>NW_026067977.1:3140364-3155553 GCF_014885135.2 Alexandromys fortis
CTCTCTCTCTCTCTCTCTCTCTCTCTCTCTCTCTCTCTCTCTCTCCATATATATATGTATATATATGGATAGAGGAATATATATGAGATATGTATATACTATATATATGGGATATGTATATACTATATATATGTATATAGTATATATTCTCCAAGGCTGCTTCTTTTCCTCTACCCTTCTTATTTTCATAGCACTTGGTTAACATCTTGCATGTTGTGTGATAATTTCTATAGAATGTGGAATCTACATAGTTCAGGACTTTGTCCTACTCACAGGTCTCAGAATCTGGACAGGGTCTGACACTTGGGTACTCTGTGAAATTTTTTGAACAAATATGGAAAGAAAGGAGGAGAAGGGAAACAGTAGGTATTACTGAATGTATTGTGAGCCAGGCCCACTGCAGAAACCTTGCATATGATAGTTTATATAATTCTGATATTCCCACATCGCAGAGAAGGAAGTCAGAGAGTTGAGGAAAAATTGTCCAAATCACAAAGTTAGGAAATGACAATTCAGCACGAAGCAGGATTTGAACCCATACCTATTCGGTTCAGGTGGCCAGCTCCTTCCACTATACAACTGAAGAGCTGACCAGGAGAGTTTCTGGTTTGTAGGTAGTACCAAGCGACGAAAGCATGTGTCTTGATACTCGGGATTTTCACCCACACCTAGCCACGCTGAATTCTACAGCTGGGCTCTGTGTGGCTCCTAAGCGGTTACTGTGTTTAAATGGGCAGAAGCTTAACACCTCGCTAGACTTTAATGGGTAAATGACGATGAAAGAATGAACAGATAGGTGGAAAGAGAAAGAGATGGGAAAGGAAAGGATGGGATTTGTACACACATTGTCTATACTGGAAAAACACTTTTGCTTGATTTCTTTTTCGAATGACGTAATTTGGTGGAGTGGAAGGCGTGTGCACCAGTAATGCGCAGGCCCGAGAGCAACTTTTTGAAGATGGGTTTTCCTTCCACCACATGTGTCGTGGGGCTCAAACTCAGGTCAGTAAACAGGTTTGATGGCCAGGATCTTCGCAGCCTGAGCCTTCTCTCCAGATCAAGTTTTTCTGTGTGTTTGTTTGCTTTGCTTTTTAAGTACAGGACAGAAAAGAGGTTGAATGTGTGTGATCCTACAATCTGCGTGTTCTCCTTTGCTTCCTCCCACTGAAATATGGGTAAAACATGCTCTTGTTTGTTTATTTGTTTGTTTTAACAAACCTTGAGATTCTCAGTCCCACGTGTATCTGTGCACATGGACAGAAAGAAGCCCCAAGCTTTTTCAGGCCAGCCCTGCATTCCGAGCCCATTTAGCACTGGCACAGGTCCCAGTGGCTGCTCTTCCAAACCCCAAGGCAGAATGAAGCTGCTGGAGTCGAGTGAATCTGCAGATGGGATGATGTGGGAATACTGGGCAGAGAATAGTAGCGCACGCAGGACTCGGGGATGTTGTCCAACTGCTCCCCAACCAAAGACGGCCCTCTTCAGTCTCACACCTGCTCCACTCTGAGAAAAACCAGATGAGGTCAGGCTTATTTTGGTTTGGCTTTGAGAGTCCTCACATAGAGCCCGCGCTGTTCCAGGAGAAGCATCCTCCCCTCTCCCCCACACTCCCAACTCATGTGACGCTCTGGCGCCCCGAAACTGGAGAATGGGCCTTTGCTGGGCACTTTATACAGTGCAGGTGATCTGGGATGAGTAAGCAACAAGAAGCTAGTGGGGGGGGGGGGTTCAGTTGACTGTAGTTAAGCCTTCCCTGTACAGAATTAATGAAGACGTGAAGATTTCGCAAATGGAGGGGCTGGTAAGATGACTCAGTGGGTAAGGGCGCTTATCGCGTAAGCCGAATAATCTGAGTTTGATCCCTGGAGCCCTCTGTGTGACACAAGAACCACACAGCATATGAGCCCCCGACACATTGAGCACGTACAATAATAAAAATAGTCCTACCCCGTACATCAGAACCACAGTACATCTCGAAGCTTCTCCCCACCATCTTGTATCATCGGGGTTAGATAGCCTCTCACGGGCACCCATTTTTAAATGAGCTACCATGAAAGCCAGCACCATGGAGATACAGTAAGGACTCTTACACGATAAAGCAGTCAAAGAAAGAGGACGTGGAATCTGCTAGAGAAACTGAAAGGCTTTTTATTCCCATTGCCAGCCCGGCTCTCTGGTAACTTATGCTTTGCAAGTTGGGGTGGGGAGTGTCATGTGAGCGTCAGTCTCTGTCCACACCTAATGTGACTTGTTCGCCCTAGAAAGCCAGTTCATCCCAAAGCGTCAGGCTGTTTGAAGATGTCTTAGAAGGTTCTGCAGAGTCTAAGCTACATGCAGCAGGCCAGAATTATCCACCCAAGCTGTTTCTGCTTGGACAGCCTCTCAGGAAGAGATCCAGCACACCATCTTGCGATGCTGTGGGCTGCCAAGGCATCGGAGTGTTCAGGGTGCCTGGTTCCAGGAGCTCCCTCCTGCTGCTGGGTACCCAAGCCAGGCACCCTCTCCTCCCCATCATCTGCCGCGTTCTGGGCTGGCCCTCACCCGGCTCTGTCTCACCCCTTCCCCACAAGCATCCTAGGTCAGGATATCAAGCTATTAGCTAACCCCCCCCCCAATTTACCTATGAAGCAAATGAGTTTGAGTCTGTGTGCTAGCCATGTGGCTGCAGGCAGAGTGGGAATTTCCAAGGCTGAATGCTTGTTTTGTAAAATATTCCAATGGCCACAATATGTACTTTCTTCCCAGACAATCTTATAATTGTAAAACAGACACAAGACACATGTAAAGTGACCCACACATACTTGGTGCACAGTTACAGACTGCTTTTGAACTCACCGCTGTGTGACATCCCATAAAACATCCCCCTCGCCACACAAGCTAGTTTTCCATAGCCTCTGCTATCATTAGTAGATGTGATTTCTTGTCAGAATTCGTTGTTGTTTTGTTTTGGGGGACCTTGCACTTACGATGCAGCCCCATCCACCCCAGCCCCCTGAGTTCCCGGATCTAGTCTGGCTCAGTTATTTCATAAAGTTCAGCCCAGGAGGACCAGGCTTCTGACTTTCAGTGTACACCATAGGACAGAGAAGTCCAAACCCTTCGTTCACAAACGGGAGGTCTCTCTATGGGCAGGACACCCCCTCCTCCCCTTTCTAATAAAAGATGATACTAACCAAGAGAAAGTGAATATAGAGGGCAGCCTTCTCTTTCTGACCTCCAAAAGGGCACTGTGTGTGGGGTTCTTCTCAGTGTGTATGTGGGGGGAGGGCTTCAGGGAGTCTGCCAGATTGCATCTCCACAGCTCTTGAGAACAGAACTCTGCTAAGAACATTAGGAAAGGGCACGGCCTAGCCCCATGTTAATAAATAATTAATTAATCAGGTTATTTATTTATATGGTGCTGGTGATTGAACCAGAGCTCTGTTCACGCAAGGCAAATGTTCCTTCACTGTGCTTCCAGACCCAAATATTGCCTTAGGATTAATTTTGTTGTTAGCGCGCTCTCTCTCTCTCTCTCTCTCTCTCTCTCTCTCTCTCTCTCTCTCTCTGTGTGTGTGTGTGTGTGTGTGTGTGTGTGTGTGTGTGTGTGTGTGTGAGTGTGTGTGTGTGTGTGAGTGTGTGTTACTGGGAATTAAGCCCATTTGTTTTTTATCATGAAATGCTCTTGTTAGTGTAAGATGGATAAACGAAAGCCCTGACCTCCAGGGACAGCCTCCCTCATTCTGTCACACTGGATATCACCCAAAGCTGTGCAGCGAGAGAAGGTGCCCACGTGTCAGAAGCTGCATGGAGCAAAGGTTCTCACTGTATGTGGGCCTAGGGCTAGCAGCATGGGATCTGAGCAGAAAGATCCACTCTGGGGTTCCAGCACTTGTTGCTGAGTGAGAAGTGCTGGGTGGACTTGCGGGACTGTGTTAGCACCAGTTTCCCCTGCAGGAGATACCCATGTATGCTTGTGGTCAGGACAAGGTTTAGAATAGGGTTTGCCCCGCGGTGGCTTTTACAGGGAATACACCTCCACTAAGTCATGCTGGTAACAATTGGCTCTCGCTTCTTTTTTGAATAGAAACTTGATGATCAAGGAAGCTATAACTTGCTCAGCTCACAGCTGGCCACCAGCAGAGCCAGGGCGTGGGCTCAGGTCCCTCTGGTTCCCTCTGCAGAAGTGGGTTGCAGTGGAGGAGAGATTCTGGAGCAGCGTCGGGGCTGGACTCTCAGTGGGGTTGTTTAAAAACTGTGGTGGCCGGGCGATGGTGGCGCAAGCCTTTAATCCCAGCACTCGGGAGGCAGAGGCAGGCGGATCTCTGTGAGTTCGAGACCAGCCTGGTCTACAGAGCTAGTGCCAGGACAGGCTCCAAAGCCACAGAGAAACCCTGTCTCGAAAAACCAAAAAAAAAAAATAAAAATAAAAAAAAAATAAAAACTGTGGTGGCAGACAAGTTGGTTAGTCTCTTGTTCCTCTGTTTTCTCATCTGCAGAGCTCTTCCTTGGGAGCCCCTCGAGAAGATTACAAAAGAAAATTCACGCAAGGCAGTTAGTGCAATGGTTGGCATAGTGAATGCCCACTCAGTACTATCTTTTTTAACATTTTAATCTAATTAATTGTGTTGTGTGTGCGCATGTGTGTCTGTGAATATGTGTATGTGTGTGTGTGTGTGTTCATGCCATGGCATGTATGGAGGTCAGAGGACAACTTTGTGAAGTCGGTTGTACCCTTCTACCACGTGGGTACTGGAGCCCAAATCCAAGTTCAGAGGCAAGGGCCTTTCCCACTGAGCCATTACACCGTTTCCCTAATTGGTGCTTTATTGCGGTTGTTTTATAGATGTTCAGCCTGGAGGGATGCAGCGAACACACAGCATCAGCCTTTGGGTCCCTGCTTTGACACTGGGTGGGGTGATAGGTCCCCAAAGTGCCAAGAAAATAAGAAGCCTCCCTCCCCCCTCAGCACTTTCAAGGGCTACCCACCGCAGGCCTCAAAAGGCTTCAGTAAATGCTTGATTCTCATAAATAGCTGTCCTCGTCCCCAGCAGCCTCCTTGGTTGACATAATGTGTGCCAACTGGCAGGCTATACATAGCCTAGGACTTGCTTGAGAGTGGCCAAAAGCGACAGGAGATACCAGAGATAAACGCGGGCTCTCGGGTTTCAGGGGACACAGTTTTGAGTAGTTTGACATGTTGCCAGATGGCATCAGGGAGGGACAGGGAGAGCAGAGCTCTCTGGCTCCTGGATCGCTTGGAAAGAACAGCAGTGCAGCCAGGGTACTGTTAGTGGCTGGCCTGAGGGACAGCGTCTTTGAGCAGAGATCTACAGAATTCTCCTCAGGCTTCTTGGTTTTGATGATTGCAGATTCTTGAGTGTGCAGAAGCCGCCTCTTTCAAGTGGCCCTCTCCCAGAGTTCTTGCCCCTAACCTCTTTCCCATCTTGCCTCCATGCAGGAGGAAATTCCAGCCTCTCCCCCTTGTGTTAGAGCTGATAAATTCTATGCAGGGGCTTGTGAGGCACACACAGACCTATGCAGGGACTTGGGAGGCACACACAGTCCTATGCAGGGACATGGGAGGCACGCACTGACCTATACAGGGGCTTGGGAGGCACACACAGACCCATACAGGAACTTGGGAGGCACACACAGACCCATGCAGGGACTTGGGAGGCACACACAGTCCTATGCAGGGACGTGGGAGGCACACACAGACCTATCGGATGCCCTGACCTCTGAGGCCCAGGGCAATAGCCCGGCAGCAGGGGGCACTTGTCCCTCTCACTCCCTTGTGCACTGACTTCCTTTCATGGACAAACTTCTGGAACAAGCAAGCCACACCTGCTCCAGCCTGTCCTTGCCACCCACTCGACTGTCCAGTTCCCTGCATTGGCGCCTGTCCCGGCTTTTCTTTACAAGGTCATCCATGGCTTACCAATCCAGGAGGGAGACCAGCTGGGGGTCCTGCCCCTTCTGGACTCCCTGGGACACCAGGTCTTAGTGACTCTGCAATCAGGGCACCATAGTGATCCTTTCATGCCTTTCAGCTTCTGAGCAGCTCCTCCTTGCACAGGGTGGGTGCTTCTTCAGGCACCTGTCTCCACGCATCTGCTTCACAGCCTCTCACATTGCCAGCTCTGGCCTGAGGCTTTGTCATGCCCCAGGCCCCTAAGTGGCCCAGCCTCTCACACCCTCAGCTCCTCTGGGAAGCTTTAGTGTTTTCTGTGACTATGAATTCACTACAACTCTATCAGTTCTGCGAATCTAACCCCAGTTCTGGAATATTCTCCTGACGTTACCATTTGTCCTTTGTTCTGGTTTTTGGCTGGAGACCCTAAATCACCTCGTGGCCCCTCTCCTTTGTTCTCTCTCGAAAGCCAAGGAAGAAGGCCTGGGCCTCGCTGGTACTAGAGCTATCTCTCTACTCATACTAGCCACCATATAAGGCTCTTCCTTCTTCATGGTCCAAACCTCTGTCTGAGACCAGAGTCATCTCCCAATCTGACCACGAGCCTGCCTGCCACCTGGATGCCCTTCCTTCCCATACCCTTCCTCTGCCTGGTCCGGGGGGTCCTTGGACTCTTTTTCCTATACATATTAGACATAGGACACTTCTTAGCTCCTCCAAATACAACTTGCTCCACTGAGCTAGCTTGTTCCGGTCCAGCCCTTGACATGTCCCCCTTCAAACCTACGTTGACACTGTTTATTACCTGTGGATGCCCTCACTCCTTCTGCCCGTCCACTGCCCCACTGGCCTCTGCTCTCACAAGCAGTCTCCCTTTTAATTGGTTCGTTTACTTGAGGCACTAATTTGGGAGTCAGTTCAGCTACCCTCCTGGGTGCTGGAGATAGCATGGGAGAAAGGCAGACAGAGACAGAGCCGGCTGCCTGAACACCGGCAGTAGAGAGGTGATAATTACAACCATCATATCCAAACCAAAGGAAAGTTGCAGAGGAAAATCTTAGGTAAATCAGGGTAAGCACCGAGTTGGGAGCAGGGCTCAGGGGTCACCTTCTAGAGAACTAGCATGTCCAGGTACACTACAAAGACAGCAGAATTGGTGGAGAACGGTGAAGGGAGCCTTCTAGATGGACCGGAGAACATATCTAGATGCAGGCTCCCTTTAAGCTGAAGAGGCAGAGGGCCCACCATGCAGGGCTGTGAGGGGGGATATTTAGACACACCCAAAGTTCATGGAAACCAAACCCACAACACTCCTCATGGCCTGCCAGGCTCTTTTTGGTTTGCCTCCCACTCCTGCCCACAAGCTCTCTCTCTCTCATGAGACTCCAGAGCCTTTAAATCTGCCCTGCTCTTTTGGCTGCCTCTCTCATTAACTCACCCTTAGCTAACGATCGTTACTTCTCTTTCCATTCTGATACCCTGGGCTTTCATTCTTGGGGATCAGCACACAATCCAGAACCATATTCAGCTATCATACTTTTGTTTTGTTTTTCAAGACATGGTTTCTCTGTTTTGCTTTGGAGCCTGTCCTGGAACTAGCTCTTGAAGACCAGGCTGGCATCGAACTCACAGAGATCCACCTGCCTCTGCCTCCCGAGTGCTGGGATTAAAGGCATGCACTACCACAGCCCAGCCTTCATACTATTAAGGAGGAAATCTACACTTATTAAGCATCTACTGTATGTGAGGACCCATGCCAAACACTTCATAGTTGTTATTTCTGTTGACCTTCAAAAGCTCAAAAGAGTCCCATGGTGTAGATATTGTTACTGCCTGTATTGTGCACTGAAGTTACAACACAGACTAGTGACAAAGAATACAGTCCAGGAATTGACACTAAGTCCCACGCTCTTCATCATTGGGGTCTAACAAGTATAGGTCACTTACTCATTTAAAGGTGGCATGCACACGGACCCGATCATTCCAACAGCAATGGTAGTATGAATACAATATAACAGAAAGAGAATGACATACCAAAAACATACACTTGTCAACTATTGAATTATTATATTGCTTAGTTATGTTATCTACGATATTATTTATATAGAATTTTGTTAGAAGTTCTTTTTGGGTAAAAAAAAAAAATCAGCAATGGCCAAACCAAATCCTAATGATTCTGAGAGAGTGAACAATGTTTCCATTCCAGGAGCTGCATATAACCGGCCAACAGATGGCGCTAGTTTCTAGGATGACCTCTCTGGAAAGACAGTGAAAGAACCCACCAAACTCAAGCCAGTCAGGAATGGCTGCAAGCTAGCAGGAGAAAGTCACAGTCACATATAGAAGAGTATTCCGATTTTCTGGGCATTTAAGAAACGTGGAGGCAACCTTTTTTCTCGCCCGGGACTCACAGTATTGGGCGATGATTGCTTCTTGCCTCTCTGGCTCACAAGCTCCTTGAACTTGTGATGTGCTTGGACCAATCCATCTGTGCACCCACTGTCTCCAAGGAACTGCACAGTTCACAGGAGACACTTGAAATGGCCACAGTGAGGAAAGAGTCACAGCACAGAAGAGATGTAAACCCAGATTACAGAAGGTGACGGAGCTCACTCCTGGGGATGGGCCACCGGCTTTCTAGAAAGGACAATCGAGTGAAAGATGAGCCTGGGCCTGTTCTGGGCATCCAAGCTTTGCTAAAGTTTGGAGACCTGAGGGAGAGAGGGTGAGTGAGGTGGCGTTTAGGGTGTAGGAGTGGGGTGATGGAGGAAATAAGCCACGTGCAAGAGGCAGCCGTCACCAGTTTGCCTACTCCAGCCTCCCCAGAGACTACCGGTCCTCAGGAACCCAGTCACACCAAGAGTTAGCTCAGAGGTCCCAGGTCTTCACCACAGCCCCTTCCTCATTCAGTCCCGCAGTACTCTTAGATGTCTGCTGGCTCAGACCGATTTAAGCTTGTGAAGGCTGCATGCTAGAGCTGGTGATGGCAACGGTGAAGCTCAGAGGGGCAGGCTTTGGGTTGAGGGAGGATGGAAGCTGGCAGCGATTCAGGAGGTACAGGAATCTGGAGTCAGAATGCTGAGGAGGAAGAGGAATAGGAAGAGGAGGAAGGTACACCTCACATAGTGGGGCTTTCTGGCCCATCTGTGATATAGGACAGTGATAGTTACTGACCACTCAGCCATATTCAAAAGTCCCATGCAGATATCAAGACAGGAAAGGTTATGTTTTACACGCCCAAGAGATGAACACATTTGTGCTTACGTAAAACAAACAAATAAATGTGGTGGTGTGTCCTGAGGAGAAGTTGGAATCAAACACTCTTGTTTAATTCTCCAAGTTAATTTCTCGTTCTTTCCTGATGTGTGTGTGTGTGTTGGTGTGTGTGTGTGTGTGTGTGTGTGTGTGTGTGTGTGTGTGTGTGTTGGGGGTGTGGATGTGTGGTACGTGCTTGTCGCAGCGCACATGGCACGGCACGCCTATGGAGTTTAGGAGGACAACCTTGTGGAGTCAGCTCTCTTTCCATCTTTACGTGGACATAATGCAGGCTGTGAGAGCTGGGTGGTGAGGGCCTCCAGTGCTCAGTGGACCGTTTCCTTGCCTCCCTGGATTAGTAGTACCTCCCACACTAAATGGAGAGATCAAAAGAGCCAACGTGAGCCCACAGCTGGAACACTGCCGTGTAACTTTCGGAGGAAACGCTGTGCTTTCCAGAGAGTGACTGACTGGAGAGCCCAGGCCTCAGAACCATGGGGTGTGGCTGCACAGTGGTGGATGAGAGCGTGGTTTCCTGAGCCCCACCCAGCTCTAGCTTCTCAGTTCAGTCGAGGAGGACCAAGAAGCCCCATTTTAACAGAGCCCCGGGTCATTCTTGTGCCGACTGAAGTTTAAGGACTACTGTCGAGACTCATGCTGGAGAAGAGGGGGGAATTTACTGTACTGCAAAGCTGGGTGTGGCGGCTTTGAATGATTGACAGGGGGACATTCATTTAAGATTTTGACTTCTGTAAATAGGACAGGGTGGCTTGCAATGAAAAAATAAATATTTGTTAGGAAAAAAGAACACAGCCTGGTCTGATGGATTGCATACAATAGCCTACACCCGAGAGAATTTGCAGTGATTGGCACGGGGACCTCATGGTGAGTCACAGCATTCCCAGCCTTCCCAGTCCCGGACAAAAGCCAAGAAAAGAGAAACGTTCTGGGATGTTCAGGGTGGCAGTGATTCCCCGTTCCTGGGGTCCTCTCTCCACTACAGGCACCGGGCATTCCTGCAGCAGATCGACATTTTGTTAGGACCCTTAGTCTCAGAAGGAGGGGCTGGTTCAGAGCCAGAGAAAAAGAGAAAGACTGAGAACAGATGAGAAGGAAGCGTGACTAGGCCAGGACAGATCTGCGCTCACCTCGGAGGACCTAGGAGGTCTAACTGGAAAGGGAATGGAAGGAAGAAGGACAGCGGGGGATACAACAGGGGTAGACACAGGAACGGAGGATGGAGCGAAAGAACAGTCACAGAACAGAGGGTAGCAGAACAAAGAGCACCCGCAGAGCCAAATAGTCCCCGAGTTTCTGGGGGAAACAAGAAACCCCCAAAGAACTGTAGAAGACACAGGATCAACCTGAAAACTATGTAGCAGAATGAAAAGGACAGAAAGAAAAAAAAGCTCCATCCGGAAGGCTGAGGTGCAAACAAAATGAAATAAAAAAAGACCAGGTAAGAAAGCAAGGTACCATCTTCAGAGCAGGACTAGAGTTCTCACTGGCAGAAGGAAAAGTGGGCAGAAACATAAGGAAATGGAAAGTCGGACAAATGGGAAAGGAAGAAACCTTTGCAGGTGGCATGATTACCTACCCGGACATTTCCCAAGAATTCCAAAGAAAGAAAAATTTCGTAGAAATAATAAATAAGTTCAAGGTTATAAGCTACAAGAAAAACATAAAAATACACTGATATATTCCATACTAGCGAGAACACAGATGTAAAAAATGAAAATAACCACCACAGTGTGAAAAATTCAAATATTTAGTCTGGCATGTTTTGATTCGGCTTGATTGGGAATTTTGCGTTGGCAGGGAGCTCACGTTAGGAAATATTCCTAACAAATACATGTGTTTTTAAAGTAGTATTTGGGTTCAAAGTGTAGCACAATGGTTCAGTGTGCATTTGTAAGGACCCAGGTTCAATCCCCAGACATTTCGTATTTCGTGGTATCCTCCTTCCGTCAAGGCCCTTTTTTTGGTGAGAGGGCAAGATGACAGAGAAATGGCACTCTAACATTTGAGAGTTTCAGGAAGCTTAGTTGGACACCAGTCTTACATATGGCTTCATCTGAAGCACGATTAATAAAAACTCAGAAACAGAAACTGGGATTCAACCTGAAGGTCAGAAGAGCAAAACAGCCAGTCACTAGCTCTTACCTCTACCTCAGTCCAAAACGGCGATCCTACCTCCAGGAATCTCAGAATGAGACTGTGTGAGAGCAGTCTCCTGTTTTATAATCTTCTCTAGTTCTGGGATTAAGGGTGTGCACCACTGCCTTCCGGTTTCTATGGCAAACTAGTGTAGCTACTAAAGGTGTGTGCCATTGTGGCTACTAGGATTAAAGGTGTGTGCCATTGCTGCCTGGTCTCTAAGTCTGGCCAGTGTGGCTCTTTTACTTTTTTGATCCTTGGGCAAGCTTTAATTATTAAAATACAAATAAAATAGCATTACATTCATCTCCTATGCTGCTGTCTGCTAGAATGTGTTTTTTTGTTGTTGTTGTTGTTTGTTTGTTTGGGTTTTTTTTGCTACCTCCCTGTCCAAGGCACCGATGCATCCTCCTGAACTTTAGGGTCAATGGTACCTCCATCCTCAGACACTTCCCCTTGTTTTTCCTCACTATGGGCTTCAGGAACCCTCCAGATGCCAGCGGGCACCTGCACCATGCCAGTCCAGGGGCAGGAGGCCTCCAGGCCTCAGGACTCCTTCACTCAAAAATGTGTCCCTGACAGTTTTGTTTGACAACTGCAGAAGGGCTCAAGGCTCCATACCAGGTGTCCACTGAGTGTTTGAGCACCCTTGGCTCCTTTTGGATTCTCTGCGGCCCAATTTTGTCTTCTCAAGGGCAGAAAGGGGCTTGTGGCCATAGATGTGTTTTTCCAGATCTTTCCCGTTAGCTCCCTGCTCAGATTCTCAGCATTTTGCTGACTCATCAGAGGTCCGAGTAGCAGAATGCGCAAAGGGTGCTGGCCCTGGTGCTTGGGATGGCTTCTACTGTCACTCTTCCCTTAACTCACTTCCTCTACCTGTTTGTCTCCAGCTCGTGGCCCAGGTTCTGGAACATAAAAACATAGGCTTTGTGATGGTGGATGCCAAGAAAGAAGCCAAGCTTGCCAAGAGGCTGGGTAAGTTTGTTATTTGAAATCCCTTAGGAAGAAACAAATGTGTCTGGAAAACAAAATAAGGCAGTTATATCTATCTTGCATGGTAACTGGATTATTTCCAAACCCATAAAATGATAGCGCATATGCCATTCTGGGTCAGAGAAGAGCCTGATAAAAGTAAACCTAGGCCTTGATCTAATGGTTTGGCAGGAATCATTTAATTTATCTTTCTATCAGTATCAGGCAGAGAGAAAGTGATGTAAGGCTCTGGGGCATCTAGACAGCTCCCACGGCATCTAGAAGCCCAGCTACTGCATCTTCGTGCCTCAGTGGCTTCTCTGGGCCTCTCTGGGAACATTCCAGCAGCACTCAACACAGGATGCAATTACATCAGAGTCTCCAGAAGTCCCAAAGTTAAGGCTGAACCCCAGCTGCAAAATTTCAGCCTGGATAGATTTAGGTGAGGCACGGTTAAGCGACAAGGCAGAGGGAGCGGTAATCTCTCATGTCAATATGTCATGATCAAGTGCCCTTTAAGATCCCCATTCCATAATCCCAAGGAGAAAGGGCACAAGGAACCCCGCTGGTTTCCAAATACCACCCCCAACACTGTCCATTTAGCTTTTTCTGCATGACCAGTGGAGAATGGCTATTAAAAATAGCAGGAGGTTATGAAACAGACCCTTTGAAGAAAGGTTAATTGCATTTGGAGTAGTAAGCACAGAAGAACAAAAAAATCTTAGTGGTGGTTAAATAGATATCTTCAGGTACATGCAGGTTCATTATCCCAGGTACATGCAGGTTCATTATCCCAGGTACATGCAGGTTTATTATCCCAGATACATGCAGATGCATCATCCCAGGCACATGCAGGTGCATCATCCCAGGCACATGCAGGTGCATCATCTCAGGTACATGCAGGTTTATTATCCCAGATACATGCAGATGCATCATCCCAGGCACATGCAGGTGCATCATCCCAGGCACATGCAGGTGCATCATCTCAGGTACATGCAGGTGCATCATCCCAGGTACATGCAGGTGCATCATTCCAGGTACATACAGATGCTTTATCCCAGGTACATGCAGATGCATTATCCCAGGAACATGCAGATATATTGCTCCAGGAACATACAGGTTCATTATCTCAGGTCCATGCAGGTGCCTTATCCTGGGTCCATGAAGATGCATTATCCCAGGTACATGCAGATGCATTATCTTAGCAAATTACAAAACACTCTTTCCTGTTTTATTTCTTAGAAGAGCAGACATTTGTAAAGATAAGATTTATTTTAGAGAAGACTACTTAAGTTGACACAGGAAGAACTCATGCCCGTGACGACTTACTGAGAATGACTGACATATCGATTTCCTTGGAGATGTCTTAAAAATACCTTTTCTGTCCTGAGCATAGACGTAAAATACATTCAACTCTTCCTAGAGTCAAAACTATTTAATGAGTTCTACCTCTTTCCCTGGCAGCTCATTGATTGTTAGCCTTGCTCCCAACCTGCCACTGCTTTAGTGAGTGGGTGGTATTTGGAAGAATTTTTAGTAAAATTTTAAAAAGTGCTAGTGCCCTAGAAATATTCAGACCTAGGCAGCACAGGCTGAACGAGAATTCACAAGAACAGACTGGCCAAGGGCATGACGGTGCTTGGTCTATCTAAATATGTTTTTCTCTAGGGTCAATGGTGGGATGAAAGCAGCTGCAATGCAGGTGTTGGATGTTTGGGGTTTTCATGATATGGTTGTGTTCTGCAAACCAGCCCCTTTACCCTCACTCTCCTCTCCTGATTGCCTCACTTCGGTCATGGCTACAATGGGATATGAAGCCCTACTTGGCCTCACTCAAGACAAAATCCCAAACAAGATGCTGACTGATGCTTCCTGAGGAACATTTAAAGATCAGATGCTTTCAGAGTCAAGAATATTCTATGTATCCAATGCTGGGGTATGTCAGTAGCTCCTTAGATGGGGTTCAGAGCAGCAGGCTGTGGCCCAGCCCTCCTGCTCCCGAGGGTCCTTTGTAGTTCCTTAGGAGACAGCGTTTCCTGGATAAAAGAGTTGAAAATGACCGATCTGAAGAATTAATAATGTGGTGGATTTGCAATAATGTCAATCTTGGCTATTTAATATTCCGGAGGCGTGGAGGGTACAGCGTCCCCGCAAGGATTTGTTAAAGTACAGCACTTCGTACCAAGGGTACTGGGTCAAAGGTGAAGCTGCTGTTTGCCCTCCCAGCATCAACCAGGGGCCCGAGTAAAGAGTTGTCCACACACAGACGCCCAGCTCTGTGTGAGAGGCTGGCCCACCCAGCTCTGTGCGAGAGGCTGCGCCCTGGAGAAAAGCACACCCCTATTGGTAGAGACTGTCCTCCTAGAGTGAGCACCTTCAAGCCCCGAGAGCAACAGTAGAAGACCCAGGCAGCTGCAGAGACCTTAGATGAAAATGGGTTCTAAGCCAGAACCAGAAGAAGTGACCAAGATGGAGTCAGGGATGGAGGTCATTCTAGGTTTAGAGAAAAGGAAAAGAGATGTTAAGCCTGGCTCTGTGCCCCATGCTGGACACATCCTTTCCTAACACCATACGGTGCAGAAGTAACAAGAATGGGACCAGGAATAAGGAGCCCGGGTCTGGCCAAGGTGGGTGGAGCAGTAGGGCTGACATTAGGTGATCAAGGGGCTTGAAGCCAGGCTCCGGTGACAGGTTGTTGAAATAGGAGCGGCAGGGCTGCGTCCCCGGCACCCGGCCGCCTGCATGACTAGTTTATACCCAGAAATAATTACACGGAAACTGTATTCTTTCAAACACTGCCTGGCCCGGCTAGGTCCAGTTTCTTATTGGCTAGCTCTTACATATTGTTCTAACCCATTTCTAATATTCTGTGTAGCCCATGAGCTGGCTTACCAGAGAGGATCTTAACCTGC
>NW_026067977.1:3166845-3169047 GCF_014885135.2 Alexandromys fortis
AGAGACAGCCATGGGAAGTGGGGAAAGAGGGGGTGAACCAGCCACCTGAGATGGAAGTGGGGACCCACAGGCCTAGTCTTCCTGAGTCTTCTGAGTTGTGTAAAGGAAGTTAGCGGATTGGTGAGATGGCTCAAAAGGTAAAGGCACTTACCGTCACACCTGGTAGTCTGTATTCAATTCCCCCGTCCCAAGGGATGAGAGAATCAGCTCTCACAAGCTGTCTTCTAACACCCCCCCACCTACACACACAATGGTGTGCACACACCTTCCCACATACAAAAGAAGAAAATGTAAAAAAAAAAAAGTTGTATTTTAGGAAAGACAGAGCTAAGGAATACCTCCTCATACACATACACACCACTGCCACCACCATCAACAGCAACAGCAAAACAAAAAACAAGAACAAAACACAACCACATTCACTTTCAGCTAATGAGGTATCACTTCCTCAAACCCCTAAGTTCCAACAGAGGGGAAAACACTACAAAATATTTTGGCCATGCATAAAGTTACACTGCCAGTCAGCTACGAGGCTAAAGGCTTTGGCACCTGTGCTCTGCACAGTTAACCCAATCCTGCCAGGAATGGTGATCCACCTGTAACCATGGCACCGGGGATGCTGAGCCAGGAGGACTGTGCATGAAAGGCCAGCTTGGGCTCTATGTGGTCAACCTGAGCTCTGTGGGGGCAGCCTGGGCTCTGTGGGGGCAGCCTGGACTCTGCAGGGGCAGCCTGGGCTCTGCGGGGCAACTCTGTCCTTCGAACAAACAGCAACAATAACACAAAGAACTCACAGATGGCCACCCACACTAGCAGTTTTCCAGCAGACACCCAGCAGACTATTGCTTTCTCTCTACACTCTCAGAAGCCAGAGAAGGGGCTGCCAAATAGAGTGTCCACAGTCTCTGCTCAGCTGTCTCATTAGCACAGATGTCCTAGGGAATTTCAGGAGAAGCAACGTTGTAAATCTGAACCAGCATGGCGCTACTTCAAACTTACCAGCTAAAAAGAGGCTTCTCGAAGCAAGCCTCCACGCTTTATACGATAAACAGTGTGATTGACCCACTAAAGCAGTAAGCCAGAATTAGGACGGTGTTTAGACTTATCAAATTGTCTCCATAAAATTTATCTCCATAAACCACAGATAATTCTGTTCTCAGTATGTTATCTGTCTTAGTTATGGTTATTATTGCTGTGATGAAACACAATGACCAAAAGCAACCTGGGGAGGAAAGGGTTTATTTGGCTTACATATCCTGAATCATAGTCCATTGAGGGAAGCCAATACAGGAACCAAGCAGGTCAGGAACCTGGAGGCAGGAGCTGATGCAGAGACCATGGAGGGGTGCTGCTTACTGGCTTGCTCCCCATGGCTTGCTCAGCCTGCTTTATTATACCACCCAGGTCCACAGCCTGTGTATCACTACCCACAATAGGCTGATCCCTCCCACATCAATCATTAATTAAGAAAATACTCTACAGGCTTGCCTGCAACCAATCTTAAGGAGGCATTTTCTCAACTGAGGCTCCCTCCCTCAGATGATAGCCTAGTCAAGCCGGCAGGTGGTCTTTGTTTTCAAGGTGGCTAAGGCTAGGCCCCATTTATCACACATCTTTATCCATAGCTGTGGAGGAAAGAAAACCTACTCCCATCATTCTCCTAAAAATGAGGAATCATTTTCTCAAGACCTTTAGCAAACTTGTCCCCACAGATCCAAAACCGGGCCACTTTTCTGTTCTCCACTCAAGTGTCAGGAAACGTTACAGAATTAGCGCAACTCAACCGGTGAAAAAGAAAAAAAAAAAAAAAAGTCTTGTTTCCAAGACAACCAGGATGAAACTGGAGAGCAACACATTCATGAGTTTGGGCACAGAAGGGCAAACACTACACATTGCTGGCCAGAAAGCAGAGAGAGAAAGAGGAAGGCTGGGAGGACCAGATTCGGCAAACACAGAAGGCACATCCTCCGTGACCCACGTTCTCCTAATCCTCATCAGGACCCAAGAGCATCATCAGATGTTAACACTGTCAGTGGATTCACCCCGCAATGGAGTCAGAGGTTTCATGACCTAATCACATCCCAGTGAGTGAAGCCTCAAGGTGGGCCAAGCCTCAGCACTTGACTGGGAGAGACACTTCATATTCAAAAGACAGTGTGTGTTTTTCCTTACAGGTAGAATTCTAGCTAATTGAATGTCTTT
>NW_026067977.1:3170182-3186652 GCF_014885135.2 Alexandromys fortis
TATATATATTTGTCAATTTATAACTTAAGATATAATTTAAAAAAATAACTGTCAAGAGGAATAGAGTACCCCCTCCCCAGGACAGAAAAATTCCTGCTATGCACAATGGGGTAGAATAGGATGTAAATTCAAGACCTTTGTGTCCATGTACACAATCACACACACAATCACACACACACACACACACACACACACACACACACACACACCTTCCAAGCTAGAAAACGTGACCTGACTTAGTGTTCTTTTCATCTCATTGCCTATTTGCTCAAGTTGTGCCCAAGTTCCCTTCTCTCCAAAGTGTTCTCTCTTCCACTGGGGGGAGAAGATCTCTCTTATTTGAACATCTTTATGTGTGTGTCTGTGTGTCTGTGACCATGTCTGTGCCTGTGTGTGTGATTTCAGCTCATCGAAGACCCAGTGGAGATCGTGAACAACAAGCTGGAAGTCCAGGCCTTCGAGCGCATCGAGGACCAGATCAAGCTCCTCGGCTTTTTCAAGAATGAGGACTCCGAATGTAAGTTTTCTGTCAACACGAGTCTGAAGGCTAGCCCTAACAAGGGTGCTAGGTTAACCCACAAGAGGGTGTGGCTTTAACATCTCTTTTGCAGGGGGGAGTAGAACTTGAATTTCTTCTTGTTGCCTGTGCAAAGGGACACGGGCAGAAACTGTGCAAAATAGGAGGTGAGTTGAAAAAAACATTAAGGGCAGGTCATGTTTTCTAGCCTTGAAGGTGTGTGTGTGTGTGTGTGATTGTCTATGTGTGTTATTGTGTGTTACTATATGTGTTGATGTATGTGTGTTTTTACATGTATGTTATTGTATGTATAAGTGTGTGTATGTGTTATTATGCATGTGTTCTACAGAACAAACTGTCTTCTCCCTCCCTCTACTCTCCCACCTGCCTGCCTCCCCATCAGGGTCTCCTGTAAAATGGGACACCCAGTGGACATCTTCCTGATGTTGGCAGTTCTAGCTGGAGAGCTTCCCTGTCAGCAGGAGAGAATTGAGTTTTGGGTGGGGATGGGCTCAGTAGTTGCTAGAAAACATGGAAAATCTCTGGTCGAGCCCACAGCTGGCCATTCATCTGTGCCTGTGATGCCACCACACCCTTGGGCAGATTCCTATGAAGGTTTTGTGGCCAGGTTGTGTGTGAGCCAAGGGCCCTTCATCAGCATCACGGCAGTGGGTGTGCAGGCAAGAGAGGGTGGAGACTGGAGGTCTAGAGACGCACGGGGGAGTGAACAGGAAGGGTCACTTTCTGAGTCGTTAAAAGACGAAACAGAGCAGAAACCTTACCTGAGCCCTGGCACAAGTGAGCTGAGAGCTGCTCTGCTTCCCGATCCAGTTCTCCCTCTCCCTTTGTTCCTACGCTCCGCCCTCCCTCTCCTCCACCAACCCTGGTGCAACAGCTCAGGAGGGGTCAAGGCCAAGAGCAGCACAGAAAGTGCATTCCAGTACCTTCCCCTCTGCCACACTGACAGAAACCAGAACGACCCCATTTTATAACCATCTGTAATAGCCAGGGCCTGTGCCTAGAAGATTGCCTCGTGACAGACAAGTGGGGTTGTTCTGTCCAAGCAGTTATCTGCGTTTTAATGATGGTGAAGGGGTGGGACACAAAGGTCTGATTAACTGTCTCTTGTCACTCACGGATGCTGAAGCCAGAATGTCAACTTTAGTGCTCATACCCTTAACTAGCGGGCTATGCTTGCAAGGCCTTGCAATCCCTGTCAGGGGACGGCAAATGTGATTATGCGTGTAGGCATAAAATGAGGGTAACCTGCAAGGGATTTGGGCTTCCTCGCTTTATTATTTATTTACTTATTAATCTTCTTATGTAATGGTAACAAAAAAGGAGCTGAGATGGGGAACAAATATATATATAGTTTTCTGATCTGGAAGGAGACTCTTGAGTCACTTCCAAGAAGGCAGCTTTGTGACTTTAGGTGTGAGGCTTAAAATAGAGGCATGCAATTCCCAAGGACGGCTTCAAGTGCCAGCCTCTTCAGTTCCTTGAAAACCACATTGGTAACGGACTTGTTCACACACTGGATGGTGGCAGAGGAACGGGCCACACTCATTGCCTTTTCCGTCGCTGCTAACATTCTTTTCTCACCATTGGACATAATTTAGCCAGTCTGGTCCCCGCTCTTCATGAACCCAAGCATCCCCACATCCAGATAACAAACTCTTCTTCTTGGTCACAGGTACAATCTTCTTATTTCTTGTGACCATGAATGGGATTGAAACCCAACCATATCTTTCCATAGCATATTATGTATGGAAAAAATAAGTCATGTTTTTACTTAGGAATGCATACATAGATGTGGCCCAACTTGTTTTGTAATTATTAGTAAAATCTAAATACTAGCTGATGGTGGTAACTTATGTCTATAGTTCTAGTGCTTGGGGTGTAGAGGTAGGATGTTGAAGGGCAGCAGCTGGTGCTACAGGAGACCCTGTACTTTAAAGTTAAACTTAGTTAGATGCTCAGCCTGTGTGTATACCTGTTTGTGTGTGCATATGAGTGCATGCATGTGTGCACATGTGTGTGTGTGAGAGTGTGTTCATGTAGATGTGAGTGCAACAGAGAACAGGCTTTAATTTTTTTTAGTTCAAATTTTTATTTTTATTCATCTTTAGGACATTCACCCCTCCTTCCCCTCCTCCTGCTCCCTCCCTTTAATTCCCCCCCCCAAAAAAAACAGAGTCTCTTACTGGCCTGGGACTTTCCAAGTAGGGGCCAGCAACCACCTCAGGGATCCACTTGTCTCTGCCTCCTCAGCACTGAAGTGACAAGCATCTGTCACCCTGCCGTGTTTTTATTTGTTTGTTTGTTTGTTTAAATTTTATTTATATTTTAAAAATGATCTTTTCTCATTTTTACATACCAGTCCCAGTTCCTACTCCCTCCCCTCTTCCTGTTCCCCCTACACACACACCTCTCCACCCCACTTCCCATCCATTCTTCAGAGAAGGTAAAGCTTCTTATGGGGTCTTATTATCTGGGTTCTGGGTACTGAACCCCAGACTCAAGTCCTTGAGTTTACCAGGCAGCTACTTAACTGACTGAGATATTTCCCCAGGCTGTGGTTCCTGAAACCCCGTGCTCTCCCCAGAACAAAAGACTTTACATTAGTGTGTTCGTCTGTTTTACCTGGGCATTGCTGAGCCAGCATTATTCTGAAACAATCTATGACCGAATCTTATACAAATCTGCCTAATTCCAGAGTATAAAATCCAGTGAGAGGGGAGGAAAGTCAATCTTCTGAAGAGTCCATCACGGCGGGACTGCAGGTTGTAAAATTTACAAGAACCACCCTTCCCATCCTTCAAGGGAAGGCCCGACTCCAGACACCTCGCGCAGTCCCTGCCCAGGTGTAGTAAAGTGCAGTGTTCTCACACGGGTGTGGTTCCGTCCTCCCGTGACAAATTTGGATACACGTTTGAAACCAGAGTCAAGTATAGGCTTGGCTTAAAATAATCTTAGAGGGTCAGGGTTTAAAAGTTAAACCTCGTTTTAGTCTTTGAACATTTCACACACACACACACACACACACACACACACACATACACACACAATTTTGATCATATTCACCCCTGACTGCCCTCCTGAATTCCTCCCAGGACCCCCTATCATATCTCACATTATCAAACTGACTTCTAAATATTTATATTTAACCGTATGTGATGGCACAGGCTTTTAACCACAGCAGCTGGGAGGCAGAGAGGGACGTGGATCTCTATGAGCTTAAGGCCAGTATAGTCTACAGAGTGAGTTCCAGGACAACCTGGGCTACACAGAGGAACCCCTGTCTCAAAAAACAAATCAGCACAAACCAAGAAATAAATACTTAAGTTTATATCCAGAGGTTTGTGTAGCTCCCAAGCTTGGCTAGAAAGCCACTCCTGGCTGTGGCTCAGTGCAGAAGCTGGGAGTGTCCAGTGTAGGTGGGGCGTCTCTACCATCAAGCCCTTCCCCCAGGGCTCAGGGAACAGGACAGAAAAGGAGGCAGAGAGGATGCAACAGCTGGGGGATGGCGAGGAGGGCTGCGAAAACCAACTTGCTTTTAAAAAGGAAAACCAACCGTAAGACATACCTAGGAGCCCTTCTTTGGAGAAATGTGAAAAGCTTCATTGGGTCCTGTCTTCCTTTTAACTGTAAGCACAGTGCGGTCCGTTTCCTTCCGATTATGGGCTCATTTATGCAGAGGCAGCATCTTCTGCGGTGCAGCTGTAACTCCCTGCATTTGGGTGGAAGAAAGGTTTTGGTTTTTCTTTTCCATTTGATTTGGAGCTTTCCATGTGATTATTTTTTTTTTTTTTTGATTCGGGGTTTTTCCATGTCTTTTTTTCCTTCCTCTTCCTCAGTTTCCCCAATTTCTTGCTTTCTGTTCACAAACCTGTGGGGGAAGGATGCCAGTCAATTTCAGCTCCAACTACTTTTGAAATAGTACTAAATAGTGATTTAACTCAGTTCTCTCCAAGTGTGTAGTTTGCCTCCTGCAAATGTCCCTTTCTCCCGTGGCTTCCCTCCTAGACTACAAAGCCTTCCAAGAGGCAGCCGAACACTTCCAGCCCTACATCAAGTTCTTCGCCACCTTTGACAAGGGGGTAAGTACCTTTGAGAACCATTTCAACACATTCAGTGGCATGGACAACTCAAACCCCTCATCCTTCTTTGCCTCTTTGTCCACAAGTGTTAGAAGAGTCTGGAAAAGCACTTCTGAGGCTGTGGTCCCTATATTCAAGCCCATAACCCAACAGGAAAAGCTAACTACCGGATCCAATGTAACCCGAATTCAAAGACAGTTTGCCCTCATTGGCTGAGGTTTAGAATTGGGACAACTTTTGAACAGGAGCGGCAAGGTGGGGAGAATAATCATTTCTTAAGTGCTTAATATGCACAGGGATGGGCATTCCATCTTCTCAGGGCCTACCAGAGGAGCCAGTATTCTCACTGTACAAGGCAAGGAGCGATAAGTGGGTTTGATCACAGTCAGTGAGAGGTAAGGCTGACTGTCGTCTGAATCTCACCTGATGTCAAAGATGCTCTTCTGTATAGCTGTGCGCAGAGAAGGAAGCCACGGGTGGAGTGTGTGGCTGGAGTATGGCCATCGCAAATGTGCAGGAGATGTTAACTAGCTATAAGAACTGATGTTAACCAAAGACATCTAGAACTGGTTGGAGGGGCGGTCACAACAGTGTTTTAGGCGAGGATGAATGAGGAAGCCCAAGTTGGCGCCGTCACTGGCCTCTGCTTTTGCTGAGCCAGGGTTGATTAAAACTGTAGCTCTGAGTGCTGAGGACGTAGCTCAGTTGGTATAGTGTTTGCCTAACGTGCACCAAGTTCTAGGTTTGATCTCCAGCACTGCATACAGGAGCACACAAACAGGGTATTCAAGGTCGTCCTCAGCGGCACAGGGAGTTCAAAGCCAGCCTGGGTACGTGGGACCCCGTCGGAGAGAAAAGAACTGGTGTTCATCAACAGAGGAGTAGTTAAAGGAAATGTGGGGCTGGAGAGACAGCCCAGCAGTAAAGAGCACTGGCTGCTCTTCCAGAGGACCCAGGTTTGAGTCCTAGGCCCCATGAAGTGGCTCACAATTGTCTGTAACTCCAGTTCCAGGGTTTCCATGCCCTCTTTGACCTCTCCAGAAACACAAGTTGTATATAAGATATCCACGCGCATAAAATAAAAACAAAATCTATAAAATGATATGTACACATAATGACCATTTTCCAGCCACAAAGAATGAAGCTGTTTGCAGGAAAATGTATGCAATTGGAGGTCATCATATGGAGTAAACTGAGTCGGTCTAGGGAACACAGTTATCATGTTTTCTGTAATGCAGGGGTTCTATATTTTATATTATATACAAAACCCTGTAATACTGTGGCATGAAAATTAGAAGTAAAACTCTCTTAGGAAAATAAAAAGGAAGACAAGGGTAGTGAAGTATGGAGAGATTACACAGTTGCATGAAAATTTCTTGATGGGACCCAGTGTAATTTTTAAAAAAAAAAAAAAATAAAATAAAGCAGGTTCGTGAGAAGGGAAGAAGGGAGAGAATCCTGGGCAGATGGGCGTGGCTAATCACCAGGTCCCTAGTTTTCTGAGTGGCAGTGTGTTCAGAGTTCAGGGCAGTTTGTTTTTAGAAGTGCCTTCCGGCCTAGCCAGAGTGTGACTCCGTGTCTGTGCCTGTGAAGACGGGGAGACCAGCGAACCCCCAAAGCTGCTCTACTACCAGCTAAGACAGAGTCCTAAGTGCCGCCACTCACGTGGCCTTGTGAGGGTCACACTCTTTGAAAAGAGAGCGGCAGTTTCTGCGCCTCCCTATGGAACACAGACGGGGACCAGGCTAATGGCACCCGGGACTTGGTGGTGGGATCCACAAGGCATGACTGCGGACTCCACAATGTCCAGCAGAGGGCGAATGAGCTCAAGAGCAGAAAAAGTAATAAAGCCGAGGAGGAGGAAGACAGCCAGGTTTGTGGCAAGAGCATCTGACCACACAAGGGAGAGAATCCTCAAACAATCGGAGATTGCAAATCTGATCTGGAAAAACAACAACAAAACCCCCCAAAACAAACAAACAAACAAAAAACAGCCTCAAAGCGACCTAGGCCATTACAAAGTCCGAGAAGAAGCGGCTGCTAGGAACACAAGATCAGTTTGGGTCCAGTTTTTCACACAAGGAGAAAACATTCGACACAGTGGTCTTTCTTTTTTTTTCGTGGATTCATCCACTCAGTTAGCAAGTTATTTACCGAGTGACTTCTAGGCTTCCAGGCCTCAACAGCATCAAGCAAGACATGTGATTGGCCTTGTAGAAGTTAGAGTTCAGGGAGAGAAAGGTGAAAGGGCAGAAAACTAGTAAGAACCCAGTAGTAGCACAATTCAAGAGGCCCGTAAAGAGGACAAGGCTGCTGGAGTAGATTTAACGATGTCAGCATTCTCAGCTGCAGTCAATTCATCTTCTTTCCTCTACTGAGCTTTTAAAAGTCTTTGTGTGGGCCAACGAGATGGCTCAGTGGTAAAGAGGCTTGCCGTCGAGGCTTATGACCTGGGTTCAATCCCAGGGACTCACATGGTGAAATGAAGGACTAACTCCCATAATTTGCTCTCTGACCTCCATACACACACACTAGGCATATCACATGAATGGGCACGAACACACATACAACAGATATAAATGATTATCTATACATATCATATATATGATAAAGCAACTAAAAGAAAAAAAACCTTAACCTATGTAATTATTTTAGGAAATTTGTTTTTTTAGGGTTGTGTGAGAACATGGAATTATGAATTAGTTTTTGAAATATTTATTTTATTTTAATTATGCATGTGTGTGTGTGTGTGTGTGTGTATGAGAGTGCAGAAGCCCACAGCTATCAGAGGCATCCGATCCCCTTGGACTGGAGTTACAGGTGGCTGTGAGCCCCCTAACATGGGTGCTGGGAACTGATCCAGTCCTCTTCAGGAACAGAATATGCTTGTAACTGTTGATCCATCCTTCTGGCCCTAGGACTCTAAAGTTAGAAACAAACAAACAAAAACCAAAACAAAACAAAAACTCCTCCCAGGGAACTTTACAGGACACACAGGTTTGGGACCCACACGATCCCTATGGTATAGATCAGGCTACCCTAAAGTTGCCCTTCTCCTTCTTCCTGGGGACCAGTGAAATGAAGATTTAGTCACACCGGGGCCTGAAGGAGCTGCTGGAGAAGAGAGATGTGGAGAAGATCCAGGTTCCTGCTCACCTGACTCTTCATTGCTGACCACGGGACTGGCCTGTTAAACTGCCCCAAAGTCACAGTCAAAATCCCCGTGTATGCAAAGGCCAGGAAAATATTCATTGCCTTTTGTAGTTTGCTTGAAAGTACCAAGCTTTATTTCAACTAAAGGAAAAAAGAAAACCAAGGGCAATTTTAGTTTTATGGAACTTTCTGGTATCTGAGAGTACAATGCATCATTATGTAATTGTAACACCCGTGAGCCAGGTTTTGCTAGAGTCTTGCCCTGGACAAGAAATTAGCAAGAAAGCCTTGATAAATACTTACAGACAAACTGAACTAATAAATCCATTGGCCAGTCAACTCTCCTTCAGTCCCTGCTATCCAAAATGCAATCATCCAAGGCTGGAAAAAAAAGAGAAGTACAGGGCTACCATGCAGATGGTGAGGGCGGAAAGAGCCAAGAGACTGTTAGAAATCTTAGGCTCTTGCAGACTAGAACTTAAGGCCTCAACAATCCAATTTTACATCCATAGACTTAACATTGCAGACTAAGGCAGTAGCATCCAGGGTCCTGAGACCCTGTGCACAGGCACAGACATGCACATGCCTGTGGGTCTGACCAGATCTCACCTTCAGGGCACGATTACTTCCCCTGATGTAGGACGGATTAATGAGAACTCAAGACAGACAATACAACATCTCGTTAGAATGCAGGCTGCCAGTGTAGTTATTTACGGAGCATCTACAGATTCCTTTCTTTACATGGTCAAGAAGAGGGGAATTCTCAAAAGGAAAGGATGTAGGAATACGAGAAACTAGAGGGAGCGCTTACTTTTCCCTCTGAGTGTAGACGTGGACTTGTCCTTCTCATCCTGATGAACCACCCACCCAAATTGTTCTTTGTAAATCAGAGCGGAGCAGTACTCTGGCCACGTTCATAGCGAGCACTGCCAAACAACCAACCTAAAGCTCTCTGCAGCCATGGCCACGTGCGGGACAGTATTATAGTTTTTATTCAAAGTAATCATTTCTTATCAGCCCGAAGCCCGGCTCTTAGAATATGAGTGAGCCAGTGAACCTGGAGAACAGGACCTGGCATTTTCAAGTTTGTTGTACCGTAGGTAGGTGTGCAAAGGATTATGTCAATACAGGCCCTGCTCATTTACACTGTACCCACCCAAGGGGAGGCGATCAGGTGTAAGGAAGACTCTCTCCTGCTTCCTGACTCTCCCTCTCTCCCTCTCCCTCCCCCCTCCCCCCCCCTTTCTCTTTGTGTGTGTGTGCTGGGGACTGAACCTCACGCGTGCTAGACAGAGCTCCGTACCCCCGAACTTCATCCTCAGGCCACTCTTTATCTTGAGACAAGATCTTCATAAGTGAGACTAGTCTCGAGCTCACTCTAGTTTAATCTGATGTTGAATTTACAATCCCCCTGCCTCAGCCTCCCTAGGGATGGGGTTATGGGCTTACACCAAGGCCCAGCCTGACTGTAGCTCTTCCTGTGTGTGGCCTGTTGGCTTCAACCCTGTGTAGGATGTCAGAATTAAGGCTTGTCTTTTGGAATGTAGCGACCTGAAATTAATAGCAAGTGATGATACTTATGGATAGAAGTGTTTCCACAGAATAGACCTCTTTGTGTAAGAGCTTGTGTAACACCCACCCTTCCCCCAGTAGTCCCAATCCCTGGGTTACTGGGTCACTGCGCTCTGGTTACCACCGCAAGGTGTCAGCTCCTAGGCAGTGGTGTGCAGTTTAAAAGGAGCCACTGTTCCGTCCTGTGCTTTCTTGGACCATGGCTCAGAGCCGGAGAATGGCATTTGGCTTCCTATTGAGCCTTGCACATTCCAGGCCTCTCAAAGCATGTCGCAATGAGAGGTCCTGAGCTCAGCAACTTTGCAGGCAAACACAGCAACCATTCTACCCTGACAAAGCACTGGTGTGTGGCCCCTTTAACAAGAGAGAAAAAAATCTGCCAGGCTTCAGGCGCTTTCTTTGAGCTTAGTTATAGGGTGAGCCACTCATCCTGGCTTCCTGGGAACAATCTGCACTTTAGCACTGAAAGTTCTAGGTCCCAGGGAGCCTTTCCCTCCTAGGCAAAGGAGAGCAGCTAGTTGTCTTATGGCTGGGCAGTTCTCAGTGCCCCCAAAAAAAAAAAAACACCTAGCAAGCTTGGGACAGAGACTAGGCCCTCGTAAGTCCCGTGCTTTGGCTCAACTAGTAATTAGAGTTTGTGAGCGGATCAAGGACAGGTGAATGGCCTGGCTTTTGATTCTATGAACCTGTGTACGATAACGGTTTCCATCAATTGCCTTTTCCAGCCAAATTATTTCCGTTAAAGCCACCCTGTGAGCAGGCTCGCCCCTCCGGCCCTGGCAAACGCAGCAGAGGGAAGATAACCACACACTTGCGTTCCCCACTTGGTCAATTCATGCTTCTTCTCCAGTCCTTTTCTATTGAGTCTGCTTTGATGGCAGATTAAACCCAGCCCAGACTACAAGCGAGAGAGTCCCTGCTACTCCAACATTTAAGTTAAAATTGCCCCTAAGCGCTCACGCTGTTACCAGAGAAAATAAGCACCCTCTCTTGGGTAGATAGCCCCCTGCTCCTCTAGGCCAGCATTCAGTGAGCGATTGTCTGATTTCTGCCTCTTACAGGTGGCAAAGAAGTTGTCCTTGAAGATGAATGAAGTCGGCTTCTACGAGCCGTTCATGGATGAGCCCATTGTCATCCCTAACAAACCTTACACCGAAGAGGAGATTGTGGAGTTTGTGACGGAGCATCAAAGGTACATGTGGGGGTCGGGGGGAGTCTGGGTAACGGCCAAGAGTCCAGGGCCACGGAGAGCAACAGCATAGAATAAGACACCCCACAGAACAGAACTGGCCACTGTGGCTTTGGCATTCATTGGCCAATATCAATTCAGATGTTACCACTTCTGAATAAGGTTCTACATTTGCAAATAGGGTTAGACTACATCCTTCTAGACTACCCAAGCCAGAGTAAGATAGGAACAAAACTCTAAAGTTATAATGGCAACTCCTATGTGTGGAGCAACATTCCTGGTGCTTTATGGGAGGAACTTTGGCCACTCTTCAACCTTGGAGTCGTTATTCTCCCTACGTCTCAGACAGCAGGTAGGACTGAGTGATTAAGTAATAATATAGCCAGGGCCAATTCTACAGGCAGCTCCTGGGATAGGGATGTTTGCTGAGACTCAGAGCATCTCTAGAAGAGATCCGCAAAAATTTTTCACTGAAGAACCACATAGTAAATATTTACACAGTTCTGGGGTCAAACGGCCTCGCCGCAGCTGTTCAGCTCTGGGCTTGGAGCAGATAAGCAACCCTCACTCACAAGTAAACAAATGGGCGTGGCGGTGTCCCAGGCAGGGTTTCGCCACACAAACAAGAGGCCTTGGCCTGGTCTGGCCCACCAGCTGGAGTCCTCTGCCTCTGGAGCCACCTGGGAACACAGGCCACAGTAGTGCGTCCACGGTCTCATCTTTCCTTCCTCCCTGACACGAATAAATGTGCTCACCTAAGCTGAAGCGCCATGACCCAGACACCTAGACAGTCCCTAAGGAAAGACAGCACTGGGGGAGGAGTAAACATGATGTCTATTGTTGAGGTTTTTGATGGATGACCCTAATGTTTAAAACTGGCATCCTGCATAGGAATAATTGTTGTGTGTCCCATTTTCTTGTTCAGGATTGACTCTGGGTTCTTGGGAGCGGTACCTTTCTTTGAGGAGGGGACAGTGGGAAGGAGCTGCTCCCTCTGACCCATCCCCATGTACTTGGTGTGCCTGGGATCAAACTAGGCTGAGTGGGTTGGGTCTAGTTCTCTCCTGACAGGGCAGGTGGGAAAGCTCTACTTCCTTGGGGCAGATGTGAATTTAGGGCTCCTTAGGCTCAAGGAAGTGAACCAGCCTCTAATTTGCATGGAGCTGAGACTCAGTATCTCCTGTGATGATCCCTACTCAAGGAAACTCCTCTCTTTTGCAGACCCACCCTGCGTCGCTTGCGCCCGGAGGACATGTTTGAAACCTGGGTAAGGAAATGCCAAAACCCTGTGGTGTGTGTCCCTCAAGAAGGCTATCCTCCGAGTACCAAGTCTTATTGACCAGGTTGAGCATCTACAGAGTGAAGTATTGGGAACATGGATGGCCTCATGCTCGTGTAAAGCACAAATGTCCATGGATCCAGTATAATCCTCCTGGGTACTAGTCTCTAGGAAATATTGCTCAAATTTATCTCCCTTAGAGGTTGGCTTCCATGCAGATGCCACCAGCTGGGTCGGGCGGCACAGTAGAAGAAGCCCAGTCTACAAAGTCGTAGAGACCTGGATTCAAGTCCAGTATCAGCCACTGAGTATTCTTGTATCTATAGTATGTCCCGTGGTCTTTCTGACTTTTGTTTCCCCAGTTAAAATAGGGACGTTTGGCGAGGATGAGTGAGACCGAGTCTTCGGGGCTTGGCAGGTGCTTGGTTAATGACAGCTATAGACACTAGAGAGAGACTAGAATCTGGGGGTGGCAGCTCCTCCTCTAGGTCTGTGTCATAGACTGTCAGGTGGCTCCAACAGTATCATCGACAGGCTTTGGGGGTGCACCACCCCAGCTTCACTAGAAGTCTATGGACAAAAAACAACCATTGCTGGTGTCTCACTTAGAGCCGCCAGCTCTCTGATGTGGGACAAATACTTTAGCCCATTTTACATAGGGAAAAAACTATGATCAGCCGAAGTTAACTATTCAAAAACACAGAACTAATAACCATTAGTTCTTGGGATGCAAGGCTATCTGGACCCAAATCTCATGTTTTCTCCATATCCCTCCCTAAAGTGGCCATGTCCCCACAGGCTACCTCTGGTGTTGGGCATTAAAATGAAAACATTTATTTACTTAAAATTTAAACTCAAAGTTGGGCACCATGGTTGCACAAGGAGGAACTCACACTCCCAGCATTGGACTTGCTTCTGTTTCTGAAAGCACAGCACACATTCAGGGAACTCATCTTTCAAGGGCTTGTTACTGAGTGTAAAGGGATGGCAAATGCCTATAACGCTGTCCAGACTTCTGACATTCCAACACAATGTCATCTAGAAAGATCAACCCCCAGAACCACATGATCAAATTTAAAAATTCGAAAGTAAAACAAACCAAAAAAGCAAAACAACACCCCACAAATAAATCTCATAATGGTTTCAGAAAGCTTATGGTTTTGTCTCGGACCTTATTCATAAGTTATACATCATTTGGCCTGACCTGTGGGCTGTAAGTTGGACAAGCAAGCATTTATTTTAAAAACTCTTTTCACTTTCAAATCATTTCAGATTTATAAAATAATATGAAAGATCTATTATCTTTTCACCCAGAGTCCTCATTTGTTGATATTTTACTCCCCTTGGTTTTTTTCTCTCTCTTCTGATATATATGAATATGCTCATAAGCAAATACATATATGTAAATATATTTCTGTGCTCTTTGAGAGTTCTGTAGCTGATATAAAAATCCCAAAGTATTTTAAGTGCTTTTCTCTCATGGTCATAGTGATAAAAATCCAGAAATCATTCTGTTGAAATAGGTGCGATGGGGCTGTGTCCCCAACACCCCGGCCGCTTGACTAGCTTATGCCCGAAATAACAACACACAAACTGTATTCATTTAAACACTGCTTGGCCCATGAACTCTAGCCCTTATAGGCTAATTCTCGCACCTGGACTAGCCCATTTCTAGTAATGTATGTAAGCACCCCAAGGTGCGCTTACCGGGAAGATTCTAGCCTCCTGGGTCAGAGCTGCCTGGGAGAGCAGAGCCTGGCGTCTCTGCTCCAGAGAGCAGGGCTGTCGGGTCTCTCCGGGAGCAGAGCAGAGTCTGACCTCACTTCCTTTTCCACCCAGCATCCTATTATGTTTACTCCTCCCACCTATGCTTTAACCTATCAGGGCCAGCCAAGCAGTTTCTTTATTGCTCAATGACCTTCCTCCATCATCATTCGACACCAGCCTGGTCTACAAAACGAGTTCCAGGACAGCCAGTACTGTTACACAGAGAAAACCTGTCTCTAAAAACAAAACAAAACAATCCATAAATCAATATTAAACATTACTCACATTGGCCAGGAGTCCCACTAGTATCTTTTATTGCAAGAGAAAGCTCTTTTTTTTGCACTGGCCTAGCATCTAATGCAGATTCTGACACTTGCACTTGGGTGTTAGATTTCTTCATTGCCCTTGACCCTAGAAAAGGTTCCCAGGCTTTCTTCCAGAACCTGAAACGCCATTTTAAACTGAGACCACATATTGCTTTTCCTTGTCAGAGGTGTCTTCGGTCCTTCTTTTCTTTATCCTGAGGTCATTCATGATCGTCAAGTCTCTGGGGAGAAAGAGAGCGCAGCTGCAGAAACATCCCCACTCCCAGACTCTGCTCACAGACCCTGTCACACCCAAGACCAGGATTTCCAAGCCTGTGTCCCCTCCCTGCCCCTGAGCCTATGAGCTTCTGGAAATCCTCCCCTCACCATACAGACAAATATTTTATCACCTTGAGGGAGGTGGTAAAGGTGGGCAGGATGTGTCTGCCTGGCTCTGCTGCCACTACCTCTTTTTACTTTTTTTTTTGTTTTTCACTGAATAAGTTGAATCAAAACAAAGGAGAAGAGAGCGAGAGCAGTTTGTTCCTTTCCAACACTGCCTTCTGGACTGGTCACAGGATCTGGCCAGCCCTCATTCAAGTCCCCAAATGAGGGAAAGGGTAGCACAGGTCCTCCTAGCCGTCTTCGCAGTTGAAAAGGAAAAGCAGCCACGGTCAGAAGGACTGGTGGGAAGTCAGGTCCATGCCTCTCCCAGCCCCTGTGTCCACGCTGGGGGGCACCGCTCCAAAGAGCAGTATCTAGACCACTTATCCACAGCAAGTTAAACTACAGGTGTGGTCGATAGGGATTAGTTTGCGACTTACAAGCCTTCACTTAAATCCACTCTCGCTGACCTTACAAAACAGTTGCACAGGACAGGGGAGTGAGCCGGCCTCACTCAGTTTACCCTTAGCTCTCTGCAGTCCTGCAGATTTTTAAGACAGCAGCCCACAAAAAGCCATACCTGCCTTAGCACTGAAGAAAACGTTGGCTAGTGGCATTTGCTGTGTGGAAATCTGAGGGGAAGCCATAGTTTCTAGGGTTCAGAGAACTTGGAGGCAAGGGAGCCTATGGAAACCTAGTGCTGGCTCACCCTTCTTCTGAGACTGCATGTCAATAGCCAGAGTCCTTGGCAACTGCCCACAGCGGATAAGGGCCAGCGACTTATCTAAAAACATTACTTTATATTTTATTTATGTTGTATGTGTGTGGGGTGCATGTGTGCCATGGTACCAATGTCTGATGACATAGAGGCCCAGTGACAACCTGTAGCAGTTGGTTTTCCTGTCTTCCACCATGTGGGTCCCAGTGAATTTTAATCACCTATTTAGTGGCAAGTGCCTTTACCTAGGGAGTTATCTCATCTGTCCCAGTAATCTCTTCTGAAGGATGCTTTTCAATGTTGCAACGCAGAATACTTTCCAAGATAGGACTGAAGAGCCTTCGATTAGCCCCAAGGTGTTGCCACTGCCTTAGGGAGCTTTGCCTTGTTTTCTTTAAGTCTGTTCAGTCTGAGAAAGTTCCATAGAGGTGAAGGAAATAGGACAAAATATGGAGGTGGTAACATAGCTGCCAGTGTAGATAACACTGGTTTCTTCTTGGCAGAGCTAGGTTCTCTAACATTTTTCCCCCGGAAGGAGAGTTTTACAGACAGGCTCTTTCTTGAACTGGTGAACGGTGCATTGCATTGTTACTCTGTGTTAACAAGAGTGTTATTCAAGCAAATGCTGCTCACCCAGAGTTAATGTTGAGGGTTATATAGGAGAAATAGCCTCAAAATTTAACGCCTCAGGGAAGGGGAAGTGCCTTAGCTAGTTAAGGTAGTTGCTGCGCAAGGCCAGGGAACCTGGGTTCAACCCCCAAGAACCCACATGAAAGTGGAAGGAGAGACCTGACTCCACACAGTTGTCTGACCTCCTTCTGTGCCTGCTGTGGCACGCTCCCTTCCCCATCGCATGCTCACACAATAATAATAATAATAACACACCATCATAACCATAAATAAGATAATAACAATAATAGTAATTTCACCATCCATAACCCCAAGCCAGGACATTCATTGTAAGGCAGGAGCAAACAAAAAGCTGAGGGACCTACAGAAGGGTGTTGACTAGTGGTTCCACACTCCTCCTCCTTAGGGTCTGTGGCATGGCCACCAAGTGCACAGGCTGCGTTTAACCTCTCTAAGCACGTTCATCGCAAGCAGCAGCAATGAGCTTCTTCAGAGAAATAGCGCTGTCTTTCGCTGTTGGTTCCATGGTCTATATATGTATCTCACCCAAATTCATGTTTTGAAAACATGATGTCACTTGTGGGTGGGGCCTTTGGAAAGGTGACAGGCCGCCATGACTGAGCCTTCATAGTTGGAATTGCCGTTATGAACGAAGCCCCAGCCAGGAGATGGTGGCACAAGTCTTTAATCCCTGCACTTGGGAGGCAGAGGCAGGTGGATCTCTGTGAGGTCGAGGCCAGGACAGAGTCCAAAGCTACAGAGAAAGCCTGTCCTGAAAAACCCAAGAGAAGAAGAAGAAGAAGAAGAAGAAGAAGAAGAAGAAGAGGAGGAGGAGGAGGAGGAGGAGGAGGAGGAG
>NW_026067977.1:3186800-3217207 GCF_014885135.2 Alexandromys fortis
AGAAGAAGAAGAAGAAGAAGAAGAAGAAGAAGAAGAAGAAGAAGAAGAAGAAGAAGAAGAAGCCGCTCTAATTTGGCCTTGGTGAATCATGCACGTACTCCCAGAAGGAGGCTAGTAAGTTTGAAGACAGCCTGGGCTACATAGTGAATTCAGCTGGGGCTACATAGGGAGTTGCTATCTTAAAAAAGAAAAGAAAAGAAAAAGAAAGGAAGAGGGGGGCCAAAGACCAGAGACTAAGCAAGCCCTTATCCGACACTGAATTCCTTGTTGAGGGCACCTTGGACTTCCCACACCCAAAACAATGAGAGATAAGTCTCCCTGATTCCTGTTGTTGATAAGCTATCAGCTTATGACCCTTCATTATGGTGGACAGGGTGGACTAGCACAGAGGGTCTCTGGGTTAGACAGAACCAATCAGTCCCACTTAGGTCACCACTATCTCTGCAGCTTTAGATTCCTTAAGTGATTCTTAAGTACTGAACGGGAATATGATGTGCATTTGACTCACGGTTTGCACGTGAATTCTTGCTCCATGAGTTTATTGAGGAAAATTCTCAGCATCTAGCACAGCCTCCCCGTCCCTCTACAGGTGCTCGATACAGGATCATGCCCTGAATGCCTGAGCAGCCCTGTCCCTCTGAGAGTGTTCTATCCAGGGCCTGTCTCCGCTAACGATAGTGACAGGCCCACCTGGAGCAGCCTGTCAGAAAATGAATATGGATTCTTAATTCTAAAACCAATTTCCAAGTGCATTCTAGAAGGGGAGGCAGAAATGAAGCCTGCTTCACAGAGTTACGGGTGCTCAATTCTAACTGATGGCAGGTGACAGGGACACGGGGCCGCCTAATGAGACCTGACCGGGGGAGTCTGTCTGGCGATCATAACAAAAGGACGTGATCGCCAAACGGTGGTGAACGTCAGAGTCTCCTTCTGGTCACTGTCATGTTTCCCTAATAACCTGGTGCACACACATATATATCTGTAACATTCAATTCCCCAGAGAACCCGGCCAACGCCGACCCCACTCTCTTGTTTTTAATAATAATATTTTCTATTTAATCTATCTTAGATTTTTTTGGAGGTTTTGTTCATGCCAAACTCAAAGGGGAAAAATTAGCATTTAGATAGGATTGCCGCAGCATTAGAAGCAATCGAAATGGAAAACGGAGGTGGGGGAGCTTGAGTCCCCTACCCCCATAGGACGACTCTGATATGACACAAGGGTTCCCAGTGAATCTCTCTCTCCTGGCTACTGTCATCAGTATACATTGGACTTTTTTTTCTCCATCTCGTAGCATGGAGTCTCCAGAGGGTCAATTTTGTTATACAAGAGTCTCCTCCAAACCCTCACTCTTCCTTCTCCAGTAAATAATCAACAAGAAGGCGGGACAGGCAGGTAGTCTTCCTGTCCCAAACGTGCATCTGTGAAATGCTCTTTGCTTTCTGACATGTCTTCAGGTTTACTTCCCTTGCTCTGGCTCCCCCTCCCCAGGAACACCCTAAAACCACCATAGTCCCAAATTCCAAATTCTCCCACATTTATAGAAATGTTCCTGCCAGGGGTGGGAAGATGGCTCAGTGGTTAAGACCATTTGTTGTTCTTGCAGAAAACCTGAGTTCGGTTCCCAGCCCCTACACCCAGCTTATCCCTTACAGCTGCCTATCCCTCTAACTTCAGGGGATCTAACACCCTCTTCTGGCCTCCTTCAGACCATGCACTCACGTAGTGGCATCCCCGAATTGCTCCAGAGGCTCTGCTTCTCCCCTTTTCTTGTGTGGGCACCAGAGACCCAAATCCTCGTTGAGTTGATGGTTCTTTACTGCTCAAGGTGGGGGTTCAGGATCCACCAGTCATGCTCAGGAGTCCCTGAAATCTGGTCCATCCCCGATGATATCTCCTGGTGGGGAACCTTAGAACTGTCACATTCGCAGAACTGTCTCGAAACTGTTAGATTGGCTAGAGCCAGAGTTTCCAGAGTTTTTGTTGCTCCGGAGCCTCTGATAAGCCAGACTGACACGCTTTCCAATTTCCCGCTGCTGCTGCTCTCGGGACTCGCCAGACCACAGGCGTGAGAACGATTTACTGCTGACTCTTGTGTGTGTTGTCCTGTCTTAGAAACCCACTGATCCGAGTCTCTTATCAAAGTTCCATGTGCCCTGCCAGTCACCCATCAGCATCTGCTTCCTCAGCGTGTGCCTGTCCTGCCCCTTTGCACCTGCTTCTTTTCCATCTTTCTCCATCCCCTGCTTCTTTTCCATGCCTGCCTCCATGTTGTTGTCCCTGATTTACTCGTTTATATGTCTCTTCTCTTGAGATGAACCTTTGGTTTTTTTTTTCCTCTTTCAGGAAGATGACTTGAACGGGATCCACATTGTGGCCTTTGCAGAGAGGAGTGACCCAGGTAGGATACCTAGCCAGCCCCCATTCCCACCCTCACCAATCTGTTTAGCCATTGGCAGGAACCGGCTTCTAAGCCCTCTCAGTATCAGTTCAAAAGCAAGAAATTGACCCCCTCTAGTGGTCATCGGGCCGGTATGAGTGAGTCTTCAGCAGCAAACTCAGCCAAGGGGACAGAACTGCAAAGACTGTCAGCCACACAGCTGGGCAGTAATCCCAGCTTTGGGGAGGAGATAGGGAGCATCAGCAGTTCAAGGTTAGCGTGGGCAACTTGTGTTGATTGTGTGCAGCTACTCAGAATAGGAATGAGCCCACAAGGAGAGCACTAAAACATCCTAGCCTTACAGGGTGTGTGTGTGTGTGTGTGTGTGTGTGTGTGTGTGTGTGTGTGTGTGTGTCTGTGTCTGTGTCTGTATGTGTCTGTGTGTGTCTGTGTGTATCTGTCAGTTTACGATTGAATCTATATAAACCAATCCGACCTTAACATAATAATAAAATACGTTGTCTTCCTCTGAAAAGCACCATGTGCGTAGGAACGGTCTAGAAAAATCTGCCAAACAGAGAGGACAGGTAGAACAAACAATCCCTTTTTAGAGTACAAGTCTCTCTACCGCCGGAAGGGTAACTTGGCTATTGTTGCACTGTGGGCAACGTTCCCTGGTTTCCATCTTATCAACACCAATGGAAAGAGAAGGGAGAGAACCGTGAATTTTATAAGAGTCAAAATGCTAGTTCCCCAAAACAGTGATCCACAAGGCAGCCTCCCAAGGGGAGGTGGAAGAGCAGATAGGAGGAGCGTGTGGGGGAGGCCTGGAACAATCCAGAAGGCAGTCAGGGAAGTCAAGGCTGGTCATTTGGGATGCCTAGCAGCCAGGCTTTGGCCATAAAGAGTTGGAACAGGGTTTCCTGAACTTGACAGCAAAGGCCCCCTTGGACTGGTTCATACAAGACCTTTAGAATCTGTGGTTTTATGGGCCTCTGCTCTGAGGCTAATCATGGTGGATCATCAAGTTTGGGACCAGTGCTCCAGAAAATGCGGAATTATATGTTTGCTAAGATCTTCCATTGCCATGGTGCACTGTTTAGAGGTTAGGACTGGGAAGTGCTAGCGTGCAGGAAGTCCGGGGCTCCGTCCACAGTGCTGCAAAAACTGGGTGTGGTGGTGTGGGCCTGTCATCTCGGTAGAAGTAGAAGGATCAGAAGTTCAAGACTATCCTCAACCATATGTCAAATCCAAGACTAGCCTGGACTCCATGAAACCCTGCCTCAAATCTAACAAGCAAACAAACAAAACCCAAAACACCTTAAACCCAAAACTAGCCAGCCAACCAACATCAACAAAGCAGATCTTAGCTTCAGACAAAGATACAGAGACTCAGAGAAGTTCAGCCCAGTCTAAGGGAACACAAGGGTGCTGGGAAGAAAGGACCTATTGGCTTACCCATCAGTGCAAGCCTGAGTCCTCAGTGGCTTGACAGGGCAGGTGCCCTGCAGATGTTTACGGAGCAAGTAGTTAGACCTTTCTTAATGATGTGATTCTGGAAATCAACGCAATGTATGCCCTATAGCAGCCACTCTTTAAAGCTAGCTAGAGTGGGGATTTTATCCTCACAAGGCGGTGCAGGTCAGCACCATCTCATTCCAGCCCTTTACCAACAATACCCATTGACAGTCATTCCCATTACCGACCCTCTCCACAGGTGGTAACCACCAATTGCATACTGTCTGTCTAATTATCTGTTCTGGACATTCCATATGAATGAAGTCATCTGGCATCTTGTCTTTAGCATAATGTGTGTGTGTGTGTGTGTGTGTGTGTGTATATATTCCCACTATATAGTATCTATCTTGACTATCTTTTTTTTTAAGATTGAGTAATGTTCTATTGCATCAAAGGCAAATTGTTTGAGAGCTAGTCTCTTAAGTATCCATTGCTAGGCTGAATTTTCCACCATAGACTTGCAGAGCTGAGAATCCTCCTCAAGTATTTCTGGGATCTAGACTTGTTTTTTTTTTTTTTTTTTTTTTGTCCTGTAGTGTCAGCTGCTTTTTTACAGATCCTGGCTACCCTCAGCCCCCAGGTTTACAGGCTATAATCAGACAGAATCGGATCCTTGGTGTTGTGTGATCAGAGTTGCTGCTGGCAGCTGCCTGCTGGCAAGACTCCAGGGGGCTTCCTTGCAGCCCCACTGCCCCCTCCCAGGGTGGCAAGGAGGCCTGTCTGGCTGTCTGGAACAATAGAACAAAGAGGTCTCCCTGAACTGCAGAAACCTGTTTGACAGAGATTGCTGCCCTAATGAATCAAGCTTCTACAAGGACTTCCACCTCCTCCCAGTGCAAACACCCCTGGGCCCTGAAGCTCTGCCTTCTCTCCAAATCCCAAGCTGGGGCTTGTCCCTGGGGAACAGAGCAACTCTGGGAGGGGAGGTCAGGAACGTGATCTTTCAGAGGCAGGGGCCGCCTTGGCACCCAGGGCTCTAACCAAAACGGGGTTCTAATGAAAGTCCCTGACTTTGGGGTCAGTCAGCGTTTACCTGCTGGGCAGTGAGGTGCAGCTTGGGGCCCAAGGCTGGGTTGAGATCCTGGAGGGTGCATTCCTGCAGCTGGTTACTCAGATTCCTATGGTTTGACTAACAGGTCGCTAGAAGGCTTATCTAACCAGACTGCACCCACTTTCTGAAAGAGGGAGGTGGTGGGTCCAGGATAGCAGTTGCTTCTTAGAGAAAGAATGTATGCATTGAGGAGCTGTGAGGAAACAGCCACGTTAATCCCGAGGCCACTCTGTGATCCATGTGTGCAGGTTATTATTATCAACCTGGTGTTAGGGGTGGAAGTGAGCTGTCAAGGCTCCCTGACTGGACCACATTGCCCAGGGTCTCTAAGTCCAGGCCAACCTTGCAGCCAGCCCTCGTGACGTCCAGATGCATCAGGAGTATGACGAAGGTGGCCATGATGGCCATAACTGTCACAACAACCCGACAATGAAAGTTTAATTGTTATTCTCCTTTTACAATTGAGGATGCAGAGGCCAAGGGAGGTTACCAGGCTGGGGAACAGTGGAATGAAGTGAGGGTTGTCTGGCTTCCCAGTCCACACCCTTAACCACAAGGCAGGCAGACTTCTGTGCCTCTCTCAGGCGGCATCTGACATCCAGGCAATCATTCAGGGTGCCTCCCTCGTTCTCCACCCCTCTGCCTCCAACATTTGACCCGCAGGAGAACAGAGACGCAGCCAGTTCAGTGCTGTGCACAAAACACAGGGCTAGAGGTACAGCAGAAAAGTGGGTTTATCTTTGCTGAGGGCTCCTCGTGGGTCCTCTTTTTGATAGCCCTTCTCAACAGCGACCCAGCTGCTGGAGGCTGCAAGCTTGTGCGGTGTTGCTGCAGGGTGGTGCGGAAGGGGCCAGGGCTGGGAGATCAAAAGATCGTACCAAGGAAGTGAGACCCAAGCCGAGTCACTTGGCAGCATGAGGGTCCCGTGAATAACAAGGCATCCTCCTAGGGCCCACAGAAGTTACTTAGGCAGACTGTGAACTTCCTGGACAGCAGCAGCATTAGTCTCTTCAGTGTCCTGGCCCCCAAGAACTCTCCTTACAGCCAGAGTTTGTGTTCCCCTCAGCAGAAGGTTGAGCACAGGAGGGTCTCCCTGGCAGGCATCTATGTCTGCTCTCTGGCCCTATATCATGACCTGGAGTCTTCACTTGTTGTGAGCTTCCCTGGCCTGGCTGGGAAGGATATTAGGATGTTCTCGCTCCCTCCATCCATGCCAGCGGCTCGTTGCACCTCACCATCCTCTGCCCACATCTTTTCTTAAGCTGCTCAGAGCAGAGCTGCATGGCAGGTTTGCAAAGGAAAGAGTCCTCCTCGCTGCTCCCAGATGCGTCCGCATTGGGCTGACATCTTCTTTACGATATTTGATGAAAGGTTTGCTGAGAGCAGTTCTACATGAGTGCGCGCTGGATGGAAACCCTCTAAGGGCATTGGGAATATTCACACTAACAAGCTAGAAACACAAGGATGGCTGCCGTCTGCAAGCCCTGAGCAGATTTAGCAACAGGCCCTGGAAGGAGGCTTCAAGCCCTGCTGCCCCTGAGCTTTTCCTGCCCTGGGGTTCTTGCAAAAATGGGTTAGAGACCAATTGTCTCAAATAGGAGCACTAAGTGCTTCTTGGAGCTCTATAATTTAAATTTGATATATCAGCCTCACTATTTGACTATTGCTGGGTGCTGAATGCTACTTGTAAGCCCAGCAAACACCAGCTCTGAAGATGGGAACGGTTACTCCATATTCTCCAGTATATAGAGGAGGGGCACAAGTACGGTGAAGTTAAACATCATCCCCAGCTCTCATGAATACTAAGTGGTAGAGCTGGGACAATGACCCAGCAGTCCAACCCTCTATCTATCTCCATGTGTCTCTGAATTGTGAAAATGTATCGCTTGACTTTCTCCCCACCAATTCTGGGATCCAAAGAGCAAAAATGGCAGGACCTGCTTCAAAGCCACGGGCCCCATGGCGTCTTTGCTTCTGAGTGGCTGTCTCACTGCAGTAGAAGTTCTTTGAAAAGGGGGGGGGGAGGGGGGAGACTCCCAGCCTTGTGACCTCCTCACGGTCTTCGCACAAGACCCAAGTCTGGAGAATTCTGCTTTTGGAGAATTCCATACAACCAAGGACCCATGGAGCTTTCCCTGGGGTTCTTGTAATTTATTCGCCTATGCGTCTCAACTTGGCTCTGGGTCTGAAGCACATAGAAACTCAAAGGCATGCCTAAGAAAAAAAGAACATCCTTGAAGGCAGCCTCCACGCTGGGTGATATTCACCTCTGGCCTGCCTAGCTGCCCACTTCCACGTGGACAATGGCAGGAGGCCACTGTAGGGCCACAACTTTCCTAAGCCCAGGCAGAAACCCTTCGGTCCACAGCTGTGGAGTCAGGAAGAGCATCCTCAGTCTCCATGGCCTGAGCACAGCCAGCAGCCAGGAGGAGGCTGCGAGGAAGGGGCAGTCTGGGCAGCACCATAGGCCTGTTTGCTCCTGGGCCGTAGCTCAGCCTTAGACACAATCACATCTGCAAATGGGGCCTTTCTCTAGATGACTGTGAGTGACCTAGACCTGGTCCCCTAGGGCCTGGTGCAGGCCTGTTCTCACCAACCTCTGCCAGGGAAGCAGGAAAGGATAATGACCGGGTTCTCGTCACACAGGGATGCAATTCCCAGAGGCCAGTTGCTTGTCGTGGGAAACCTGGCTCCACACTCTTTCCCCAGCCCTCGGTCCTGAACTTCCAGACCTGCAGTCTAGGGGCTGGGAAGGGCCTGCCGTTCTCACAGCCTTCTTTATTTAGGCCATCCTGGAGACTCTGAGCTTACTTAAAGCATCACTGGGGTGACCCCACAGACAGGGCAGGCCTCAGGAACACGCTCAGAAGCAGGACAGGAGCTTTGCTCCAATTTCTCTCAGAAGGGCAGAGGCAGCCCATCCCCACTCCCAGGAGAGAGGCCACACTGCATCTCCTCCCTCACCTGGCCTGTACCTTCCTGAGGACAAAGTTTCACATCCAGGGAAACTCAGGTACAGAAGCAAGGAAGGAAGGTGGCAGCTCTGTGGTGGGAATACCGAGACCTCAGAGGGAGGAGGAATAGTAACTGGCTGTAGGTGTGTAGAGTTCGACTCCTGGCTCTGCTGTTTACTCATAGATGGCAGGGACAAGCTGCCTCCTTCGAGCTCTCTGAAAAAATGAAGGTAGTAAAATCCTCCATGCAGCCTAAATGGGAAGATGAAATGCCGGTATCCTCAGGACCCAGTGAGTGCTCAGTGCAAATGCCCCTGAGAGGAAGGCTGAGTGGCAGACAGCAGACAGCAGACTCTGCGTATAAAGAGCAATGCCCAGTGTCTGTCAAGAAAGAAGCTAGTGTAGAAATGGAGATTTGTGCCTCTTAGGATCAACAGCTCCGGGACCAGACTTTAGGAGGGGCAGAGGGACCTACTCTGGAAATAAAAGGGAGAGACAGAGGATTCTGGCTGGGGCTCTTCACCAGCCTGGTTACTGGGGACATTAGGTCTCCTCTTTGGGTGATTCCCTGGTAGCCTAGTCCTCCAGTGCCTACGCTAGACAACTTCAAGCCTAAGAGTCTATAGCTAGCCTTCTCCTATCTATCTATCTACTTAGTACAGATTATGTTCTCTTCGCTTTGAAAGGTAGTCTGTCACAGTCTAAGGCCTCTGAGCTAGGTCACTGATACAGCAAATACTCATTTGATCCTTCCTGGCTCAGTTGTCTCCAGCTGTGTCCCAATCGTGTGGGACTTGATGAAGCTTTGTGCCTTTAAAGTCAATTTTATCCATTTTGTTTGGGAAGAAATGGTTTTTGAGTTTTCCTTGCTTTCCCTTCATGTAAAGAATATTCTCTTTACACACACACACACACACACACACACACACAGACCCATACACACACACAATCTTTAACATGGAAATAAAGCCACGTCTATGAATTCTTTTGGTTAATGCAGATTTAAATGTATTTTTTTTTTGCAGAACCCATTTTTTTTACTCAATCTACCTTTTTCTTTCAATCACTGAACCTGCTCTAGGATAGAGACAGCAGGGGTGGCGTGATCTTGTATGTAATGTTCCTTCAATGAGATCTCAGCATTACGTGAGCTTTTCCATGAGAACACAGCAGCATCTGTAGGTCTGGTCATAGGCTGGGCCTTCTGCAACCTTGGCATGGGAATCTCTGCTCTCCCTCCAGGAGACCCAGTCCACGTTTACTCAGCTTGAATGTGGTCTGTGTTGTTGGACCTCACCCTCTTTGTGATTTGTAAAACCTGTCCAGGTCCCTTTTCCCATTTTCATTTCATCTTGCAGAGAACTGGCCATGTCACCTCAATTATTGTCCTTTTCTTCTCCATGGTGTGAAGTCATAATTGTCGGTGTCTGGGAGGAATTCTCTCTTCTGGTCTATGCATTTGGATCCACAAATCCACAAACAACTCTCCCATGAATCCCCTTATTTTCCTCTGCTGAGAAATGACCACAGGGGCCACAATGTACCAAGATGGCAGCAAGGACATTTGAGGCTGGAGGAGAAAAGCTTGGCTTTCTCAATGATGCCAACATGCAGGAGATAAGAAACACGCTTTTCTCATCCCCACCCTCCAAACAGCAAATACGTGGGCTCTAAAGCACAACCGCTATGTTTGTACAGAGGATGTGAATCTCAGGCCACAAACTCAGCTATCACAGATACGTAACTTGATTGTTTAGAACCAAACTTTTAAAATGTCTCTTTTGAGCTGTATGCTACTGCCTGGTAGGAGCAGGTCCTACAATTGGTCCTCTAGCCCCACCCAGTCACTGCGGTACCCACACAGAGCTGGGTGGGGTCACAGTCATTTGTACATACTGGCATCTGTTGAGAAGTCTGTTGTCCTGTTGCCTCTGTGGTTCTTGTTCCAAGCAGGTCACCACCACTGGCCCTTTCCTCCCACCTGCAAGACAAAGTCATCAGATTTGCCACCATGATCTTATCTCTGCTCAGGTTCTGAGATGGACTGGCCGTTGGTGGCTCACGCAGAACTTTCTTGCATAAGTGCTAGGGGACTTGCTAAGAGAGCTTCCCTGAGTTTTTTTTTTTTTCATTTTCCTTAATTTAACTGTTTAACAAAATATTAGTTCTCTTCTGGATTCCCTGAACTTCCAGAGAGTCTTCTGTGACGTATGTTCCTCACATGTATACAAACACACACACACACACACACACATACACACAGCGTTTTTTTGATCAGGAACCTGCCAGGTTCAGACCACTTGTCTCTGCTCTAGTTCTGTGGGGGGGGGGTGTTCAGGATTTTCAGTATCACTTACTGAATGTTCTTGCAAAATTTTTGCTTATGGAAAAAAGAACTGTGTGCTGCAGGGCTCAGGCTCAAAGTGCGGAAGGCCTGCCCCTGCTTTTCCTATGATTCATCCCCTCTCTGGGGCAGAGAATATTGCTGACAGAGGACAGGGAGAGCTGGCGCTACCAGAGCTTGTGCCGGAGTGGGCTGTGGAGCAGAGGGAGGCCGACCCAGTTTGAAGGCGTTGGGAATTCCAGGCTGTTCCAGGGCCGTAGAGCAGATGTGGGGAACCCAGGGACGGCACATGCTTGGAACACAGAATTCTTGGGGACAGGCAGAGAGCTTCCTCTGCTCTGGGACTGACCTTTGTCACTAAGGCCACTCAATTTTCATCTCCTGGTGAACAAATGAAGGTAAGTCTTCATTTAGAAAGGGGGCCACTTCCCTGTGACCTTTCAATTTCTCTGCTTAAAATTGCCCTGGCTTTCTCTGTATGAGCTCCTTTATGTCTGCGGCTCTTCATCTGACTCATTTTATAGACTCAGTCTGTAATTGAGGGTACGCACCAGATGGCCATGAAAGCCCTATGGAAAAACCATGCTCTTGTACTCCACGTGAGGAGTGCTGCATGCAATGGGTGACTCAACTTTCTTGAACCCTATTCAGATGGCTATGAGTTCCTGGAGATCCTGAAACAGGTTGCCCGGGACAACACTGACAACCCTGACTTGAGTATCTTGTGGATTGACCCAGATGACTTCCCACTGGTGAGTGGCCCAGGCCAAGGCCTCATCCCTGGTGGCCTTCACAATTCGTATTTGTGTTTAGCACAAAGTCTTCAAGTGTGAGGGACAAACTGAAAGAGTAGAAGACATCTGAAGAAACCCAGAGGCCACTGCATATGGAGTGGGTGCATAAGCTTTCAGGACAGCATTGACCTTGGCTTTATGTACTCATGGCAGTGACCAGACTTACCAGTGTCCTTACTTCTGAGATGCCAAGAGGTGACTACTCTTGGAGAGGCCCATCCAGGGGAGCTGGGAGCATTCTTTCTTTAAGCAACAATATGGCCCTTTTATATCACCACCCACCTCTCCCTGAGCCTCTAGAGACAACCTAAATTGTTAGAGAATAGAGTCAGAAGTGAACACTTTGTAGAGATAAGAACTTGATGAAGCAAAAGAACGCATTGTCTGAGGGCAGAGACCACGCCTGGCTTGCTTCTCGCAAGTTCTCTAAGACTCAGCATCATGCCTAGTACACGTGGAAGGCACAGTGACTTTACCACCCCAGTCTAATCTCTGTCAGTGAGGAAGAGCAAGAAAGCTCTAATAATTCTTAGTTTTGAACAAAGCATGCAGAATTCATGCCACATAGGAACCCAGTGATAATAACAATGCAGGAAGCTACTCCTCTACTGTAATGAACATTCTCTATTGGCCAAGTTCAATGCTGCACCAAGAGCCAGGATTCCCAACACTACATGGGGTTGAACTTGAGTCTCTTCAAGAGCCTTCAAGACTAACACATAGATACTAGATTACAGAGATTTGTTTGCAAATGTACTCATAGCTCACTCCCTAAACAGACGTTGTTACAACCCCTATCCCACTGAGAAAGGGCAATACCTGGATGCTAAACTAAACCTAGCAGATGTGGAAGTCCCACTGAGACCCATAGTAAAGTTAAAGCTTGGTCTATTGATTGCTTCTGGTATGGCTAACTGCTGGTAATTACACCAATTTGGTTGTTTTCTGGCTATGAGTTGCATAGGCAATGACTGGTTATTAGACAGAAAACACTAACGTCAAATCCTACACACACAGGGGTTGGGTGAACCAAAGGCAGAGACTTCCATAACATTTGAGGTCTATGGCACAACTCTGGGTAAACATAAGAAAGCCATGGCCATATAAGCACACAGCATTGCTTTGCTGGTTTGTTTTCTGCTGGGTTATTTCCAGTTTACCCTGACTGTCTCAGTATGCAAACTTGTAGGTGACCTGTCATTTTTTGGTCAGTTCTGCATCCATCTGGGTACTTGCAAAGCAATTTCCAGGCATTTCTAATTTCCAGATCCATAACACCAACTCCACAAAGGCCCCATATTTACTAGGGAAGCCTCTGCCCCTGAACATCTCCATTTTCTTAGCTTCATGGACTCCATTAACTCCACTGGCCTGCCCCAGCCAGAGATCTGTCCAGATGGAGCCCACACTGGGCTGAAGAAACCTGGCTTGTGTTTGCATCTTATGCCAAGTTACAGCCTATCTATGTTTTCCCAGGCATCTCATGTGACAGAGAGGCACAAGATAAGGGCTTCTAAGAATGGAACATTTAACGGGAGGTAGAGAGAAATGGCTCTTTCGTTACCCACAAGCTACCAACAAGTTATAATTTGGGGGTTGGCATCGGCCATCTTTTTGCTAGTCCCCCTGAGAGTGGTGGAAGCATTTATGTTCGATGTTGTTACAGCTTGTGTTGTGGCAACTTTTTCTTAAGGCATAAAGTGCTTTAGAGATGGAGCTAGCCTTCAATTTCCTGAGTGTCCGCAATTGTTTCAAAGGCATTCAACCAATCACAACTCGGTTACTACAGCAGGCTGGCAGGTGAGTCCAGCCCTCTGCCCACTGTCTAACCTGGCCTTTTTGTTGCTGCAGCTTGTAGCTTACTGGGAGAAGACTTTCAAAATTGACTTGTTCAAGCCACAGATCGGGGTGGTGAATGTAACAGACGTGAGTATCCCCATCAAGGCCTGATCAGGCGCTCTCAGCCACCCTGTTGGCTGTTATACAACCCCAACTATGAGATCATTCAGGAGTCTACAGCTGCAAGTAGAACTCTTGGGTCTTTCCCAAACTCTAGGAGCTTGCTGGTACAGCCCGAGCCTGGGCTCAAGCCAGTCCCGATCTTTCTCGAGGAGTGTGTTTCTTTGCTTATGGAGCTAGTCCAACCTGACTCGTTGACCTTGAACTTTCCACCCAAGAACATTCTCTTGTATTCACTTTCCAAGCCAAAGAACAAGGCCTTCTTATACAGGCAACTCATGCCTGGAGCTACCATTGCCTAAGAGAGATGGAGAGGTTGATGTCCAGAAGCCCATACTAACAGTCAGCCACCCAGTCAGGAGACCCCAACGACAGAAGTTTCAGCACGGATGAACTCAGGGTGGGAAGGGCTACTGAGGTGAACAGACAGAGTGGGAAGAAATTTAGACTCAGTCCAGACATCTAATACAGAACAAGACAGAAGCAGGGCAGATTCAACAACGTTAACAGTAAGAGTAAGGAGAAGGAGCCACAATAGAGGGCCCACTGCAGCCCAGTGAACACAGCTCTTTTTGTGAAAAAAGGCCAACTAACAAGGTCTCTTTGCTGCTGTGTGGTAAGTGTTCTCTCAATCTCTACATTTCTTGAATTTTGAAATTTGAAAGAAGATTGACTCATTCATTCATTCATTCATTTATGTGTATGCACATATACATTCTCTTGGGTAGTAGAACACCCATTTCTTTTGCTGTTATTGAAACAGAATACTGCACAGGAGTGTCCTGCAGTTTGGCATTTCCACTTGTGTATCTGTACATATCCCTGATAGGTGTGAGAGACTTGGAGGCCTACTCAGCAGAGCTCCTTAGAAAGTCCTGGTCTGTCTCAGCCTCCACCCACTCATGCCTTGGTTCATTCTGTGCGTCACTGCAGGCTGACAGCGTCTGGATGGAGATCCCAGACGATGATGACCTGCCCACAGCCGAGGAGCTGGAAGACTGGATCGAGGATGTGCTTTCCGGAAAGATCAACACTGAAGATGATGACAACGAAGAGGAAGATGATGACGGCAATAACGACAATGATGATGATGACGACGATGATGATGATGATTCTGATGATGAGGATAACGATGACAGCGATGATGACGACGACGATGATGAATAACTCCAGACCTGGGTGCATCTGATGAGAACGACATCACAACTACCCCCTACAGTACAGACAACCCAAGGGGTCAGCAAGCAGCGGTGCCCACACCCAGCCGGTTCTTTTCCTTTCTCCAGCATCTTTTTCTAGTTGTTTCTTGGCAGAAGTGGTACATTTCAGTGAACGCCTTCCCAAACCCAGCAGTCCCACTCAGCAGGGGAGGGGGGGGGGGGATTCCCATGCTGACTTCTTTTAAGCATTGGGGAGCAAACAGCTCTTGTTCTTTGCTAGAGCATGGGGGGGGTCATGGAATTCTGGGAGTCTGGGGATCATATCTCCTGACACCTCTACTCAAGTTTACTTACTGTCTTTGATTCTGGCAGTGACAGAACGGACAGCTTGCTATTAGTTCACAAGCAGAGAGAGGAATTCTAACCAGAGCCTGGGAAAGACACGTGATTATTCAAATCAGTCCCCAAACCCAGAATCTCTCGGGGAATCCAAGCCTTTAGATGGCAATTAGAATCCTTGAAATGTGTGGACATCACCATTATTTCTAGAATATTAGGATGCTGTGTGGGGGTCAGTTAGTTCTCTGAGCGTCCCAACAGTTGGGCAAGCCTCTTATATCACCAGCAGGGAGCGTAGGGAGAGGCTGAAGGTTGAAGGTTTTTCATTTTTCTGAGGGAGACAGTTTGGGTCTCTGAAAGAGTTTGCTGGCTGCCTCCTGTGATCTGGGAACTGAATGCCCCTTCTCTGTCGCTGCTAGTGAGCTGTCCCATTCTGAGTTAGAATTGCTTTATCCAATGGTCAATTAACTCTCCATTCATCAGCCCTCCGCAGCTGACCAGGGCAGCGATAATTAGAGTTCACGATGCCCTGAGGCCAAGAGGGAAAAAAAATCCCCAAGTGCCTTTTGAATTGTCTGAAAGTAACATTGTGCTTGGTAGTTTTCGTTGCTAAGTAAGTGTTCTAATTTATTTTCAAACTCTGTTAACGTGGAGAACACTCTGTGTGGCTTTGTTTCTGAAACTGGGGCAGTCCTTTTATGGAATAGTAATAAACCAACAGACATTAAACTTGTGTTTTGAAAAGATCGAGGCTGTCTTGATAATCCTACGCTGGCCTTTCAGAGTTTGCTTGTTTTTGCTGGGTTCCAGTTCTAGCCCTCTGCTCCTCTGTCTGCCCTTCCACAACCAGCACTTCACAGGGTCTCTCCGTTCACGTCTCCAGTCACTATCATGTGTGTCATCATCAGGTACCACCTGTGTGCTCATGACCTCCACTAAGGGTCTCTAACCTTGATCTTCAGGCTCTGACCACTGGCACGCAAGCTGAGAACTTCAACTCAACACAACAAAGCCTGAACCCACTCTCGTTTCCCTCCCTCAACACTGGTCCTTTTCATGAAGTCCCAGCTTTGATGAGTGCTTTTACTAGCTCTGTAATTGTGTAGGTGACTGAAAGTGCTCCCATGCTATGAGGCACACCTGTGGTCACAGCATGTCTCATTCAAATGACAACACGTTGCACAGCTGTGCTTCTACTAGATACAAGCTTCAAGAGACAAGCCACGTCCTTATCTCTGTACTCCAAGCACTTGGTGCTTTGCCTGTCACTAAGCAGATCCTACTTATTTAGTCAATGTGTGCATAACTGGCCAGTCAAAGCAGCGGTCATTGCCTACCCAGTGTGTTGGGTAGCGTATCACGTGCCCCACACTGTAATAGGTAGCTTTTGTTGCCATAGCAAAATACTCGAGAGAAACAACCTAAAAGAAGGGATTTCACATCAGCTCACAGTTTCAGTATTAATCTTTAGTTTTAGTTCTGCTGTCTCCATTGCCTGGGGCTGGAGTTAAGGAAGAATTTCACGGTGGCAGCATTTATAGCAGAGGAAACTGCTGGCCTCGCTGCATCAGGAACCCTAGAGAAAGAGGGAGGGACCAGGATTCCAAGCTATCCTCTAGTGCCCCTCCCTCTGGTGACCTACTTTCCCACCTCATAATAGTCCACACACCTATGAACTCATCAATGGACTAAGACGGGTTAGTACCCTCGTGATCCAGTCACCTCTCAAAGCCCCACCTGTGAACTTTCAATCTTTGATGATATTCACATCTGTCTTACAACAGAAAGCCCCAGTCTGGGAGGTTTAAGCAACAAAAGTCTGCTTTCCCAGAGTTTAGTCCCATGTCAAGTTACCAGCTGTGTTGGTTCCTGCTGAGGCCTCTTTTCCTGGCTTCTCATCTTGTTTGCACATGGAAGATAGAGATAGATAGATAAAAGATAGATAGATAGATAGATAGATAGATAGATAGATGATAGATAGATAGATGATAGATAGATGATAAATAGATAGATAGATAGATAGATAGATAGATAGATAGATAGATAGATAGATGATAGATGGGAGCTCTGATTCTCTTCTAGAAGGACACCTGTCCTATCAAACTAAGGTCTCGCCAACATGACTTTGACTTTGTCACCTGAAAGGGCCTTGTCATCAAATGCAGTTATATCAGAAGCCAACACTTCCTCATGATCTTGGGGGTGCCCAGTTCAGTCTAGAATGCAGGGCCCCAATATAATTTTCTACCCTCACAAAACTAAGCAGGCTGTGCTGTGTGTTCCTCCCACCCAGGCCCAGTCACACTTCAAGCAAACTCTTGGGGAAGTGATTGTCCCAAGAAGTCTCTCACGCTGAACTCAGAAGTAGCCAAGGAATGGGGATCTGATGGGAACGCAGTCTGTTTCTCAGTCTAGTGCTGTTCTCAGAGACCTAGAAACATGCGAATCTGAAACTGTGCTCTGGTATTCCTGTTTTAGCATCCCTGGGAGCCAGCTGCTTCTGCCTGGACAGTTCAGTGAGCAGCCTGAACCCTCTGAGCTGATCCATATGGAGTGTTTTGTTCCATGACCAGAGCATGACATTGAGTGCTTTACATATGTGACCGCAGCTAATCCTTAGAGCAGATTAGGAGATGCGTCTGGTTATTGTCCTTAATACAGAAGGACACAGAGGGCTCAAGGATTGCACAAACACTTTGAAGGGACATAGATACAACTGTAGTTGCGACTTAAAAGGATTGACATTACAGATCAAAACACTGCATTCCTTTTCCCCCAGAGCGTGTCTGAAGAGACAGACTCACACGAATTTCCCGCAACTGATTTTATTGCTTGGATGAATCCGTTTAACTTCCCATGCCCAGTTCATAATCAACTCAAATGACACTAGAAATGTGGACTAATTAAAAACACAAGATCTGCTATTCTGCTAAAAGGAAAGAAAAAAGAAAGAGGAAGATTCAATGTAGAATCTGGAACAAAGAATCCTTTTCAGTGTAAGTCAATTAAATGCCATCTTAGGCTTGAAAAGCGCTTGTCTTTTCTAGGAGAGATTGTGGCCTCTCCAGTCTCCATATTTGTCACCCTGAGAGGAGTCACTGTCATGTTGTGTGCAGACTACATGCCATCTTGCTTTCATTGCATGGGTTCCTCACCTATAGGTCTGATAGCAACCTTAGGGGAGAGACATGTTTACTCATTTCTCCTCTGCCCAAGTTTGGTATGCAAGTAATAAATTTCAAGACAACTTTGCAAGCATGATACACATCGACTTTAATGGCGAGTACCTCTATTAAGAATATACAAAATAAACCTAGTGATGATTGAAGGGGACTCTTAACCAAAGAGCTTTGGCAGCATGGTATCTGTTGCCTGGATTGGCTTAGGAGAGTCATCTACTACAGAAACAGGACCGTACGATCCCCTTGGCTCCGTGAGGATATTTGTGTGCACGATGATCTTTTCCCTCATGCAAGGGACACAGCCGCAGCCTGGGAACGAGCATGGAAGTACCATGCTGTCTGGGGATGGAATGGCCACAACCACCTCGTAGACCTAAATATTTGCAAGACGGATTAAGAGGAATCTTTAGAATCAATGCGATATTTTTACAATCTGAAATCTTTAGCGATAACTTCAAGTCTGTGGGGATAACTCTGGGACCCCCATCGGCCCCTAACACACCTAAATAATCACATGTGATTGATTAGTTTGCCGTCAGTGCTTTGGCGTTGAGTGTACTTTGTGCACTCACTCACTCACTCACTCACTCACTCACTTACTCATTAAAAAGTCAGACTTTTTAAATAGTCTATACATCAATAGACCCCTAACCTTCATTGCACGTAGATTAGGGAAGGTAAGAATGAGCAAGTAGCTGAACAGAGAAACAATAGAGGAAAAATGTTTGAAGTGCCCAGCTTCAGTTCTGAAAATGCATCTTCCTATTTCCTGCAATATGAAATCTGAGACCACAGAAACACATTTGGACATGGACCCAGGCAGCAGAGCCAAAAGCCAACTATCATTTTGGATATCCACGGCGACATGAGCCTGGGTAACGAGAGGATGTTCGCACACCATCCTGGCACTAACGGGAACTACCCTGTCTGTGCCGTCTACCGCCAGTCGGTCCAGCCTCTTGCTCTTGGACTTTACCTACTGTTGTCCTGATGCTCATTACATTGCTTTCTCAAGATTCCTCCACGCTCTGCAGCTACAGCCGTTGGCCCCTGTCTGCATGTGGCTTTAATTTGTTCCCCCAGCAGGGTTTGCTTGTGAACTTCTGAACTGTGAACATCTGGGCTGCTGGCCCAAGGAAATAGCTTATCATTAATCTATACGATAAGTATCTTCGAATCAATTGCTTTCTCTGATCCCCATCCATGCAACTGGCAGGAATTTGTGCGCTATCAACATTCCAGGCAAGTGAAGGGTAGCTGATGCAGAGCAGCAAGCGTCAACATTTTTCATCAAATAATCTAGTTCCCTCATCTCAATAATTTAAAACCAATTACCAAACACAATTGACTGCGTGCCTCTCACCCCTATCCACAGTGTGATGTTTTTTTCCTCTACTTTCCTGTCTCGAACATGGTTTTTTACTCGATTTACTCGAGAAGTTGGCTTCCTCTCTGGGTTTTAGAGCAGCCTCAGGATTTCATCTTTCACTCTGTATTCATTTAGACTTTTTCTCCCCATAAATTGGCCAGTGATGGTTCATGGTCATCACAGTGATCATCGCCCTTCACTGCCCTTCCTCCTCTCTCATACTCCACTTGATTTTCATACAAACGCGAAGCTGCAGAAAATCAAATCAAGATTAAAAAAAAATGTTCCCTGAAAAGATAGCAGAGCTTAAACCTGATCTAGTCACATCAGAAAGGGAGACAATATGCAACTTGGGGTCTCAATTCATCTTCCAAGTTTTTAGCATACCTAATGTGTAAAATGTTTTATAGTGAATTAGAAAGGAATGAGGGCACTGATAGGGGACCCGAGAAAAAACCCAAATAACATTAGCTACTAGGTACTACGTGTGGCACTGGTCACATATACATCATGTGTAAACATACTAATAATAACAATAATGCTATTATTTCAAAATTTTTAAAGAGGAAGACCCGAGAGAAACTGGGGTAACTAATGTCATTGCAGAAGACAAGACCAGATTTGCAATGTGAGGGAGAAAACTGTCAATCATGGCTTCTGATTTCTCTCCTGGGTATGTTAGCCAGTGGCATGTGCAAACAACAGAAAGACCAAATGGCCTACCATGGACTAGAGTCACCTTCCTGCAAGAGATAAATTTTTAATGACAAATTATATAGGAAAAATGTGTTCATAACACTGGACATACTCAACAAACAACAGTGTCCCTTTGATTGTGGCAGCTTACTGCTCTGAGCTTCCGGTCAGTGGTAGACACCAACCCTGTCACCAGCATCAAGAAGAGAGGGCATTTCACAAAACAAACCTTAGAGAAACAATGGGACTTGTGTACATGGCTATGAGTCATGCAATTCATTCAGCTACATATTCAGAAATGTCCAGTCAGAGCATGGGACTCAACCAATGTGGTGGTGTGCATTGAAGCATCATCATTGTCTTAGGGTTCTACTGCTGTGAAGAGGCACCATGACCATGGCAATTTTCATAAAGGAAAAACATTTAACTGGGGTGGCTTGCAGTTTCAGAGGTCTCCAGTCCATTACTATGGAGGCGTGCAGGCAGACATGATGCTGGAGAAGCAGCTGGGTGCCCTACATCTTACAGGTAACCGGAAGTAGACTGAGACTCTGGGTGGTATCTTGAGCATATATGAGACCTCAAAGCCTGCCTCCACAGGGACATACTTCATCCAAGAAGACCACACCTACTCCAACAAGGCCACACCTCCTAATAGTGCCACTACCTGTGAGGATCACTTCCTTTCAAACCACCACGGTCATATACACATGGTATTTGGCAACCCTAGGTACAGGCTAGGCAGAAACTGCCCTTCTTGGTTACAGAGCACAATAATTCAAAAAGTATATGGTCCATGCCACATGGTTTGTATTATCTACGCGATAAGGATAGATAAAGATAGATACTAGGTTCAAAATTCAGAGATGAAAATCGCTGCTAACAAAGGCAACTGTCAGATAGCATCTCCTAAGGCCTGGCCCAGAAAGGTAAGGACTCTGGTCCTCACCAGAGTTTAGTTCATTTCCCCTAGTAGGGCAGTGTCTGTCACTGCTGCATCCTTACTAGTTTCCTGCGCTCTGTGAATAGTTGTTCTCATCGGTGGCTGCTTAAAAATGAACTTTGGTTCAGCAGGTCATAATTTGGGGGTTCCAGAGGATCTGACAGTTTAAAGCTTGGAGTAACCATCATAAAAATAAGATTATTAGCATTGGATTTTCTCATGCCCACATTTATACAAAATGACTATTCTTTTAAGACTAGAACTGAGGGGCAATAGCACCTGACAGCGATGGTCACATCTCCCTACCCGGCTTCTATGACAAAAACCTCATGCTTCCCGCTACATTACTTATAATGCAAATTGAACTGAACTTGTCACCATTGGTCAGGTGTCTCAATGCCATAACTAATCCCCTGGACAAAGGTCTGTCATTTGATGTTTTCACAGACTGGGGGTTTGAAAACTCCTACATCCTTGTTTCTTCCCTGTGGATTGTGACCTGTGGAGGCTTATCTAATTAATGACCATCTTACAGGGGTCACCTAAGACCATTGGAAGACACAGATATTTACATTACAAGTCATAACAGAAGCAAAATTACAGCTATGAAGTCATAACAAAAATAATTGTGTAGTTGGGACTCACCACAACATGGGGAACTGTATTAAAGGGTTGCAGCATTAAGATGGCTGAGAACCACTCTCCCACACGGTGGGCAAATTCACAGTGAATGTACCTGGCTATGCCTGAACGCTCAGAGAAACACAGGCAAAACCAGACAAATGACATGCTCAGATGCTGTGATCCAGATGTCATTTCAGGGCCAAAAGAATCAGAGACTCAAGATAAAAGCCTGGGAGGTTGTTACATTTGTCCCCAGGAATTAAGACAAAAGTGTCTTTATTTCATCTCGGTGAGAACAAGTCTTTGGCCTTTCTGAGAAAGCCACCTTGCCTGCATTGCCTCAGGCTCCAGGAATCTCTATGGTGTTGAGAAACTCCACTCCACAAACATTCATCAAAGAGGTGCATTTCATGGTGAAGCAAATTGGGCGATCTAGGCAGAAAGGGACAGGATGGCAGTCTCGGTGTCCTAGGCTCTCATTTCATTCAGGAGTTTTTCTCTCCTTGTTCACCCTCGGGGATTCATCTTAACTCCCAGGGCAGTGACCACGTGAGCACCATACCCCCATCCCTCCTCTGGGCTAACTTGACCCTCCCACTTAGAAAAGCCAGCTCTGGTCCCTGGGTCCCTGTGCACAAGGCCCAAGTTAGCCTCTTGCTCTGGTCCAGCGGGGAGAAGTAGATGTTGGAGGGAAATGACCCTGGCTGCAGGGAGCAATGCCGCAGCAGCTCAACTCCAGCATGTTAGGGCTCTCCCAGGAGGAGGGGCTTCTTCAGTTCCTTCCATTATGTATCCCAGTGGGTCAGCCTGGTGGAGAAGCTTCCCACGGGACCAAACGGTAAAACACAAAGTGCAAGAAATGATCGTTCTCCCGAGGAATTCTCCGCCTCAGGTTCCCACTCAAGGTGGTTGTCTCCAGGTCCCTCCTCCCACACCCAGAAATGCCAAACCTCCGAGCTCATGCTTCAGGGTAGGGTGGGCAGAGGGACCTGGCTCTAAGGGCATGTCTGAAATCCCATTTACCAGGCTAGAGTCCCCTGCAAGTCTCTTTTCTCATCTCTTTGTCATCTGCAAATGAAAGGATCCCTAATTAAGACCCTGCCGGGAGGACAAGGGGTGCAGAGCCTGAAGAGCCTGGCTTAGCACCCCTGGATGGTGCCAGCACTCTTCCCCTCCTTGTGACAAAATACAATGTTTTGTCAGTATGCGTACTCCGCTCATTTTCATTTGAAAGATGTCAGGATGAAACCCATCGCTCTACACACACTAACTGAAAAAACAGAAAACAGAAACCCGAGTCCCAGATCTGATTTTTCAGAGCATCTGATTAAAACTCAATAGGGGCTTTCAGAGGGGTCGAACTGGGGTCAGCTCATGACTCTGGTGAGTACCAGTCAAGAACTGCACTCCGGGTTTAGAAACAAGGCATGTTTTATTTATAATGGGATATGACAAGGTTACATAGTAGTACATTCACAGTAGTGATTTAACTTTTGTGATGTAAGAAGACCCATAAAGAGCAAACACTACCCAGAAATACTTTAGGCCATTTTATAACCATTGAGGTCTCCGCTGCAGGACTCTTTAAATTATCATCCAGACATTCCTGTCAATTTCCATAACTAATCATCAGTTGTTTCTTTTAAAAGTTACATAATAAACGCACAGAGGCTTCCAGGGAAGTAAACCTTGCAGTAATCCCCATAGAGCTTGCCCTTTCTTACTTGCTTGCTGTTTGTAGGTCACAGAGGCCCTAATGCAAGAACAGATTTAACAGGCAGGCCTGCAGGCTGACAGTGGGCTCCCACAGACATCTCCTCAGTGAGGGGACGGTATAAGGGATAAAGGAGAACACAGACAAGCAGCCACCGTAGAGTGACCCTCCAAAAGCTGGGGGCTCGGAGGAACTCTCTGAAGAGATGTAGACCCCCACAGGCTGTCATACACACATGTAAACATGAGACATACACTGATTTGTCACTGGTCACATGAATGTCACGATTGCCAATAGGCAAACATGTCTACCTGGCAACACACACTCAGAGAAATACAGGCGGAAACCAACCCTTCCCTTCCCTGATTTGCACTCACACGTAGGGAGTCTTACACAGCAGGGCCAGGGTTGACAAGGGTAAACCAGAGACTTTGCATCGTTGTTTTCCTGGGTCAGTGGTTGGCAATGAGGAGGAGTGGGCAGGCGATGTCTGGAGTTCAATATGTTGATAGACACTTACAGACAGAGCTCTGCACTGGCTAGTTTTATGTCAACTGGACACAAACTAGTTATCAGAGAGGAAGGAGCCACAATTGAGACACGCCTCCACAGGATCTGTCTAAAGGCATTTTCTTAAATGGTGATCCATGGAGGAGGTCCCAGCCCATTGTGGGTGGTGCCACCCCTGGGTTGGTGGTCCTGGGTTCCATAAGAAAGCAGGCTGAGCAAGCCATGGGGTGCAAGCCAGTAAGCAGCATCCCTCCACGGCCTCTGCATCAGCTCCTGCCCCCAGGTTCCTGCCATGCTTGAGTTCCAGTCCTGATTTTTTTTGATGATGAACAGTGATGTGGAATCATTAGCACAATAAACCCTTTCCTCCCCAAGTGCTTTTGGTCATAGTGTTTCATCACTGCAATAGCAACCCTAAGACAAGTTGTTACATTTAAGACATGCACCCAAGAAGAGGTATAGAAAGGAGACTGACCACCACCACTCAAGGAGCGCCAAGAGTGAGCACCGTAAGCCTTTGTAAGACTCGCCAGAATGGCCAGGCCCCCCATGCTCCTAACAACGAATTGCGATGAGCAAACATACATGAGCAGACCACTGACTTCACCCTCTCGGCTGTAAAGAACCTGTCTTCTTGCAGATCTCAAAAGGGAGATCAGAGGAAGAAAGGGAAGCAGCTATTATCAGGAGGTCAGGGGGATGAAGGCTAAGCATTTGCTCTGGGGGTTACTTTGTGAACTTTAGCCAAAAGATCTTGACTCTGTGGCTAACCTAAGGATGAATGAGCCTTATAACTTTAAAACCTATTCGAATTTCCACGGTGCAGACTTTTGGAATAGTCAATTCATGGACTCTTAAAGACTGCCCCCCCCCTTATTTTATAGCACACACTTTTGAACAAAAGTTGTCTACTTTTGTGGAAAACTGAAAGTCACCAGGGGGAAGACAGCCATAGTGAACCTACGGCTCGGCATTGAGTTCTTTCACACTTAATGTTAGAATTTTAATAACTTAGGTTGAAAGTTATAGGGGAAAAAATCTATAAACATTTAAGTTAATGGAATCCTGTGTACTCTAACGGGATCATGCATCCTACTAGCTTTAGGGCACAATTTACATCCTTTAAAAAGAATAGGCTGTGGGGCTCCAAGAAATGAAATAAAAATTTATTGTCTTTAATCGTGTGATGCAGCTTTCTGCATCATTCCACTGCTTTTCTCCAAACTATCATTCACATGGTCCCACTTCGCTAGTAACTCAAGCTGTTGAGATGCGAGAGCACAAGGGCCTAATTTGCCTTTGATTTTTGTTTCTCCTTTGGGAAGAAATCGATGCAAACTTCGTGTTTTGAAAGAAAAAAAATCGATATTCAATTTACAACCAAAACAATAATTTCAGGAAGTCTGAAAGTTTACTATATAAAGAGTCATAGAAGGAGAGGGGGGCAGGAGAGAAAATAAATTAATTCCTTAATTTAAACCTTTCTTACCCTGCTGCAAATGCACATACCAATACAGGGCTCCAACTTAACCCCTTCGAGAGCCAGGATCTAAGACAGCGTAGGGAGCGCAGTATTTTAAGCGCTGATGAGCAATGTTACATCTAACCCCACATTCTGTACATTTATGGCACTTAGAGCCACACGGTATTCTTGGCCAAGCAGCTAGCTTGTGACATTACTCTCCACACACAGCCAGTCTCTCCCAAACTGCCCACCCCTTACCTTACCTCCTAAAATATTCCTGAGAAAGATATCACAAGGAACTTCCAGTCAGAAGGGACCTAACGGGAAAAACTAAGACCCAAGCACCGTGGTTCCACTCTGTGTGTCCTAAACAGAGTCGTGCTACTAACACGGGGTCTCCTGGCTCTGTGCCTTGCCCATGTGGTTCCCCTTCCTTCCCCAACACACCTTCCTGAGCTAAAAGTTGTGGAGTGAAGAATGTTTGCTTTTCCAAATACAGATATATTACAAATATCCCAAGCCAATTTTGATTTTTTTAAAAATGACAGATAAAATAGTGTGATTTACCAAGTGCATAAACAGGAAGGGACACATGCAGGGACAAGGGGGCATGGTGACAGTGTTCTCCTTTCCTGAAACCAGATCCCTGAAGCCAGGAAAGAAAAGAGTGAATACTTGGGGGGATCATTGCTTCAGAAACAGGTAGGTAAACTGAGACCAAGACACCCGTCCCACTTTAAGGTTTCAGGACATGGCTCCATTGGCACTTCCTGGCACAGGGTTCTGCCAGAAGGCACCTATGTCTACAAATCAAGGGACAGTCCTCTGAAACCAGTTACAAAACTAGCTGACAGAAGAGGCCTCCCGGACTGCAATGCTGAAGCCCCCCCCCACTCTCCCTTTTCCCTTTCTCTTCCTGACCAGTAATTAAGGGCAGCGTACCCTTTCCTTGCAGTACACTGCACAGTGATGGTGGTCACAAACCACAGCGATGGGACAGCAACAGTTGCCAGCATGTGGGCATTGTTTGGTCTCCTGTGATAGGGCAGCTTGGCACATGAACTTTGTGAGTACCCGTCTCCCTGGGAAATTGGATGGCTCCAAGCAAGAGGCACCTGCCAACTGGGAGTCACAGTGTTGGTCTCTCCTGGTTTGTGAGAAGCAGGCCTAAGGAAGCAGGGGCTCCTGTTGCAGCCTAAGGGGGGCTCTGCAGCCAAATGGCTCCCCGGGGTCACACCTTACTGCTGAGAAGGACTCTGCGGGAGAGGCTGAGGCTGTGCAAAGAGCTTGTGGACACCCTGGGAAAGCTGGGGGCTGGGGGGGGGGGGCGACAGAGCTAGCCTCGCCAGGGCCGCCCACCAGGTGGGGCTGTGGTCTGGGGTCTCAACAGGGGCTACTGTGGAGTTCAGGTGGTCAATCCCAGGGCTAGGGAAAGGCTACCTGCCTCAGGCCAATTAGAGGAGGGGGGGGGGCCAGATACAGGGCAGGTAGCTCTCTCTGTCTGGAGAAGAGAAAGCAAATCACTGAACAGCTGCAACCCGGCAGCACACAGTTTCTGTTGGGCTCTTTCTCTGCGGAACTTAAGGCAACAAAGAACAGATGCTGGTGGGTGGGTAATTCCTGGACTGCCCACCACTCCCCAGGATGGTGTAGTGATATGGATAGTTACAGGCGCAAACACACGTGTGGATGTGTAGTTTCCTGAAGCAGGAAAAAAGGGAGTCCCCTAGAACCTATGAGGGGTCGACCAGAAGTACAGGGGGACACGGTAGCGGGACGACAGGCAGGGACCAGTAAGGCGAGGCTCCCAAGGACACAGCAGCTCCACTTTGGTTTACAGCTGTCACAGGAACTCCAGGGAACAGCTTCTTCAGAAGTCCCGTCTATTAAAGTCAGATGCCACCAGTCGCTTGTTGGGGTGGACATCTGCTTCCTTCCAAATAAAGTGCAGATGGTCGAAGGGTACTGGTCTATCATCTGCCAGTTTCAGTCAGCATTGAAGAATTAAAAAAAAAAATCTTTATAAAAGGATCCCCCCCAGGACATATATATCTCTATATATTCTTCTTTTGTTTTTCATAAAGCCACAAATATAGACCTTTCAAACTGACGTCTCGGACTGTAAGCGAAGAACGAACTTGTGAGATTTGGGGTCTATGAACTCTTCAGAGAGTACGATGAACGGAATTTTCTTCACATTGACTACGAGGCTGAAGTCCAAGCATTTAAGGACGAAAACAATTCCATCCCGTAACCCGTTCGTCACGGCTTCGTCACTAATAAGTCTCCACTGTGTCGAGAGCCAGCGATCCTTGTCATACTGCAAGGTGGGACCCGCGCTGAGGTATCGTTCAAGGAAAGCCTGAAAGCAGAGGAAAGCATTAGGAACTCACAAGGGCGGCTGTGTCATGCGGCCAGGGGTCATCTAATTTATTCCTCGGAAATGTTACTCAGTTACACAGAGATCCTAGACCAGAGTTTGGCTCCTCAGGCTGAAGCCCCATGAGACCTTCTCTGAGGGAAGGAAGACTTCTTGGGCTTCCCCATTGGTTTTGTTTGCTTGTTTGTTTTTGTTTTGTTTTGTGTTTTGTTTGTTTGTTTTGGCAATTTGCAGCTAGAGGATGAGGCCAGAGAAGTGGAGTGGCTACTAGCATTGGTCAGAAGGCACATCTAAGGTGACAAGCCACCTGTAGACACAGGTGCCACTGTGCGTGATCTTCTCCCCCGCTCAAGAAAGCAAAAGATCCGCAAGGGCAGGTCAAGTACCTGGTGCAGGGGGAAAGTCAGTGACTCCAAGACAGAGAGACAAGAAAAACCACACAGACAAAACCGCATGCTCTATCACCTGCTGGCTGTGACTTTGCTCAGTCATTCACCCTCTGTCTGGGTGGAGGTGACACTATCTCACTCCCTGGGCTACCACGAGGTGGGAAGGTTCAGTTCTCACAAAGCACCCACGGTTCCCGCTGTCGCTCAGTTGGCACACGGTGACTGGCGGTTAAGACTGAACCCGCGAGGCCAGTTCTAGGGACAGGCAGACCAATGTCCCCTCCCCTTTTCTGAGCTCTTGCTCCAGGGACACCAAGCTAACAGAAGTTCTCTGCTTCTACTAAATCCTCCTATGTGCCATTCATTCCTCCTTAAACTATTTTCTTGATCCTCTCAGATGGATCGACACGCTCTGCTGTCAGAGCTCCTGAAATGACTGGGATGATCCCGCGTCACAGCTTACTTTCTGAACTTTTCTCAACTATGACTGACTTGCTGTCTCCTCCTTACCCGGCTTCATGCTCGTAGAGGGCAAGCCCTACATCAACACTGTCCTCTTCTTTTTAAAGTGTGACTTTCTGGTCCGTCTGGCACAGAATTAAATACACAAGTCAATTTAGTTGAGAGAAAGAATGAGCCAGTAATATAAATTGAAAAATACTGGCATGTATCCATCTGGTCCTAGGCCGAGGTCAAGCCGTTTTCAGTTTTCAAGCAATCCTCTTTCGTAACTCCTCTACCCCACTGCGCACTGCAAGCAGCCGTAGCCATGGTGATAGGTACACAAGGAGGTGTGGCTGTGTTCCAGTGAAATCGGAGTCACAGCAACAGCCAACCCCTGGCTTTGACTCAGGAAACTCAATTCAAATGTGCATCAACCGACAAGCGGCTAGGCAAATCTGCGCATCTGGCGGAATCAGACCCAGCTCTTCACAGGGAGCGAGTCGGAGCTGTGCGAGCCAGGTTAGAGGGTACGGAAAAGAAGATCCAAGAAGCCTTGAGTGGAGAAAGCGGGTTTCCAAAGTACGAACACGTATCAAAGTATTTCCACCCTAAACACTAGAACACACACCAGCTCTCACCAGTGAGAAGGGGAGGAGTGGAGGGAGACAGGGCTTTTTATTTTTTTTTCCACAAAACATTTTTTAATTTTAGTTTTTGGGTTACTGATTACTTTATTTAGTGTGTGCGTGCGTGCATGTGTGTGCACCCTCATGCTCATGCATGCCTTGGCATGTGTGTGACCTGAAAATGACCTTCAGGAGGCCTGGCTCTCCTTCCAGCTTGCAGGTTCTGGAGCTTGAACTCAGGCTTGGTGACAAGCGCCTTTATCCACAGAGCCATCTCACCAGCTCTAGTTGCTTTTGTTGTTTGTCTGTTTGTGTTTTGTTTCCATGAAGGGTCCTTCTAGGTAGCCCAGGTTGGACTAGAACTTACATAGCCCAGGGTAGCTATGAACTCATGATCCTTTTGCCTCAGCCTCCCAAGGACTGTGATTACAACCTTCTACACTGGATTTTTCTTACTCTATGATATATATTCAAGAAGGCATACGTTTTCAAAAGAAATGGGAAGAAATCAGACGTTTAGCAACCCTGAAGAAGGGAGGACAGCTGTCCCTCGTCCATGCCAGAGACCATCCCTCTGCACATAGACACGCAGTTTTCTATCTACACCCTGTGTTCATGCTCTGTTGGATTTAGAGTTTTTTTTAATATTTATTTATTATATATACAATATTCTGTCTGTGTATATGCCTGCAGGCCAGAAGAGGGCACCAGACCTCGTTACAGATGGTTGTGAGCCACCATGTGGGTGCTGGGAATTGAACTCAGGACCTTTGGAAGAGCAGGCAATGCTCTTAACCTCTGAGCCATCTCTCCAGCCCTGGATTTGGAGTTTTGTAACTAAATACTCAAACAACTTTTTTCCCATGTTCCAACAGATGATATACTACATAGCATTCTAGACACATTTGTAAATGATTTCCAGTTTGGAGTCACATAGAATATTCTGGATGGTGGCAATCCACCTTCAATGTATGGTTGTGCATACAGACAGTAATTGAAAAGCTGATTTCAGGACAACCCCATATACTAAAATCTGATGTTCGAGCCCCTAATATAAAACGGCACGGCATTTGCAAGTAACCTGCAGACATCTGTATACTTTCGAGTCCATCATCTCTAGGGGCCTTACAAGATCTACTACAACATGAAGCTAGCTGGCAGCTACACTGTGTTGTTCAGGAGACAGTGATGGGGAAGTTATGTACACACTCCATGTATCAGGAAAGCATGCATACGTGCTCAGTGTGACGGGAGTGTGTGTACCTGCTCAGTGTGACGGGAGCGTGTGTGCGCATGCTCAGTGTGACAGGAGAATAAGTGTGCACGCTCAGCATGACGGGAGTGTGTGCATGTGTTCAGTGTGACGGGAGAGTGTGTGCACGTGTTCAGTGTGACGGGAGCATGTGTGCATGTGCTCAGTGTGACGGGAGCATGTGTGCATGTGCTCAGCGTAACGGGAGAGTGTGTGCACGTGCTCAGTGACAGGAGCGTGTGTGCATGTGCTCAGAGTGACGGGAGTATGTGCACATGCTCAGCGTGACAGGAGAGTGTGTGCACGTGCTCAG
>NW_026067977.1:3217353-3261888 GCF_014885135.2 Alexandromys fortis
GTGCTCAGGGTGATGGGAGAGTGTGTGCACGTGCTCAGTGTGATGGGAGCATGTGTGCACGTGCTCAGTGTGACAGGAGTGTGTGCACATGCTCAGTGTGATGGGAGAGTGTGTGCACGTGCTCAGTGTCACGGGAGAGTGTGTGCAGGTGTTCAGTGTGACAGGAGAATGTGTGCACGTGCTCAGAGTGACAAGAGCATGTGTGCACGTGCTCAGTGTGACAGGAGTGTGTGCATGTGCTCAGATTGACAGGAGAATGTGTGCACATGCTCGGTGTGACAGGAGAGTGTGTATATGTGCTCAGAGTGACAGGAGCATGTGTGCACGTGCTCAGAGTGACAGGAGAGTGTGTGCGCGTGCTCAGAGTGACAGGAGCGCGTGTGCATGTACTCAGTGCAGGGATGCATGTTTCCATCCATGACCGGCTGACACCACACGTGAGGAGCCCATGGATACAGGAAACTGACTATGGACCTGACTGTGTTGGATCAGTTTCCTGGGTGAGAGACTACTGAGTGAAAGAAATGGAAAGCGCTACAGTTTCTCTCTGGAGATTTCTGCACGGCTTTTCCAAGTCTGTAGCACTGAGACCTGTGGGACATGTAAGAGTAACGTCCTTAGGACAAGACCTACTAAATATTATCTATGCACCAATGCCAACGTCATTCATGGTTCCATAGGATTTACATGCTATGCAGCCTTATTTATTATCATTTCTTACACAGTGACCTTGTCGAGCAGATATCCCTATTTTATATGGGGGGGTATAGGGGGGGTATAGAAAACACTTATGGACAGCTACAAACCGAGTGGCGAGGACCTGAACTCACCACAAACCCACTGCACCCACCCTTTGTCTTTTGGCCACAGTTCTCTACTAAATCACATTGATGCTCAATGTAATATCCATCCCTAAAGGTGTTTTAATGTCTTTATCCAAAAGTACAGTGGCATTTCATTTGTATTTTAATAAAGTTTGCCAGAAGATCAGAAAAGTAAGTCAGCCACACTGGTCAGTCTTACAGACCAGGCAGCAATGGCACACACCTTTAATCCCAGTAGCCACACTACCTTGCCATAGAAACAAGGTGGTAGTGGTGCACGCCCTTAATCCTAGAGCTAGAGAGGATTATAAAATGAGAGGAGACAGCTCTCAGTCTCATTCTGAGGTTTCCTGCAGGCAGGATCGGCATTTTTGGACTGAGGTCAAGGTAAGAGTCAGTGACTGGCTGCGATGCTTCTCTGGTCTTCAAGTTGAACCCCAATATCTCTAAGATTTTATTAATTGTGTTTCAAAAAAAAAAAACCTGTTCAGTAAAACAAATTCTACAGCATCCAAATTGGTGGCACCCTACCAAAAATCGATAGTTACTAAGTTAGGCTTTATGAAACAACAGGTATGGTGTTAAGCATATGACAGGAATGAACATGAAGTGTTAGGAACACCCTCAGTTTATAAGTTAAGAAACTGAGGCACAGCACTAGAAGCTGTTTGCATGAGGCAATACAGCCAGCCAGTTGTTGGAAGACCCAGGTTAAAATGGATCAGTTTAACTCTAGGGTCCACCCTAGTCACTACACTGTACTGGTAAAAAATGAAATATTGTTTTCTCTATAATAGAATCGAGAGGCCTTAGAAACGTACATTTAAACAAAACAATTGTACTGTGCTGTGAGGCAGCTCAGTGAGCAAAGTGTCTGCTGTGCAAACATGAGGACCTGGATTCAGATCCTCAGCACTGCCACAAAAAGCCAGCCGTGGCAGTTTATGCTTGTAACCCACTGTTGGGGAGGCAGAGAGAGGAGGGGCCCAAGGGCTCATTGATCAGCCAGTCCAGTAGGATCACTGAGTTCTATGTTCAATGAGAGACCCTGTGTCAAAGATGAGGTGGAAGGGTTGGAGAGATGGCGCAGCAGTTTATAAGAGATCTTCCTTCTCTTCCAGAAGACCCCAGTTTGGTTCCCAGCACCATCAGGAGACTCAGTCACCTGCAACTCTATCTCCAGGAGTCCTAACTTTGTCTTCAGGCTTTTTTCTGAGGCATCCAAACACATGCGAGAGATGCTCACATGGAAACACACAAGTGCATATAAACAAACAAAGTAGCGTGGCGGCAACAGAGGGGACACAGGACGTCAGGTGACTGCCCACCCACCAACCCCGGCAGCGCACCTTGGGGGTCATGCTATTGGTGATGCAGAAGGCCAGATGCTGCAGGATGCTCTCCATGCTGTGGTAGTGTTGCTGCCGTGTGGTACGCAGGTACTTCTGCAGCGCCCTGGCCATGGAGGGGAAGATAGCCTGAGCTGCCTCCCTGGGGTCCATCACCTCTCCAGGAGACTTCTGCTGCTCCTCAGCCTGCAGACGCTGGATGTGGATGAAGGCTTCCTCTACTGCCACTACCAATCTGGGAGGAGATGAGGCACAGTCGTCAAGGCCGAGCCCACTGCAGGGTTTGGGGACAGTCCCCTAAGACCCAAAGGGCCTCTTGTGCCTACCACCAACTTCTCCAAGATTCTGTCACACTGTGCATCCCTAGCTGTCCTCCAGGGGATGGGAAGAGACCAGGAGAAAGAAAACTAACAGTAAAAACAAAGTTGGAGGGACAGGGTGCAGGTAGGGGTGAAGGTGGTGGTCCCTGGGGCTTCTCAATTCTGCCAATAATGAGCTCAGAAAATGCACTTTAACCTGCACTTTAATTTTTCCAATAAAAGGTGAGACAGGAAGGCTTCTGCTCAAACTCCATCTGGGAAGAGGAAATGGGGATACAGGAGCAGCTGATGAAGAACCAGAGCTGGGGAGAGTCTGCTGGTGGAGTGTTTGCCCAGTACCACAACACCTCACGTGGTTAGGCATTCCCATAAGTCAGCAGTCAGGAGGTGAAGGCAGGGTGAGAAGTCAGACTGACAAGATGGCTCAGGGTAAAGGCCTTTGCTGAACTCACGGTGGAAGGGAAGAACCAATCCCCAAAGTTGTCCTGATATCCACATGTGTACTGTGGCATACATGTACAAGTACATGGACACACGGGTACACACACCACACATACACACACACTCACATACAGACACACAAATAGATAAGTGCTTTAAAAAAGGTTTTAAAAATAAGTTCAATGTTATCCTCAGATACACAGAGAGTTCAAAGCCTGCCTGGGCTACAAAAACAGAAAAGAAACCAGAGCTTGGGCCCCCTTGCTCCACCCTCCCTCCCACCCCAGCAGCTCAGGAAAAGGAAGAATGGAGCAGCAGGCATAAGGGAAGTCACCTCTGTCACTTTCAATTAACAGGGGAAACAGTGTGGGTGGGGCTGGCACCCTCTAAGGGCAGCGGCAGAAAAGCCCCTGGGAATCTGCGCTAGCTGCAAATTCCCAAGCCTAATCCTGGACCCACAGACGGTGTAGCGGGCCCAGAACCTGTGACGGGCATTAGAGGTATGTCTGGCTGGTGGTGATTACCCCTACACAAAATCTGAGAAACACGAGAGTAACAGTGGACTGTCGGCAGGCACGCAGGTCATGTTTGCAAATAGAAAATTAATCGTGGAGGTGAAAATAAACTACTCCACCAGAGGGACCAGGAGTGTGAGGGTCACAAACCTTGCTCTCCGCTTCTTCACCCGCCGCTCGTGTTCGGCCTCCTCATAATACAGCTCATTGTGGCTGGAGTCCCTGCGCCGGGCAGCTGCAGCAATCATGGCTCGGGACTGACCAGAGGCATTGTTGCTGGGCCCTTGGACGAAAGGAGAATGGCGGGATAGCTTTAACATCAAAGGCCAGGAAATGGAACAGAAAAACAGTACCAGGGTACTCTCCCACCCGCCCCCTATGGAGGGCACAGGGATGCTAAAAGTAACTTCCCTGGGCACCGTACGCCATAGTCACAGCAGCCGAGAAATCTGACCCCAGCCTGATGGGGAAATGGAAAAGGAACTCTGAAGAGGCTGCAGGAGGCTCAGCACTGAGAACGTCGGCCAAGAACAACACCCGCCAGAGCGTGCCGAAGATGAAGTCACTTACCATCTGCGACACAAAGTTTCAGTTTGGCCATAAGGGCAGCTGGGACATCACATGCAGCGGACAGTGAGAGAGAAAGAGCAGGATGGGAGAACAAGGACAGACAGAGAAAAAAGAGAGTCAAAGGACACGTACAGTGACCACACACAGGAAAACACGCTAAGCTGCGGAGCAGCCCTTACAGTCCCCACCCCAGACACCAGCGACTAGCGACCACAAAATGCCCCATCTGTGAATGCCACTGTGAGCGCTATAGGAGAGATGTGGCAGGACCTCAGTTTCTTCTGGGTGACCTGCTACTGAGGATTTGGTCTCACTAAGTTTTTCCATGGGATGAAACTTATACTTTATATATAGAGAGAGAGTGTGCGAGAGATTGCCATCACCAAAGCTGCTATGTATGTAAATCAGCTGACTGGCTGACGATGTGATTCTCTTCTGGAGTCGGCCAAGCCCTGTTCTTATCCCAGGTACCCAGCGAGAAATGACACGGAGGGAGGGAGTCCAGTTTCTCACACTTAAGCACTTGACACCCTGAATGAAGCTGGGCTCCGACTCCTCAAGTCTGGCTCCAGCTTCTCGTCACCATTCAACTCCTGCTCCTAGCCAGGACTGAGAAGCCCGAGAGGAGCTCCCAGGTGCCTGAACTACTGACATGTCTCGGCCTCACGGCTTTGGAGGAGCAATCCGGTCTTTGGGTGAGCTGCTCCGATTTGGAAAAGTAGCCCTTTCCCGGGGGCTTCCAATCGAAGATGCTCCCAGCAGGAGGCAGGAAACACAACTACACTTTCACAAAATCCCCAAATGGATGAACTTGCCATGTATGTAGACCGTGAACTGACATTCCCCTGGAAAACATGTTTGCCTACCAGTAAAATAAAACAGAAACTGTTCTGAAGTGGGGAAGGCAAGCGCGGAGCCCCAGAAGAGGCAAATGTTTAGGTGACGAAGGCGCCTAACTGTGGCCTTCGCACCGCACGCACAGTTTCAAGCACATACCATCTACATTGTAGACTTTCAGGCCAGCCATGTGCTTAGCGGCTCGGAATTTGGATGCCGTTAGAAGGTTGGGGTTGTAGATGGTGAAGTCCTTGTAGTAATTCTCCAGAACCACCAAGGCTGCTCTCTGGATGCTGTGAAGGGAGGGTAAAAATTAACACAGGGTTGTCACGGAATACCAGACTGGTCTACAATGAGAAGTCCTCCGTGTCAGGTCGGTAACTGCAAGGCAGGGTAACCTCCCACGGAATCTGCTGGCTACACTCCTCACACGGTCCACTGTTAAGTGGCTCCCTTCCCTGTCCTGGGCTCCGTCATTCCCTGTATCCCATCCAGCCAGTGGTTGGAAGGGAAGAAAGTTACAACCTTGAAACTGAGACCTAGGGTTAGCGTATACAGAACTTTTCCTGCTTGTCCTTAGTTTACAAAGGAAAAAAAGAAAACTGAGAAGCCTCCCACCCACCCAAAGGTAGGAGGTGTGAAGGTGGTCACAGGGCTCGTGAACAAAAGAAAGGTCACAGTTTCTGAGGCCCTCACTAATCCTAGGTTTCACACACAGATTACAGTGACGGCCTCCATATGAGGCAGAGTCGGCTTGAAATGAGGCTTCAGATAAGACCGTCTGATCATATAAGATCCTGGGAGCCCCTGCCCTTGCCATCTTGGTCATCCAGTGGATGATAGCTCCAAACTGCCATTTTTGAGCCTGGAGATAAGACCCACACCCAGGACTAAAGGTGCATGCTGGGAGCTGTTTCAGAGAGATCACCCAGAAGTGATGCAGGAAGGGCCTACATCTAGCCAATCTCATCTGATGCTCAAGATCACTCCAGGCAAGAAAACAAAGGTACAGAAACCCATGAGCCACACAATGGCATGGCATGCCCTGTAGTCCAACTAGGACCAGCTGCAGACCAACAACCTAGATGCTGGCTTTTCACCCTATGCTATGTGTTCTGACGCCTGCGGCATCTGAAGGCATTCACCAACCCCAGTGTGCTAAACACCACGGCTCTGTTTTATCTTGCCCTCTTGCATCTTCTTCCCAACACTCTAAGATGACAGGCTTATGAGGATTATTTACAATAGCCAGAACCCCAGGACAGGGACAGCCTTGGATTCCTGGACGACCACGTGGCATCCCAGTGCTCTGACAGTGGATCAGAGACCTTCACTTCATTCTGACCATGCAACCCTTAACTAACCAGCTGAAGCTCTTGTGTGCCACCGCCACTCCCTTTGGAACTCTGCTTTAAGAGCTGAACCCAGGCCGGGATGAGGCTCAGTTAGAGAGTTGTCTTCTGGACTGCACTGGCCGAACAGGCACTAAGACAGTGTGGGATGCAAAAGTAACTTCCCCAAGGGATGGCCCTTGGTTGGCAGGGATTCAGCACAGATTATCATGTATTTCTGAGCTCTGTTCAATGTGGCTTCCATCTCTGCCCTGCTCTCCTCTGTGGCTTTCTCCAGTGTGGGGCAAGGGTTCCTTCACCCGCAGGGAACTCAAAGGTATATTCTCCTCCATTACACGCGTGCTTCCTTGAACACTGCCGCTTGCTGCTCTTCTGCCTCTGCCCACACTAATTTCCCAGAACCTCTGGGCCTAAGGCAAGATAACGCCCTAAGCATGAACATAAGTCTCAGTTATATACAGATACACCAGTTCAAACTAATCCATCCCGTGCTTCTATACCAGCAGAAGAGCATCTCTAGGTGCCTGGATTATAACAGAAAATTCTTCCATAATCCAAAGTTAAGAACTTGCATGGAGGGATTGAGAGATGGCTTAGCTATCAAGCACTGGCTGTTTTCATAGAGGCCCCAGCCTCAGCCCTCAGCACCTATATGGCAGTTTAAAGCACCTGTAACTGACATTTCAGGGGATCCAATACTCTTCTGGTGTCTGTGGACTCCTGCCTGCATGTGGGGCACATAAACTCTGAAGGTACAAACGTGTTATCAATAAGTAAATAAATAAATCCTTTTTAAAAAAAAAAGTGAAGAATTTAAAGGCAGTGTCAGAAGTTCTTCCCAGGGCCATCTTCAAAGCTTCTTGTGGTGGCTGCTGGGTTTTGATTTTCATCCTGGCTACAAGCAGGGGCCCAGAGAATGCCATGGGCTCATGCGCTGAGGAAATGGTACTGCTGCTCAATGCCTTCGCCCCACACATGCCATCTTTAGAAGTGGCTTTTGTCCTTGTCTCGCTCGAGCAGAGCACCTACCCTGTCACCTTCCAGCATGGCTAGGACAGGCTGAGGCAAGGCCCCTGGCTGCCAATGTTGGGGCAAATCCCTAGGCAGCTGGAGTTCCGGGACAGAGACCTGGTGCTTCCCACAGGGGCTCAGTCCTCCCAAGGCCAGAGGAGCACATCTCCTAAGAATCACAGAAGAGAAGAGCAGGCATCCCACTCCTTCCCCACCCCGTCATCTCACAGAGGCAGCAGGGTGACTCAGAGCCAGGCAAGGTCCTGGCCAGCTGCCCAGACTGACAAGCTAGTTCAGGAGCTGACTTACACTCTCGCCAAGTTTCTAAACTCCTCCAAGAGCTGTGCACACTCTCGCCTACAGAGAACCGTTTGTCTGGCATCTAACAATACGAGGGAGTGAGAATTCCCACAGAACCAAGACAATACCTGACCAGTGTCCCCAACTTTAAAGGGGGTTGTCACCGTTTGGGTTAAACGCCAACGTTACTGTGTTTCATCTTTTTACAGAGTAAACCATGGTGAGACAGGCCTGAAGTTTTGTCGAGACCTGGGATGGTGATTCTCTGTGTTCACGGCTTAGCTGTGCTTCTTCATACATAACAGCCGAAGACTTGGGTCCAATCAGCAGCTAGAGGCCGCCTGTCTTCCTGCTCTGCTTCAGGCTACGGTAACAATCGAAATACTCAGAACTTACGGCTGATGTCATTTTCTACGTTCTCCCTTGTTGTTGGCTATCAAAGTCATTTCAGAGGCTTAGAAGCTGGCATAAGTCATAGCCCTGCAAGACCAGGATATGTAGTGCATCCATTCTTTCTGCCAGTGTCAGTATTCTGATACCATCCTTGCCTCTGTTTCTCTGTATCCTCCAACTATGATACCACACAGGGCCAGAGCAGGCCTGGCCTCTTTCAGGCAGTCATTCACATTCTTTAGACCCCATGGCCTGTCCCTAGATTCAGAGTAATCCCAGCGCTACACAGACCGTTGTCATGCTACACGGAGTTAGGCAATGCAAGCTCTGGCTCTTTAACAACTCCTTGCAGAACTCCCTCACAGGCAAGGGAGGCCTCCTTTATTTCTTCCACACATAACACTTGTTGGCTCAACTTGTTCATTTATGAAACCTTAGGATTCCCATAGGTTTAGGACTGGCCAAGAAGTATTTCCTAAAACCATTCAAGGCAAAGGGGGAATGAGAGATGCAGGAAATCAAATCCTTCAAGGAACCCTGATTCCTAGACAAGATCATCTCTGGGGAGTGAGAGGGGCAAGGGAAATGAGACTGGTGAGGAGCTTGGCATCACGCTGTCAGAGACAAAAGGCAATGAGATGGCCAAGCCATCTTTAAGCAGGAAATCTAGGACACAGGCTGTGGGCACAACTCTACCATATTCCCAGAATTGTAGGAATGAAAGCAATCTCCTTGTTCTCCCCAAAGTTCAATAATCAAACAAATCATAATTCATCTAGTCCAATATCCCAATCCATGAAACAATTCTATTGATAATACCCCAGACAACTCCCGCCTCTGGAGAGAAAGAGGGAGATCATGTCATCTTAAATTATTCATTTCATTCATTTGTTTTTTCTTGAGTAGGATGGGACTAATAACCCAAAATACCTGGCTATGCCATGCGACGTGGGCTCCAAAAGCTGGCTGATATGAAGTGCGTCACTGGAGGGTGAATGAAATGAATTGGGCAGGCTGGCGAAGTTAGAAATTCCAGCAAGAGACCCTGAGGTGCTGGCGAAGGCTGGCTTCAGGGAGAGCCGCCTTCCGAGCTTCAAGGCTGGCGGGCAAATGCTGAATTCAGTCTCTGCAAGTTCACTCTGACTGACATTTAGGGCAGGAAAAATATTGGAGCTTGGGGATTTTGCTTTCTGCCTTTCCACGTTGACTTGTCTGTTTAGTTTAGGCTTGGTAAGATTTAATAAGATAATATAATTTAAACGGTCTGGTCTAAGGCACATGCCTCATAAATTATACTGCCATGAGTTTCTCTATCCATGTGTGTGCTGGGGAGGCTGATCTGCACCCATACCAATCTCTCCCACCCAGGAGGGCTGCCTTTAGAATGAGCCAACGTGGAGCCCTCTGAAAAGCTTTCCCTGGGGAGAGGAACCACAAGCACACAAGGTTCCAGCATCCTTTGACAACTCGCAGCCTCTTGACAGTACGATCTACTTATTGGGAGGCATCCATGACTCACGGGTGGAGAAAACACTGGCCTCCGAAGCAGAAAGTAGAGATTCCAGATCTGATCTTGTCTTTCTGTTACTTTCTAGACGGTTTCCTCTTGGCTTGTGATAAAGAGATAAAAACAACTACCTTATAAAGCCGTTGAGATGAACTGAAATCATGCCTGTGAATGTGTTTATAAACCATAAAGCCTTATACAAAATAGTATCATATTATTGAAAATGGGTATAATCATCTTACAATAGGGAATAGGGTTGATTGGTTCATGCCACTCCTGGGCATAGAAGCATGGCTCAAAATCCATTTATACTGAATGACTCGTTAGGCTTTGTGTCTTCCATGTTCCCCTCAAAGACTATATCCTCAGGGCTCAGTTGCCAGATTGGGGAACTGTGAGGATGAAACCCTGGAGGTAGAAAATTACAGAAGGAAGTTAGGTCACTAGGGGTGTGCTCTTGAAAGGGACACTGGGATCGCTGATTGGTCCTGTCTCTCTTTTTGCTTCCTGGCTGCCATGGGTTGAGCAGCTGGCTGGACTATATGTTCCCCACCCCAAAGCTCGGCCTGGGGCCAAGTGAGCAAAGACAAAACAAACAAACAAATGAGCCCAAATAAGGCATTCCTCCTCAAAAACTAACCATTTCAGGTATTTTGCCTCAACAATAGAAAACTGACCAACATACTCTTAGAATTCTAGAAATGGAAGTAAACTCGCCATTCTGCTAGAGATTCAAGAATTAAAGAAATCAGAATTCATCTGGCTTATATTTGCCAATCTATATAACAACTCCCTTGATAACACCCCAGACAAAACCAACCTCTGAAAAGAAGATCATTCTCCCACAGTGCTGAACTAATCTCTAACTTCTGCTATTGTCCTCGTTGCTTTCCCTGGGGACATGTCCCTCTGATGGCGGAGAACATCTCATACTTGGAGGAACAACTGTGGCCATAAACCATCTCTTTTTAAACCAACCCCTAGGTTACAGAAAGAGAAGGATTGAAGTCTAGAGAAGCATGCACTCACGCACATATATGAGGTCATACATGCATACATACGTACATACATGTATACCTCCACACGCGGTCCCTTATTTACTGTTCCTTTGCTCTCCCCTGGCTTGACTGTGCCTTCTGCAACCAAACTAGTACACATGACTGAAATGGCTAATGAAAACTGGTCTTTAGGAAGTACCTAGGCTAAGTCCCTCACATCCTCAACTCCTCTCAGACCAAGGGGAGACAGCATGACACAGGTAAGGCCCTCTTAAGTCTTAGCCTTCTCCAATATTAACTGGACCCTTCTAGCTCAATAAAACAGCTTTCTCCACGAGGAGAAAATGTGAACATCTTCCTTACACGCAACTGCCCCCCCATCAGCGCCTGACCACTGTTCCGATTACCTGGGTGTGTGTTGACTGACAGACGAGCACTAAACAGCTTTCTCATCATAGTAAAATCTGGAAGGATGTCCATTTAGGGCATGTGCTCATCCTTCGAGTCAACTACGCTGACGTCCAGAAAGGGATGAATAACCAGCTGCCCCATATCCATCCCGGCCATTGCAAACCCTGAAAACCTGTGATGTTCCAGTCACTAAGCTCCAAGCCAGACTTTGTTTTGCATGCTTTTTTTTTAATTGATTCTTTGGGAATTTCACATCATGCCCCTCAATCCTGCTCGTTTCCCAGTCCTTCCATATCCACTTCCACACTTCACTTGAAAGTTCCCCACAAAATAAAACAAAAATAAATACAACAAAAATATCTCACTGTGAAAGCTGTGGTGTGTCAGTGTGTCACACTGCATATCCTTTTGCCCAAATGGCTTTACTTGCAAATGTTCATTGCAATGGGTCATTGGTTTGGCTCAAGGCCTCTGGCTTCTGGTATACTGTCAATACTGGCCCCTAACCGATACTCCTCTCGGCTATCCTGCTGTTACCCTGAGTCATGGAGGTCCTGCAGCTTTGGTTCTGCAGGACCATTCCCATCAGGTGCTCTAGCATGGGGTAGACGTTGGGGCAGGCCAACTCAAAGCCCTGAATCTGGGCCTGAGTGGTAGGTGAGTTGGTCAGCCTGCCAACTCTCCTGAACTGCCCAGGAGAGAGACAGGATCAATTCTCCTGTCCCCACAACATTGTTGGCACCACTGTGCAGTGGCTGGTGAGAGGTGGGGCCAGCTCAGCATGGCACTTGGTCATCAACGTTTACTCAGACTGAAGCCCAGACAGGAAATCTGTATGGTCTTTGTTGGTAACATTGGCCAGGTACACTGGGTGCAGTAGGGCCACAGAGCCAGATGCGGCTCTTGGCAGCGGCATGGCCCCAGACATCACCATGACTTCAGACAGCAGTGCAGGCCTCTAGCATCAGGCCGTTCCTCACCACAGTCGAGTCTCCAGCTCCTCCTCTCTTCCCAGTGCACAAGGCTGCTTCTCTCCTGTCTCTCTACCACATACTTATTCACTGTAGTGGAGCCTGCCCTGGGCCAGTGTGGCTGCGAGCTGGGCCCGTGTCCTCTGACAAACCAGACTTTGAAAAGGACTTTCATTCTTCCAATAGGTGGTGGCAAGCACCCAAACAGAGTACACGTGAAAGGCTCGCGCGAGTGGAAGCAAACACATATGGAGAGGAAGGGGGTGGAGTTCTAGCTGAGGTCCACACACCAGGCAAAGCTAACTAACTGCCCAAACTAAGTCATAACAGGTGAATGCTGGTCCCACTTTGAGGACACTGGACTCCAAAAACTCCAAGTGGAGGAAACAGTATGAGCAGAAAGATCTGCAGTAGGAGCTGCAGGGTCAGTGTGCACCACTGGATGGCTCTGAGAAACCCAATGTAGTTTCTCAGACGGTTTCCTGAAATCTGCATCTGTCTGGACCCTCGGAGTGTGACCTGATCTGGAGATGGCATATTTGCAGGTGTCAAGGTCACTCAACCTGGTGTGCCTGACAAGATCTAGGGAGGAGGAAGTGGAAGTCATGCACCTCAAGTCAGGGAGAGCCAGGACGGTCAGCACACTGCACCAGATGCAGGAACAGCTGAGGAAGGGGTCACCTTAAAGCCTTCAGAAGGAGCGAGGCCCTGCCAAGATGGAGACCACAGGTGTCTGAGATACCAAAGGGAGATCTGCAGCCCTAGGAAGCTAGTAAGAAGATGAATCAGGAAAGAAGGGAAGCTAGTCAAGGGTAAGAGGGGAGTGAGCTAGCTGGTAGCTGAAGTTCTGCACAAGCACGAAGGGAAACTGAGGCACTTGGACAACGAAGAGAGCACTGACACCAAGACTACCAACAGAAACGTCGACAGCATCCCCTGTCACCTACCCTTTAAGGTATGGCTGCTCCAGGGGCTACATTTAAGGGCTCACACTCAGGTCTTCTTACAACAACACAAAAACCGCAGGATCTCAAGCTCAAGTTGATTCTGCTGTCTGTCAAAAACTCCCAGACAGGGTAAGACGTCTGTGCTTAATACTGACAGCAAGCTTGGAAGGACCTGAGCATCACTTTGGAGACAAAGCTGTGAGAAAGGATCTAGGTTAGGTTAAGGGAGCTGGGAAGAGCCACACACAAAGGAGCAGATGCAATATGACCAGCCACCTAAGGATCCTGCTGCCATGACTCCACCACTATGGGCTGTATCCTGAGCCCAAACAAAGCCTTTCTTCTGTGGCTTGCTTTTGTTAGGTATCTGACAGCAACAACCAGACAAGTAACGAACAGAACCGTCAGTGCCCCCCACCCCCTGCCCACACCACCATTCAGCCAAGGGCCAGTTCTCCCCAGCAAACATATATGAGAGCCAAATCAGTCTGCATGCATGCAGCTCACTAGCCCAGAGCTCTAGCAAGACACAGCTGGGGCCAGCTTGCAGCCCTATTTGTGTGAGTCCCGGAGAAGCAAATAGAATTAGCCCTGGAGTGCCGCTGCTGCCCCGGCCAGGCACAAATAGTGTTTACATTTCCAGACCCTCTGCCGTTTAATTAAGACGTCTGTATTTGCGAAGCTAGCTTGAGATCAAGTCCCTCCCAAATAACAGGCAGCAGGCACCTTGAAACTCAAGAGACCAGAAGGGGCAACAACTGGAACTGGCTTCTGTTTATTATCCAGGAGATAGAGTGAGCTTGCTGGGACAAGGCATCTTGTGGCACATGTCTGGGACCCAGGCTGCCTGCGATCTTTAACCACCAGGCAGACACACTACCCATCCTGAAGGGGGAAGCAGATCAGTGGCCTCGGTTGGCTGGTGAGGCTGCAGAAAGTCCCAGTCCTTCGCTGCCTGGATCCACAGGTGATCCAAGTCTGCTAGTGCAAGCAGGTGGAAGCTTTGAATCAATAATCACCAGCTGCAAAGTGTTGCTGGCCTCCACACTGACTACCAGAGCGGGGCAAGACTCACAGCTAATCCTTGTCCTTAGTGAAGGAAGGGCAAGCCAATGAGAAGCCTGGGGTACCGAGACTAGACTGCCAAGACAGAACCAATAGAACTGAGTCACCACGGCATGGCCTCCAAAGTGCAGGGTAGAGGACACCTTGAGCACTTCCCCACGCTTTTACTGTCGCCATGTTAGTTTATAATGAAAGCAAAACTCTGAAAGACAGCCACTTTTGTACCGCTAGTGGAGCCACACACAAAGCATGCACACACTGGGAGGGGCGCGTGAAAGAGACCTGCTTGTTCTGATCTCGGGAAAGAAACGACACGAAGCTGCCACGGGCGTGCACCCTCCCTGGTCATCATGCATGAATCTATGTAGGGCTCTGAGTGTGGGGAGGGCATTGATAGACATTTTCCTTCTGAGCCTCTGATGCGCGTCACAGCCAGAGCAAGGGACACTGGTACCCTCTCGCATTTGGTACCCAGGAGACCTGTTCCAATAGACGAAAGCCCCGTGGCCCTGCTACTAATTCCCCAGAGGGCTGTAGTGCTGCCTCAGGCTATAGCATAGAACCCCCACCATGCCGGGGCGGTGGTGGTGGTGCACGTCTTTAATCCCAGCACTCAGGAGGCAGAGGCAGGTAGATTTCTGTGAGTTCGAGGCCAGCCTGGTTTATGGGAACTAGTTCCGGGATAGGCACCAACGCTACACAGAAAAACCTTGTCTCAAAAAACCAAAAGAACCCCATCACACTGTCACCTGTTTGTCAGTCCCGTCTGGGCCAGAGTCCCGATCTGGAAACTGGCTTTTCTTAACTTGACACATTACTGTGTGAATCACACAAAGACAAAACACCAGAGACCCCAGGATCAGAGACCAGGGCCTGCCTAGCGTGTCTGAAAACAGCCACTGACAGAGACTAGGAAGGCCTGCAGACACAGCTGAGAGGCTCTGCTGGCCTTCCCGTCCCACCTTCCTCGATCAGCACCCCTAGCTTTAGGAAGACTATGGGAGCACAGATCGTAAGTCTGGGCTCCAACAGTTAACAGCTACCCAATGGAACCTGTGACTGCAAGACAAGGCCAAGGTATACCTGGAACGGAGCTGAGTGCCATCCAATGAGTCAGAGGGCAGAGGCGCCAGGCACCACTTCCCTTCTCGGAGGTGCCCCGACAAGCACAATCACACCTGTATTTATGGGTGAGAGCTGGAGTGTGGGACCAACCCACAGGAGCCCTTGAGGGAAAGGGGAGGCGTCCTGTTCAGGAAGCCAGCATGGTTCCCCAGGAAGGTTGCCTATACTCACACTGTTCTGGGGAAGGTTCTCTACGCCAGCATGAGTCCCAACGAGGTTGTCTACACCAGCGTGGCCCCCAAGTAGGCTGTCTACTCCAGATGCCCCCCCCAAGTAGCCTGTCTACGCCAGCATGGCCCCCAAGTAGTCTGTCTACACCAACGTGGCCCCCAAGTAGTCTGTCTACTCCAGATGGCCCCCCAAGTAGCCTGTCTACGCCAGCATGGCCCCCAAGTAGTCTGTCTACACCAGCGTGGCCCCCAAGTAGGCTGTCTACTCCAGATGGCCCCCCAAGTAGCCTGTCTATGCCAGCATGGATCCCAAGAAGGCAGCTCATGGATCTATCATAGATCTTACAAAAATACTGGTTGGCCTCCATACAAGCATGGTCCCCACGAAGGCCTTCCACACCAGGATGGGTCCTAGGAAGGCGTATATAAGCACAGCCCTTAGGAAGGCATACTCAACTGCCACAGCCCCTGCCCCCCTCCCACCACCCCAACAAGGGAGTGGAAACCAGCTTCCCTTCCATGGGCACTGTGCCCTATGAGAGGTGAGTCCTCTCGCCTCGGCATGAGGCTGTGGGCAGATGCCATGCACAGCAAGCCACCCCAGCTGTGGTGGCTGCCAGAAAGCAGCTGTATAAACAGAGCGCCACAGTGTCCAGAAACTTACACTCCCATTACAGCCACTTTTAAGAGGCACCACAGCACCAAACCACAAACGGCAGCTCTGAGCCTGCCTCCAAGTTCTCCTGCGGCGCAGCCTACATGGACCCCGGACCCTCTAGTCTTCAGCTTGCATTCATTTTTAGCTGTTGCTTTTCTAAGGGAGTGGGCATGGGGACTGGTGAAATATTGTTATTGGAAAGTAGTTACAAGTGAAAACACTCATTTCTATATGAAACCACGGTAGTAATAACATCAGTCAAGGACTGCAGTAAGCATTTAAAAACACTCCTGGTGTCAGGGCTGATGGCTCTGGGTCCTCACCAGCCTTTCAAGACCATTGGTGCTGGGCCCTAGTGTAGGAGGGGAGGCGGGTGTCAGCTTCACAACTGAGCCTGACCCACAGCCTGAAGGGCTGCTTGTTTACTACTGGAGTCAGAGTTAGGGACACAAGCCTTCCCAGGGTGCCTGACCCTCCCTTTCTTGTTTTAGCTAGAAAGCATAGAATTTGCAGGGAAAGCAAAGCCCCCTACTCAAGCCTGGAAGAGAGTGGAAGAGCAATCCAGAGGACAAGACCAACCCTGTTTCACGAAGGACAAAATGTGCTTACTGACCCCACAGATTCCTGCGTTTTAGTGTCAAAATTGCCAGTTCTGATAATAATCCCATCTTAGCCTTGCCTATGGTAACATGGATGAACCCAGGTAAATTGCACGACATAAATCTTTTTCTCACAGTTTTGAGGCCTGGAAGCCAACATCAAGGTTTCAGTCGATTCGGTTCCTGAGAGAGCTCCTATCCTGGCTTTCAGCTGGCTGTCTACATTGTCTCACATGGCTTGTGTTTGTGTGCACGTGGAAATAGAATCGGGTGTTCTGGTATCCCTGTACATAAGGACGTTAATCCTAATTAGATTCTTAGCTTATGACTTCAAATGAGGCAGTTATTTCACTAGAGCCCATCTTCACATTAGGGGCAAGGGCGTCACTGTATGTGTGGAAGAAGGAACATAAAACCAACCACCTTTTCAACAAAGCCATCCAACAGCTGTATATACTCATATATTCCTATGATTTAGAAAGCGATTCCAGAACCACTTCTTATAAAGCATAGAAGGTTCTCTGGTTAGGTACCAGCCCTGTGACGAAGAGGTTCATGTTCACTGGCAATATATAAGGTACTCATAGTCTTACTGAATGAAGCACTGAAAAAGACAGTTAAAAGCTACAGGGTGCTTGCCGGGAGTTGCATGGACATCCGTGCGTTCCTTTTCTCTCTTCCTGACAATGCTTATCAACAAGGTATTCATATTTGTGCAGCACCCCAAAGAAGCACTTTGTCCCCACTGGTAACCTACTTCTAGTCCTTTAAGATAGAGAAATTAATATCAGAGCTATATGCAAAATAAAGTCTAGCAGACTGGGAACGAGGAGCCTGGGGTGGTAGGTGTTGACAGGATCCAGGAGATCCTAGGAGATAAGCCTGGAAGAGATTATTTAGACCGTTAGCCTCTGAGCAGGGTTATGAGAGAGGAAGTAGATTGGGTTCACCAAGGGCAGGTGTCCTGGGCTGAAGAAGAAGAAAGTGAGCAGAGCACCAGAATCCATCTCTCTCTGCCTCCTGACTGTAGACACTATGGGAGCACTCACCTCAAGCTCCTGTAGCCATGACTACCCCACCATGACTGACAACATGCTCAAACCGGGCCAACACAAACTCTTTATATGTGGGCTTGCTTTCACCAAGGAAAAACACATCAGAAGTGATGCCGGGCTCAGTGCCTGAGAACTATTTGGATATCTTTTGAATCCTTGAGCTGCCATGGATATCTAGATACTGACGCAGAAGCAATAAAGAGTCCATGAGGGGATGGAGAGTGTCTCAGGATATGCAGAAAGAAAGCAAGGCACAGCCATGCTGGCTCATATGTGTGCGTAATTGCACAGGGACCCAGGCAAGATCTACGGGAGAACCACCCAGCTGAGCCCATCCCATGATGCAGAACTGTTAGAAATAAAATGATGGTTGCTTTATGATAGGTATTACACAGCACCGGGGCAAAGGCATCCTTGAAGCAGGTAAAGTAGAGAAGGTAAAAAAGGGGTCCAACCAGAGCCTCAAACACACTGTGGCAGCCCCAAGGCCCAGCCTTTGTCAACTGGTGAATTAAAGGACTGGTGGAGCCAAGGGACCAGAGAAAAAAGCCAGCCTGACATCTGTGTCTTGTCCACTGTGCTCCAAAGAGCCGGACAAATACAGCAGTACCCACGGCATCAGCTAACACCTGCCAGGCGTACACTAAGCCCACACAGGGTGCTTGCAAGTCCCTCATGTGCTCTTACAGCAGGACCATGCACGTGAGCACAAAACCTCCGTCTAGGGCCAGTACCAGGAGTGGCTAAGGCCATTCTGAAACCACACCATCGGGGCTCAAATGTTGTCTCTCACAATGGCAAACGCCTCCATGCCTCCATTTCCTCATCTACAGGTGAAGAAGACAGTGCCTCCCCCACAGGACTGTCCTAAAAACTGAGTTTTGCATTCGAAGCTGAGAAGGCATCTGATGGCAGACAGACAGCTAGGTAGCTACTTGCTGTCAACTACATCAGTGTCTGCTCCAATATTTACGGAGTTTTGCTTTAAAGATTTCAAGACACAGAAAATATTGAAGTTAGTAACGGTCATTTTAAAACCCGTCTCCCATATTCTTCTGTGTTACTCCCCTCATAAGTCAGCTTTTAAAAAATACATTTCTAATAAAGTTAAAGAAAATTTATCAAATCACTGTGAGGATTGGGCCAAAGAAGTGACCAGTGGAATGTGTATGAGCAGCTGACACAGACCTCCACACCCACGTCAGGTGCCACAGAGAACATAGGCCGTGCTGCCTGCCAGTGACTGCAAACAGGTCCCTTAACCTGCCCTCAGTGGGAAAAGCTGTGTGCCAGCATCCCACCCGCTCTGACCCCCAGAGGTGAGGTAAATTAAGCAAGCATGAAAAGCCCTAGTAGCTCCTGAGGCATTAGTTAAAGGTTAGTTCACATCTTACATCTATTTCTGGAACTTCACATCCCGCAACAATGATCGCTCCCATTTCGGAAGGTTTTCAAATAAACCCCAAACGATCCCTGCCCACGAGGGAAGCCACAGCTGGGGCCTTTTACCAGCGCTAACAAGACCGTTTCCTTTATGAACCTGAGGAGGAGGCATTCTTTAGAACACTCTCAAAAATAGCTCAGCCCATTCAGGAAAACCACCTTTGAACAGGGAAGAAAGAGCTCCCCATCGCTCCGCAAGGAAGCACAATAGGTCACTCGGCCGGCGCAGCAAAGGCTTAGCATAAAGGGAAAACGGAAGGGCCTGGGGTTCTGATTGGGTCTGGCGAAGACCTGCTATTCTGACGTATGGAGCCTGCTTTGTCCATCCTGCTCCCCACTTCCCTCCTGTCTTGAAAATTCACAAAAGGGCTCAGAAGTTATATTTCTGGCCCAGTGATTGTTCCAGCCACTGCTGGGTTTGGACTGGATTTAGCCCATGGATCAGCAGGCACAGGCGATAAGGCCAGCACCATGCCAGGGGGAGGGGCCAACCCTGCTTCAGCTCTCTGAGCCTGGTAGTCACAGGACGCCTAGCCCTGACCAGGTTCTATCAAAAAGAGAGATGGGACACCTCTCCTTCCACCTCAGAATTCGGAATCACCACATAAGGGACAAAAAAGCCCTGATAAAGGAGGGGGAGGGAGGAGCTGTAGGGAAGAGATCCCACTCAAATGCTCCCCTCCAAGCCTGTCAGAAACGTGCAGTTTTCCTGGACTGTTTATTAGCAGCAAGCCAGGAGCCACAGAGCAGTCTGGCTTCTCCCACCAGTTCTGCCCTTTACCCACATAGCTAAGCAGTTAAGCTAAGCTGTTTCTCAGTTTCTGAGCTTTTTGTTTTTCCTACTTTCTAGAGGCTGTTGGGTTGACCCCTTCCATAAGTACCCAGGTCCCACGTGCAGTTGGGGTCAACCTGTCTCAGAGCAGGGTGGGAACCCAGGAGGGGCCATTTGTCTCAGCAGCTTGGACCGGCCTACGGTGAGGAAGAGTTCACCCTTCCCTGTGCAAGCGGGAATTACAGTACTCAGAAGGAAAGCCGAGACGCAAAGCTGTATCTGGTCTCACTCACAGCCTACAGCTGCCACACTCCCAAATGCTGTTCTCCGGCTCCAGGACCACAGGTTTCTCCGCACCGTGTTGACTTCAGAAAAACTAGCCTCAGAGCCAGACTGTTTCCCAACAGGCTTTGTAGCTGCCCTGTCGGAAACCCCCTGGTCTCCTGTGCCCCAGTCCCCTATCTTCAGGCCCGGCACAGCAACTGCCCACTTAAAAGCCATATGTTTGCCTCTTTCCAAGTGCCTGGGAGCTGCAGGAAACTCTGGGCTTGGGTTCTGTAAGGAATAATCATGGGGGTCCCTCTCGAGTACAAAGAGAAGAAAGCTCTCTAAGGTTCCAGTGCCCTAGTGATTTATTTGCATCCGGAGCTTTATTCGCACCCTTGGAGGATTTGAAACACCAACGTACGCTGCACAGCTCACTCATCCAAACAGAAACTCCTCTGAGAATCAATCCATGGTGGCTGCAGCCTTGAACACTAAACCAGTTAGTCCTCAGGCAGTATGAGCTGAGCCAGAGACATGGAGGATGTGAGCACACGCCAACGTGACATTGATTGGACAGTGGGATCTGACTCCAAACTGGGGCAGGGCCACCTCTGTGGGTAGCCAAAACAATGACAAAGCCAGTCTGGCAGCCACCAAAGTGTCTTCACTGGTCCTGGCTGCTTGCCATGTGACATGCATCAGCATTTACTGCTCAGGCCAGTGAAACTTTAAAGCCAGATATCCAAGGTAGGTGACTTAGTTATTTTCCTATGACTGTGAAGAGACACCACGACCAAGGAAATGTATAAAAGAAAGCATTCAATTTGGGGGTTCACAGTCCCAGAGGGTGAGAGTCCATGATCATCATAGCAGGGAGCATGCAGCTCAGAGCTCACATCTCCCTCAGGCAGTGGCAGAGAGAAGAGACAGATGTTTGGAAATGCCTTGGGTTTTGAAACCCCCAAGCCACCCACTCTCAGTGACACACCTCCTCTAACAAGGCCACACCTCCTAATCCTTCCCGAACAGATTTACCAACTGAGGACCAAGCATTCGAATATATGGACATTTATGGGGCTCATTCTCATTCAAACCGCCACAGTGGATCACTCACACAAGGACCACAGGACTGCCAACTGTGTGCCATGCTCCATGCCAGGCAACAAGGGCACCAGAAGGAGTTAGACTCGGCTTGTAGTCTCGGAGATCTCACAATTTAGGGAAGGAAACAAACAGAAGAATAAGCTGCTACAGGGAAGGAGAGATGTCATTACTGGATCATCAGTTCAGCTCAGGACATGGGAGGAATCCAAATAAGGCGGACATGCTATGTTGTGCAAATTACTTACACCCTCTATCCCCAATTCTGCGTCCAAAACACTGGGATTAATAATATCACAAGGTTCCACAGTGATAACCAGCATAGAGTGCTTACTTTCCTTTATAAAAACAAACAAACAAACAAAATCCAAACCATTCCTACTCTTGGAATTAACCACAAAATAATGCACTAATATAAATGAGTTTTAACCTTTCCTTGCACAGACATTTTATAAACACTTAACCCTTACACATTTGTAGCCTTCAGCTGGAGACTTTTTCTTTTCTTTTCTTTTTTTTTTTTTTTTTGGAGACAGGGTTTCCCTGTGTAGCCCTGGCTGTCCTGGAACTCACTACATAGACCAGGCCAGCCTTAAACTCACAGAGTTCTGCCTCCTGAGTGCTGGGATTAAAGGCATAGGCCACTAACCCCAGCCAGAGCCTGACACTTTTATTAGTCACTGGGGTAACTACACACTGAATGAACAAATCAGATTATCTCTGAAAGTGAAAGCAAAAAGGAGGAACTACTAATCCCATTTAGGCACCAGAGTGTTTAAAACATGGTATTATAGCTTTGAATACTGAGTTCAGGGGTATTAGGTATATTTGCTGTATAAAAAGTAATATATTTCATAATGATGCCTTAGATCAAACATGTCATGTATTTTAACCATACTCATTCCCATAATACCCACAAACCTCTCCTATTCCTCCTTCTCCCCTCTTAAACCCCCATTTCCCCCTGTTTCCCTAAGTAATTTCCTTCTATTTTCATATGTATATATGTGTCTATACATCATACATACATATGTACACCTATAAAACCTACATTCTAATGAGAGAAAATGTGATTACCTATTTTGTAGGTCTAGCTTACTTTTGCTTAACACAATCATCCCCAATTCTGTCAATTTTCCTGCCAACGACATAATTTCATTCTTTATAACTAAATAAAATTGTACCACACACACACACACACACACACACCACATTTTTTTACTCATTCATCTGCCAGTGGACAGCTAGGATGATTCCAAAACTTGGGTATAGCAAGTACCCGAAATACCATTTTGGACAAAATGGAATAGTCACCTTATCCATCACCCATAAGCCAAGTTTTCAGGCAGGTAGGTAGCCATCACTATGCCTATCTTTTCTCTGCTACTTTGGAAACTGCCAGAGGTAGGAATGAGTCCAATAAAACTCTGAACACAGTCAAGAGCCCCAGTGTGGAGGCATGGACACCCCTGACCTCACACAGCCCCTACTAGAGCCAGAGAGTCCGGCCCCAGTTGTAGCATTTCTATCCAGGACTGCATCTCAGCCCGGCTGGCCGGGGACCAGCTGTCTTTTAGTTATAGGTCATCCTTTTTGCTCGGTGTGCACGCCCCTTACCTCAGGTGTCCCAAGCTGTAGAAGCGGGACTCTCCATCGGTGGAGCGGACCACCTGCAGTGTGAACATAGGCTGGAGCTGCCGCAGCTCCAGCAGCACGATGGCAAGGTAGTGGATAAAAAGCAGCGCGTCCACGAGGGAGACCGCATATTGCACGATGTCCTTGTAATTCTGGTCCCTAGAGTCCAAGATGCGGACCCCGTAAAAAAGCCAGTACGAAACCACGAACAGAAAGATGAGGACCAACAAAAGGGCTCGGAACACAAATACCCGCGGCACATCTGCTCTTTGCTTGCGGAAGAAGAGTGCCCAGGTTCCGATGAGCAGAATAAGCAGTTTGAACGAGACGGAAATGAGGAGTCCCTCGCAGATGGCGCCACAGGGTTTCAGCTCCTCCCTCCACAGGATTGGGGGCAGCAGGATGAAGGCAATGGGGGTGAGGAACACGAGCAGTCCAAGGAATGCGGCCACAGTAAGGCCCAGATAGCGCTTGCAATCCAGCCCCACGCTGTCCTCCATGTCCTTGCTAATCCTGGCGATATCCTCTTGGGATATACTGTGCTCCGAGGTGCCCGTGATGGCCGTGGTGGTCTCTCCCCAGTTGTCATCCTGATGGCAGAGAAGGTAGAGAGGGGGATTTGTAAAAAAACCATAGAAATATAAAACAGAAAAGAAAGACACTTCAGTTACCCGACCTTCTCAGAAGCGGAAGTACAGCCAGCTTTTCATTTTTATGATTTTTTTTTTATTATATATGCATTGGAATTTTGTCTACAGGTGTGTCTGTGTGAGGATGCCAGATTCCCTGGAACTGGAGTTACAGACAGTTGTGAGTTGCTAATGTGGGTGCTGGGAATTGAAACTGGGTCCTCGGGAAGAGCCATCTCTCCAGCCCCTAGAATCAGCTTTTAATACGGGGACATTTTTAAACTTTAGTGATTTTTTACTGACATTTTCAAAACAGATTCTATATTTGTCCTCTGAACACAGAAAACACAATCTAACCTTTGAATTTGTTTGGGTGATCCATCACTGTGATGCCCCGTCATCCCTCAGGTTGGAAAGTCCTGAGAAGCCCAGGGGCCTGGCCTTTCTGCTCCGACTTGACTAGCAGTTGTTTAGACTGAGCTGCAGTGAAGCTGTTACAGGAGAGTGCCCACTACTACACACCAGTGCACCCCGCCCCTGTCACCCACTACTACACACCAGTGCACCCCGCCCCTGTCACCCACTACTACACACCAGTGCACCCCGCCCCTGTCACCCACTACTACACACCAGTGCACCCCGCCCCTGTCACCCACTACTACACACCAGTGCACCCCGCCCCCTGCTAAGTTCTAGGCTTACAAAGCCCAAATCTTGCTTCTAGTAGCTCTGCAGAGCAGAGGGCATAAAAAAGGAATGTGCATCACATCACACCACACAAGTTCAAACACACCCACAGCGGAATCACATATTATCTAAACTTCTGTATGACATTTATAGGATCTACTTCAGTGAGGAGCAGCAATAAGAACTCTTTGACAACATTTCTCATTGACAAAGTAAAGAAAATCCAAAACTCTACCTATGGCTAAATCAGCTCAAAAGTAGGAAGGGGAGAGGGAAAGGGAAGTCTAAGTGGGGGAGGATAACTATTATTTTATAAACTTCACAAACGCGTCTATTCATATAAAAGAGTTTAACTGTAATCATCCTACACAAGGCATCAAGCTCCTCCCAGAAGCCACGGGTTACCAAATAAAAAGCCCAGTGCTGGGTGTGTGCCCAGCAGAAGCTGATGGTAAGACCTTACTGCTAAGACATCACATCCTTTGGTCACAGGGAATGGGAAAACCAAGTAGGCACTGACAAAGAATCCTCCCTGATGGCTAGTTTTCTAGTACAGAACATGCTGCGCAGGCAATTGGGGAGTTGGGAGTGGGGGTATCATCAATAGTTTGACCCAGTTCAGCTGTGAACTCTCTGAGCTATAATAATGACCAGTGTAGGAAGAGAGGCCCATGGCCGCAATAGTGGTATGAATGCTATGATGGTGACCAACTGGTTTCTGACTGGACTTAAACCCAATGTGGCCAAGAACCTATGGTTGGGGAGGTCACAGACCTCAAGGGGACACCACTGCCATTATTCTGCTAAACGGATGTAATATCAAAGCGCCTTCTAAAGTCGCATCTCTTTACCTCTCGGACCTCATCAGAAATGTGTGGTGTGTGTGTGTGTGTGTGTGTGTGTGTGTGTGTGTGTAGTGACCTCATCAGAAGGATTTCTTTGTGTAGTGGATGGCAATTAACACAGAAATTCGGAACTAGAGCAAAACCAAAATGTACCTCACTCACAAACAGGACATCTGTATCATACCCCTTCTGTATGAGGCCAGAAATCAGGAAGAAAAAAGGAAGACAGCATCTCTGGAACACGACAGGATCCTGTACTCATGAACTCACAGAGTTGTGGTTGCCTAGACAGAATCAAGCCAGCCAACATTCCAGCACAGATCAGGCAAGGGGTTCACGAGTCCCCACTCCTAACTGAGGAGCTCTGGGCAGCTAATGGATTCTGGAGGTGAGAGAGTCAGTTGTTTGTTTCAAGGTTTGGCCCATAGCAGATTGAAAACACTCCAGGGAATGACTCAAGCAAACACATATCCTGGACTAGGTAAGTTCTTTAAAGAAGAAGATGTATAGTTGGGAGGGGTGAGAAGTTGAAAGTGAATGTGGGCAAAGTTATTGGGAGGAGTGAATATGATCAAATAAATTGTATGCACGTGTAAAATTCTTAAAAGAATAAGAATATCACATTTAATTTTTAAAAGATCCAGGCTAAGGAATATTGTTTTATCATTAAAAAATCATAATTTATGAACACATCAGCAAATACTAGGGGTGAGTAGTAAAGATTTTAATCTAGGAACACATAGGTTATCAACTTGGGAAGACAGAGGTATCATGGGGTGTTAGAGAAATGTCCACAGACAATAGCCAGAAGCAGCCAGGCACTGCTGGCGGAGGTTTAAGATGGTTTACCACTGCCAGAAAAGGGGCCTGACACTTTCACAGGAATTTAGATATATATTTACCACACGGCCCAGCAATTCGATTCCTAGGTTTTACCAAAAGTTAATGGAAATATGTCCACAAAAAACTTATGAAAATATTCATAAGAGCTTAATCAATTATAGAATGTGTATACCTCCAAGGTCCACCCGCCAGCAGAACAGATAACAAACTGTGGTCAATTCACTGGAATACTAGTCAGCAAAAATAATAAAGGGTGAACTGTTGAAACACATAGACCATGGATAAATATCAAAATCGTCATGCTGAGTGGGGAAAAACTCATATGATTCCAATTATATTCAACTCTCCAACAGGCAAAACCAATTCACTGAGATGGAAATCAAAATGGCGGTTGCCCTGGAGAGGTGGGGATGGCGGTACGGATCAACTAGGAAGAGCCAGGAGAATTTTCTGAGCCGAAGGGTGTGGGTTCATCTGTTGAAACCATCAAAGTATACCCTTGAGAACGATTTGATTTCTGCTTGTGAATTTAGGTCAGTTAAGAAAGAATACACCAGCAAGAGAAAACAAAGCAGAAAGACATACAACTTGGTGCAATATGAGACAAATTCACAGGCTGTAGGAAACAGATGGCCTTGGAGCACTGTCTCGGGAAGACAAACGCTGGATTCTGCACACGTGACTGATAGCCCTGCTGAGGTAACAGTACTGATGTCATGTGGACATTTTTTTTGTGTAACAGCACTGCTCTGACTCGGCTGTGCACACAACTTCCTGCCAGTGAGTGGCTAACAAAATGCCTGCTCATTTTACAAACCCACGCACATCTCTGTCTAAAAAAGTATAGTTGTACAAAGGTGTCTCTCAAATTTGAGGTCTTCAGGGAGGAAAAATGCATCTGAACTTCGCCAATCGAATTCCCTAGATTTTTGGTAAAGAAGCTGAGACCAACAAAAGTTGTAGTTCCCAAAGTTAACATGGCTGCTGAAACACACAACCTCCAAAAGTCCTTCCTATCACACCATCCTGCTGAAGGCATCAACAGCTTCCTAGAGAGCTCAGGGTACAAAGAAGGAAAAGCCTACACGGTGGGTTACTGGCACCTCCGAATCCACTTCTGGGGGAAACTAACCCGTGATGCGTTTATGATCCAGTCATAAGACTGACCACATCCATCCGTCATCCATCTATCCTTCATCCATCCATCCACACACACATTCATCACCCATTCATCCATCATCTATCCATCCATCCACCCATCCATCATCCATCCTTCTATCCATCCATCCATCCATCCATCCATCCATCCATCCATCCATCTGCCTGTCCTCTTAGAACCAAAGCAAGCAGCAAACAGTATTAAAAGAATTTGCTCGCCACTGAACAAACCCCACATTCAGTGGGGAAGCCTAGTTATCAGTCCCAATGGCATCCGTAGCCTTGAAGGGATTGTAGTTTCAGGGTTCCTATCTGATTATAAATGCCTATCTGTGGGAACCTACAGGTGTGCATGGGTATATGCTTATCTCTGTTCCTTTATCTTTATGGCTGTGAATTTGTGCATTGCTTTGTTTGTGTGAGGCAAGGCTGGGCATGCAATATTTCAGACGTGGGAGTGGGGTGTGCAAACATACTTCTGAGTATAGCTCAGATGGTTCTTTAAATCAAGTAGGCTGCCAGACAGTAGGAACTCCAAAATGATCCCACACAGTTTTTTAAAGTAATAAAGTGTTGATATTTTATTTGACTTCATATGAGGTCCTAAAGCTAATATTTCTGAAACAGGCAAGGCCTAGTAAACCCGAACTCCTGCAGTCCTGAGTGGCAGTGGTCTGGAGCAGAGAAGCTGTTGTGTCTTGCCAGAGGAAACCTATTCTCTAATTTGTGCCAGCACCAACCAATAGTCTTGACATTAAGGCGCCCCAAAGACCACAGCTACTAACCCCAAAGTTTGCTGAACATATTTCTGATTCTGATCTTTGACTCTAGTTTCCCATTCATACAGATTTCCATGCTTGCCATCCGAGAGCCAAGGACTTGATTTCTTCATATTCCGAGTTTCTAGGCTGTCTTCTCTCGTCAGTGACAAGCATTCCTTGAGTGTTTTTTGGGGAGGGAGTTTCCTGCCCTCTCCAGTTCCATTCCATTTTGGAATGAGTCTCCAGGGACTCTTGCCTGGAACTTTTCCCATTTCTGACTTGTCATCAGCCAAGCTGGCTTCTTCCCAACATCATTCAAGGGAGGCCACCAATCATACTTCAGAAGAACCCCAAGCTGCCCAATGGTAGGACATGTCTCTTAGACCAGCAAGAAAACCAGAGAAATAGATAAACTCATTAAGATGTTAGAAAAATAAAAATTAAAAACCCAAGAGAACTTACTGCAACAAGACTTAGGAAAAAAAAAAAAAACGCTTGCAGAGGGGAGGCGTGGCCGAGTAGCAGCCTGCCCACAGAGGTGCCTTTGATCCTTACCTGAACTTCCTCTGTGCCTGTGGGGACAGAGTCATTTGCCAGCAGGGGCTCTCCAGTGGGAGCCTGGATAGTGACAGACTTTTCTGACCCTCTGCCATCTTTACTCCGTGGAGATTTGTGTCGTTCTCGTGTTCTTTCCCTGGGGAGAAATCCAGTCATCAGATATCAAACTTCTGCCAAGTTCATTACTCTCTAGCTCACCGAAACATAAATTTTATTTTGATGTTAGGGAAATTCTATGCCTATAACTATACCCCACCCCCACCTGTACAGATGGCATCCGTTGCTACCCATCCCCACAGCCCTGCAAGGAGTAAGATTATCTTGAATCCCCTACTTAGTGTTTCCTTTCTGCCAATTTAAAACCCAAAACAAAGACTTGGCCACTCCTCCACCAACAATGATCACATTTTTTTTTCGGAGCCTAATTTTAGAAATAATATGGCTGAGGCATATTTCACTATAATAATTACTCAGTTGATTTGGTTATCATTTGCCTAAGCTACTTAGAAATTTTTTTTACTGGAAGAACACTGCATCATATCTAAACTTTGGTCTGGCCAAAAAAAAAAAAAAAAATCTGGGACACGATGTCACCCTATACTTTGGGGGACAAGGACAGAAGAGAGGAAATTCTAAACCCGGACAGAGAATCATTTACTTCTCATTCTTACACACTCAACATGAAAGCCATTCCTGCAGGTTTTGGCTGAGCTCAAAGACACCCATATGAACAAAGAAGGCAAAACAAATGACCCTTGGCGGGGCGGGGGGGGGGGGTGTCTTCAGGCCACCTGAGAAAAGCAGGCTTTCCACACTGGCACCCCAGAGGGACTTTGTGGGTGGTCCTCCAGAGACAGTGGGAAGACACCCTGTTGTTAAGTCTTAAAACTACAAAAGGACTCGGCCACAGTGGCCAAGCCCCAGAGGTCACAGGCGGGTCAATAAGCAGTGGCCAGCATCCGACCATCCCATCAGGGTTTCCTAGGCCTCCTGTCCCCATGTGCCATTTGACAACAGTCTTTCCCGCTGCCACCTCTCCTCAAACCCAAGGTTTCCCATTCTGTGTGCAGAGCCAGTTAGCTCTCGATCTGCCCATGAGATGTGTGACCTTGTGCAGGGCACTTGACCTCAGTTTCCCTTCGTGGGAAACAGAATGGGGGCCATGAGGATGCCACGCACACAAGGGAACGTGCGTGTGCCCAGTACAAGGGGTGTGGAGGGAGCACCCAACAACATACAGTGGCAATTATTAGCCAATGGCAACAGCAGAGTCTGGACCTTGGGACAGAGAGTATGCTGCCCTGAAGAAAGGGGCGTAAAAGAGCCAGGAGCAGCACACGACCAAGCCTCTTCCTCACTGAACGTCTATCTCCTATTAACCTACTACTTAGCAACAACAACAAAGCCCTAAAACAAAACAGTGGAATGGCCGGTCTCTTGGCAGACTCCTATCTTAGGAACCCCTCCCTTGGATAAGCCGCGGACAGTTCCTTCAAGGAACAAAGGGTTTCCCACGGCAGGCAATTTTCTAGCGACAATACCTCCGTTCTTGGCCAGTTCAATAGGAAGAGAAGTGCTCTGGTTAGCTGTGTGTGGTTCCAGGCGGGCAACCAAATATCAGAGGATCTAGCTCTTCATCCAGGGCTCTGGGTAATGCGGCCAGCTCCCCCTGCTTTGGCCCAGCCACACAGCACTGTGGAGGGCTTGAATGGATTAGCTCCATTCAATTCTAACAAATGGCTCTGAGGCCAGTATTACTGTCCCATCTCACAGATGAAAAAAATTAAGGCTCAAAGAGGTTAAGTGCCTTCCAGAAGTTGTGGTAAGGAGCAGAACAGGAACTGAAGCCAAGTCTGTTGCCACTATGTCTATTCAAGCTACTACGTTATACTGTTTTGGGGGAACAGTGAGATTTTTTAATTAGCATAAATAATTATGTAAAACAATGGGCTTTTATTTACTATTACAGTTTCCATACATGAGGATAATGTACTTTGATCACATTGACCCTCTTCTACCTTCTTTTCCTCCTCCCCACTGGTTCCCTTTCTCATCCTAAATATCTGAAATCTGAAGATTTTATAGCGTAAATATTTCTAGCACTCATGCAATCACACTGCTGGAGCCGTGAAACCGGCCTTTGAAGCTAATATTGGTGGTCCCCATTGGCCGTGACCGTCAGTAGCCTTAGCTGTGCGCTCTGGGCTGTCCAATACCAGCACTCCAAAAGGTATTCTCTGTGAGCAACACTGAGCCGTGTGGGGGATTCTTGTTCCCCCAGCTTGGTCAGTCTTCAGAATGAATTTCAGGCTAGGTCTAGAGCTGCTTTTCCACCAGGTCCCGCCTGCACCTAGATTGCCCTGGGGTGACCCCATGCCCCTCCCCCCATTGCTCTTCCTTTTGTCACTCTCTTGTTGGCTAGCGGCTGAGTCACATGCTTATCTAACCTGGCTCTCTGTTGAAAAACCTCACAGGTCAAATCCTGTGAGGGCAAAGATTGTTCAGGAACCAAATCCTTCCACTTGGTGCTAGCTTCTGGTTCCTAAACACTGCCAGGGCTGAAGCAGATAGGAACTAACAGGAACTAAAAAGGACCACACTCCTCTCTCTGGACCACCCAGCTGGCAGGTCTCATAAAGGCCCTGAGAGGGCTGACATGGGAACAGCCAGTATCTTGGCAACTCTCTCACAGCTCCCCGGATAGCACCAGATAGCACCGGATAGCACCGGAAGTGAACCAGGTAGGAACTTGATACAGAGCAGGGCTCTGTCCTCCACCACCTACCACTACACCAGTGCCTCCCATTTCTCAGACCCCTTGTGCAGACGAGCCACCGTGGGTGCAGAGACTGGGTGGCCCTGCCCTCAGAGAATTTGTCTGGAAGAGAGACAACAGGAATCTACTTTTTTTTCTCACCAGCACCCCAGGCCATCAGGACGCAGGTGATGCAAGGATTATTCCTGAGGACTTTCCCACCCCGTTTCGGGAAGACAGGGCAGGATGGGGNGGGGGAGGGAGGGGCGGGGCGGCGGGGGGGGGGGGGGGGGGGGGAGCGCTGTGAAAATTCCTACTTAGAAGTCTGCCTATGTGTGAAAAGCCTTGGGAGTGGCAGGGGATCAAAATCACGGGGTGCTCGGCTGTGTAGCGCTGTAATACACAGTGAGTCTTTATTAAAATAGTGGGGCAGGAGATGGCTCAACAGTTAAGGGTGCTTACTGCTCTCCCAGAGGTCTGAGTTCTGTTCCCAGCACCCACATGGAGAGACTAGCAAACACCTGTATTTGGTGGTGTAACTCCTGCTCCTGGGTTCCGTGAGCACCTTTAGGATACACAAACACAGAAATAAAAATAAATCTTTTAATTTTGGTAGTGCCCGGATGAAGTAAAACACACAAGCGCAACTGAGGGTTACCCAGAACAGGGAGGCTCCCATGGGCACTTCACCAAGAGAGCTAGCTGCTCCCAGTACTGGTCTCACCATAGAAGGGAGTGAGACACACCACAAGGCAGCTCCAGAAATCACTGCTGCTAGTTACTGCTCCGGGCAGGTCTCCAAGTCAAGCCAGGACTTGAGAGTGATGTCCAAGAAAAACACTGTTGATCATCCATCCAGGGCTTTCTAGTTTGCAGAACTACAAACCTCTAAGAGGTCATTCCACTGCAGAATATACCTCAATGCTCATCTCTGTAGCTCCAGAGGCAGTAACGGGGCAATGGAGATGGAGCTCAAAGGGTAGAGGGCTTGCCTAGCTTTACTGAAGCCCTGGGTTCAATCCCAAGCACCGCATAAAATCAGACATAATGGCACACACCTGTGACTCTTGGTGACATACAGAATTTGAGGCCACCTGGGACAGCAAATTGGTGCTGTGACTTAAAGGGACATCTATCTGTGGCTGTCGATTATCTTGGAAGAGAGCTCCCCAATGATGAAGCTGAGAGGGGTGGGGGCAGGGGCGGGGGCGGAATAAACAGTTTACTAAACCAATAAATAGAACATTAAGACACACTCAAGATTTAACTGCCTAAGTGGTCAGGATCACCTGAGGCTCTTGCTGGGCAGCCTCATCACCCACAGGAATCTGCGTCTTTATCGCTAAATCTGTCTTCCTGATTCCTTGGCCCACAGGAGTAAAGATAAGGCTGTCGGGGCAAAGATAAGTGTATCTGTGCACTGTGGGTACACAGGCACGAGAGGGTGGGGAGGGCAAGTGGCAGCACGCAGGAGGGCAGGAGGCAACCGTGTGCGCAGGCAAATGCATCATCATTTAGGCAACTTGCTAGCCGAGCCGTGGGGGGCTCTGTGACCCCCCCTTGGTTTAGCCGGAATGCCTGAGATTCCCACACTGTGCCCACTGACAGTCACCATTTCCTGGGAAGGCTGTTTCCTCCTGTTCCGTTGCTTGTCCGTTTCTAAATGGGGAAAGCCATCCCACCGGTTACTCCTCCCTTTCCTCCCCCACCACCACCCACTCATTACCTGTCCTCTGCCTGTGGACTGCAGGCCTGCTGGGTGTGGAGAACAAAGAGGCTGATGGGGGGCGGGGCTGGGGCTCCACCACTGCCTGGGCAGCCCTTTACAACAATGCATTTTAACACATTTTCCTTCCAAAGGACCAACAAGCCTGAAACTTGCCAAGTCCTACTTGCCAGGCAATATCTGGTAGCCATGTTCCTCTCTGTGCCTCAGTTTCCCCACCTGTAAAACAGTGCCCATGATCCCCACTATTCTAGGACCCTTGTAAGCATGGGAGACGGTGACCATGACGGACCTTGCAGAGACTCTCAAAACGATGCTTCATGCTCCCAGCAGCTGCTGGCATCAGGAGCCCCACAGGTCAGACGAGGTTGGCTGCAGTTTGTACCACTCTCTCGGCAAGCTAACTAACTGGAGGCTCTCAGGAGAACGCAGGCATCAGTGATCTCTTTGTCAGAAAACGGGCTTGGGCGGTGGCCAATCCTCCAAGACCATCAGTGTCCTCGGGCACTTCATTATTCTTTTCTGAGCTGGAACTGCGCTAAAGTTACCAAAAGGCCAGGTCCCTTTCTTTTCCTACCCCTCCATTCAAACTCCCCACAAATCATCAAGCAGAGAAGCCTTTACAGGGCATTCCTCAGACCAGAAATGCCCGAGGCAGCTGGATCTCATGCTAGTGGAGGTCTCCTTAACCGTGGGGTACAAACTTTGCCCTGTGGTTCCTATGACCTCTGTGGTCCTCCCTCGGGCAACACAATGCAACAGAAGGGAGAGAGGGGCTTCAAAGATCCACTCAGTGCACTTACACAGCCCTCCACCTCAAATCCCACACTCAGCTCCACTAGGAATGGGCACTCAGCAGTACTCCCTGATCAACCGCTGGGAAGCAGAGCTCCACTCGGGCCTCCCAGTAGGAGCTCCACAGTGTTCCTTGATCAATTGATTAAAAGCCTCAGCTCCGGCTCACATCTGCCAAGTACTTTCCACAAGGGATCAAGAAAGAACTAAGCATTCTGCGTGTCATCTTAATTGAAAGTTATAGTCTCTTACAGTTCCCATAACAGCACTAGAGCCATGCATTTCGGGAACCCCAGGAGGTCCGGGGAAAGCAGCAGCAAGCAGCAATGGGCCTGGGAGGTGCACGTCTTGCTGGGTGTGCAGACAAAAGAAGCCAGGGCTGGCTCCATTCAGAATTTTGCAAGCCACCCTCCTCTCCTGCTCACCCCAAGCTCCAAAGAAACCCCAAATTCCTACTCATACCATATGGGTGAGGAAGCCTGGCAAACCAACAACCCAGCTGCTTTTTCCAGGTCGGTCCAAAAAGCAGATATTTGAAAACAGCTGTTTCTGGTATTTTAGAACAAATCTCTTAAGCTTGCCCACTGATCAAAATCTGTGATCATTTTTATAACCAGTGGAAGAAGGGGGTTCTGACTTTCTCAGGATCGGGGCTGTAGAATGTCACCCCCAAAGTGCCCACTCTGCGCCTTCTGTCCTCACTGGAAAAGAGAGCGGGGCTCCAGCATAGGGAGCTATACAAATAATGCAGGAATGTTTGGAAAAGAAAGCAATTAAAAAGAAGAACTACCCAGAAGCCTGTTTCTTTAAAAATAATGTCATCCCCTGAGCACAGTCTTGAAAATCTTCCCCTTATGCTTTTATCTCATTTGTTTTACTGTTTTGAAGACAGGGTCTCACTGCGGAGCCCTGCCTGGCCTGGAACTGGCTACTTGTCAGGTAGACCGGGCTGGCCTCCAACTCACACAGCTAGCACGCCTCTGACCCCTACGTGCTAGGACTAAAGGCCCCTGCTCCCTTATCGGGGCTCCATTCACTTTTTTTAAAAAATTACAAAATACACATTTGTACAGAAAAATCTAAGTTTACGTGGATAGGTCGCCACCTCCCAGGCACCACTGCCAGGAGCCCCTTCCCTGAAGATGTCACTCCGGCAGCCTAGAAAACACTTGGAGGATTCTTTCCAGGCATGGCCATCCACACAGGAGTAACACAAAACATATATCCTAACCTGAAACCTCACTCTGGGCACAGCTGCTTAAATGGTGATCTGTTCAGGGAGATAAACAAGCACCAGGGCAGTAACCGTTCCCTGCAGCACACAGCTGTGGCCACAGGTAGCCCTCCGAGCTAGGGGCAGAGGTCACCTTCGAACACAGGTGCTGAAATACCAAGACTAAACGGCATGGACCAGCTACTAGCGAGAGGCCTCCTACTGTGGCCGAGCTAATCATTTCCCAAGCATAGCTCATTCAGTCTAGGAGAGGGGCTCCCTAGACCCATTTCACAGAGGAGGAGACCCCTCACCTGTTGTATTCTTACCCTGCACAATACAATGCCACCCACTGCCTCATTTACGTGTCTGTTCGTCCATCCATCCCTGTGTCCCGCCACTCAGCAAGCATGCTGCAGGCCAGAACGCACATGGCCCTCTGAGTACCAAAGCAGGCTTGTTTCCATCAGCAAAGGAGGGAGAGTTGGTCCCCACCACGCAGGACAGTGTTTGCAAATGCTGAGCTTGCTCGCTTGGAAGACTAGTCAAAGAGAGATCAGATGCCAGGCCAATCATGCCCACGTGTGGGTGTCGGTGGGTGGGTGTGCGGTGTGCCCCCCCTCCCCACCCCCTTACCCCACCCCCATGCCCGAGATAGTCTCAGGGCAGATGTTTAATGGCCCGTGAGTCAGCAGCTCTGGGTGAAGCGAGAAATTAACACCTACTTTTTAACTTTCATTCACATTCACAGCCTTGGTAAAGCTCTGGGAGAACTTTCCATCTATGAGAAGTACTTAGAAATGAGAACCATTTCCACTGCTGGGAAAACTTTAATTTAAAACCAATTGTGAGAAATTAAGGTCATCAACTCTAATGGCGGCTATAAAATGTAAATTGGCAGAGCCCTGTCTCTGCGAGCCTGTCAGCCGCTCTCACAGCTTGGCTTCTCACGCACCAGCGGGCTGAACCCTAAACATCCTCAGCCCTTTGGGCAGGCTGCTGAAAACTTGGTTCTCTGACAGCAAGCCCTACCAACCTGCAGGCGTTCCCAAAGAGAAGCGCCGACTGAGGCATTGCTAACATACCCTTGCCTGTGAGATTTTTTTGAATGGCTTGAGTAGTAGGAATATCCAGAATATGTGGATTCGGTATCCATAGCAATGGCGAGCTTCCCCAGATGGCGGACGGAGCAGGCTCTCTTCTCCCAGGAGCAGTCTCACCCACTCGCTCCTAAAGTCTTGTGGGCCTCAGAGATGCTACTCTTCAGCAGGACTCTGGGAAGGGGAGAAAATGGAGAGATTAATCCTCAAAGTCAATCATAAAAGGGCAGAAAGATAAACCAACAATAGCCGACTCTCCTTGGAGATTCCCGTTATGGAATATGGGGTAAGCATAAAACTCAAACCTTCAAATGGGCTGCTCACCGTGGAACAAGCTTCCCAGGTGTCTGAGAGGTGAGAGGGGTACCGAGCGTGCTGGACCCCATCACAACCACAGGAAGAAGGTTTGGGAGAAGCCTGGACATTGAGACATTTATTTCTTATGGCTTTGGTTGTAGGAACTGCTTCTCACACCAACCCCCAGACAAATGTCTATCCCACCCCCAACTGTCAGTTATAAAAACAACTCCCAGGGAAATCACTTAGTCAGCACTTTGGCCATCATTTCCAAAAGTCAATTAAAGTTTTTTTTTTTTTCCTTAGTCTCGTTGAGAATCCAAACACCTAGAAATTTACCTTGGATAATTAAAAATCAACAACCACTACAACTGCCTTGCTGCCCTATGATAATAAAAAGCCAGAAGCAATGTAAATGCCTCCCCAAGCCAAAGAATAGCTAGGGGAGGAAATATGATTCAGTCAGTCGAAGAAAATACCATGTATCTGTATAAAATGACAATTATGAAGAATGGAGATTTTAATAAGCAGGAGACAGGGCTGCAGGTAGCCAGTGCGCCTACACAACTGTACGGAAGGGCGGGGACTGCTACGCGGGGACATCAGGAAAGGTGATTTATTAGTTGCAAGGTCCTAGGTCCTTTCCCACTTCCCTCAAATATTGCTCTGCAATAAAAATAAATTGGAAACACTTGCGAGCCCATTCCTGAGCCTCCACATGCTCAGGCTCCACTTCTAGTAAGTCGGATCTAGAGTTCTGCCTCTGACCGCACCCCTCTCCCAGGCCTGGTCTAGGCCCCGCAGGTTTCCCACCCTGCAGTGTCCTGGAGGCTAAAACTCAAACAGGACCAGTGAGATAAAGTGTGAAGAAAACAAAGGCTTCGCAAAGTCCACACCCTGCCCCGGTGCTGGGGGAGGCTCAGGTCCCAGACCACAGCAACAGCTCAGACTGGGAGACATTTCAAACTGGGAGCATTAACTGGGCCTGGACGCCCAGCTGCACAGTCACACTCGCCCAGCGCCTAGAAGTGGCATTCTCTTCCTTCCAGGATGGAAGGTTCTTCCTAAAGACACCCGCGCCTAGGGGTTATCTGCCTTGTTCTAGATGCCTCAACTCATGATTTCACTAGGAACTGACCTCAGAGCACTAATTCTTCATGTTAAAAGAAAAAAAGATCTCCCCACTCTCTAATGTGATTAAAAGCTAAAAGCGATGAAAATGTCCCCTAAACCAAGGGCACACATGGCCCAGTCACCCCCAAACTAGCACACATGGGTAGGAAATGATAATTATGGAGTCAAACCCCAAGGCCACTCCTTGCCCTCCTGCTCCGTCCATGCCTTTCTCACGGCACTGACACATCCATTTCATGTCCGTGTTATTAAGGAGCCAGGAGACCCTGCTCCGGAGTGCTAGAGCCACAGGGCTGTGACAGGACGGAGACCTTAGGACGGAGACCTTAGGACGGAGACCTGACGGCTTTCCCTGGCCCTGCTGGTGGCCCATTTCCAATCGGATACCACTCATAGCCCTCCTTCTCTACCGCTTGGTCTTCTTCCCCCATATCAGGTTATTACTTAACAGTCATCTGTCAGCAAGAGCCAAAGCCTAGTCATGGGGAAGCGTGGAGTCCAGGCCATGCTTAGACTCCTGTGATCAGCACCTCTCTTGCCTTCTCGGATCCAAATCTGCTCACTCGTCACGCGCAAGCCGCCATCTCCCATAGCAGAGATATAAACAGACAGAGACTCGACTTGCTTCCTAGTTGTGGGGCCTCAGTCAAACGATGAAACCTCTTTGAAGTCCCATCTATAAAATGTGAGCTTCGGGAGCGTTTTGATGACTGCACGAGCGGACAGGGGTAACAGTACCCAGCATGGACACCAGATGCGCTGGGTGCGTAAAAGTGGGTGGCTCCGAGGGCTGGAGAGATGGCTCAGTGGTTAAGAGCATTGCCTGTTCTTCCAAAGGTCCTGAGTTCAATTCCCAGCAACCACATGGTGACTCACAACCATCTGTAATGAGGTCTGGCGCCCTCTTCTGGCCTGCAGGCATACAGACAGAACATTGTATAAATAAATAAATATTAAAAAAAAAAAGTGGGTGGCTCCGAGAGCTTCCTCTGGAGGTTTCCAAACTCCATGACCTCCTTGTCTTTTTCAGCAAGAGAAAAGCTTAGAGGGCACCTCCCTTCTAGGCTATCCCACCCTGCTGCAGGCGGGCAGAACGGGGCTGCCTCTCAGGCGGCTTGCTCACCCACCAGCTTGTGTACTGGAAGAAGTTTAATCTTGGCGCTGTGGGTTTCCTACCAAGTAAAAGGAAGTCAAGCAGCCTGCTAGGGAGGAAGGCGGTGATGGTAAAGACTAAATGTGAAACCAATCAGGCACTCTCAAAACCTTAGCTTAGCTCCAGGGCTGTCTCCCAGGGACTTCACCAGCCATTCACTAAGCTTTCAGCAGGCAGGAGTCTCCCTCCTTTCTGCTCTGGGCTATGCTCCTATCTCACTGGCCTTCTGGCTGGCAGACATGCACCCTTAGGAGATACAGCCAGGATAGGGAGCCTAGCATGGAACAATCCTCTTTCCTTGATAGCCACTGGCCCAGCTCTCTGTTGACCTACAGATTCCATGGTTTGCCTCCTTCGTCAGAAAGCTGACCATTCTCTGCATTCGTAATGGACTCCCCTCCATCCTGACACTTGCTTCTTCCACCTTCCAGCCTGTAACTCCTGGCTCTCTGTTCTAGTCTAATTTCTGATTTCTCACCAGCGATCGAGGGGCATCTTAGAGAAAGGGAGCTCCAACTCAGAACACCACAAGTGAGTCTGAGTTCATACTGCCTTGCTGTTATACCTCAGGGCAGGTGCTTCTGCTCTGTCCCATACCCAAGTCCCCAGTAAGATGACATCATTAATATTCCCTTCTCAAGGTCAGTATGAGGAATAAACAAGACTCCTGAGGTATAATCTCTAGCGCACAGACCCCAAATCTCGTTCCCTTCTCCCTCTGCTGAAGGTCATCATCATTCTTTGTCCTCATTAAAATGTGGACCATCCATTAAGGCAACACCAGGCATGTCCCTCAAAGGAAACCCCAGCTCTCAACAGCCCCCTCTGGGAAACATCTCTTCCTAACTGTACCAACTACCCTTGCCCAGGTTTTCTCCAAAAAGAAGAATCTTGTATGAGATCTACCCCAACCCCATACCTGCTTGCCACTAAATCCTCCATCCTTCCCCCTTCATTGAAGAAACTCTAAGTTAGGCAGAGACTGCCTTGAGTCATCTCCAAAGGTCACACCCTTGTCCTCTTTCTCCTGGTCCATCTTACCCTTTTGATTCACCCCTTCATATTTCATGAGTAGCCACCAGACCCTGCTCAGTAGAGAGATGGCTTCAACAGGGGCACACCATCTGCCCTCGTTAAGCTTCACCGATGTCTAGCTTCTAGCTCGATGGCACTTGTACAGTTTGTTGTCCCTTCTCCTCTAACACATCTTCTTACAACCCCTCATCAAGTCTTCACCCCCTTATTCTTCTCCATCTCTGGTGACAACACTCCTCAGAGTCAGGAGCAATGGTCCCCTCCCCCAAATATTATGAACACTTCCTGAAAACTAAAGCCAAATGCTCCTTTCCCACTCCTTCAGCTCTTGTCCACAGCTGTACTCTTTGGTCTTGTCTTGGTCTTTCCACTGTCAGCCTAGTCAGTGGATGGACCCACTCATCCACTCTTACTGTTTTCAGTACTCTCTCCCGTTCATCCACGCATCCCAGTAGCGCCAAGCTCTGCCTGTCCTCAGATCAGGCCCCATCCCCTCCCAGCGCACGGCAGCAGAGAGCTAACCTAGAGAACACCTCCAGGTTACCAGGTTTCCACACCTGAGCCAGCCCACACAGAGCCTGGCCTTCCTAAGTCTCTCTGCTTTCACCATGGTTACCAGCTCTTGCCTCATCTAAGATCTGAGTGAGCAGTCAGGAGGGAAACTAATAAAGGCAAGGTGAACTCCTTCCAGAACAGGGCTTGACCTCAGGTAGGGGCGCCCACATGAGTTAATGAAGGCACACATCCCAATGCTCATCTCCGAAAGGAGGAGCGTATAAGGAACTAACAAAGTGCACGAGGGACACCTTTATCAGCAAAGACAATAAAGTAAGAAAAAGAAGTCCCTTTCCCTGGGCAGCAAGCTAATGAGAGGTTGCAGTGCCCAGATTGGGATAGAGGAGGGTAGGCGTGTACACGGGGAATCCTTGACCTGCAGCGTCTATCATACTGGCCCCTGACAGGACCTGTATCGTGTTTGGTCCAGGCAGGGTAGTAGCCAAACTGGCCTCACCCCCTTGCTTTCAAATCCCCCCATGGTGTTCCCTGGACTTTAAAACACAGAAACTTACATTTGATCAGCAGTCTTGCCAACTGTTCCAGTTCCTCTGGGGCCTGGTTCTTTCCAGCCCCAGGACCTTAGCAGAGTCCAGTTTATCTGCCGGGGCTTGTTCTTTTCACACGCACCATTTTTGCTAATTCCTCTCCGTTTAAACACACTTCTTTGGCAAGACCTCGTTGACCCTCCAGTCTGCACCTGGCCAGCCCACCACCTGCATTCTCCCGACTGGTCTTCCAAGTTACACATTCACCTGGGTGACAACTGAGCATCGGGCTCCCTGAAGAGGTTTCTGGGGTGCAGGGACCATGTTCCTTACCCTCTTCCCGGCTGCTGGCAAACAAGAGGCCCATTAATAAATATTGGCTGACTGAATGAAGAGAATGTCCTGAGAAGTGCCTGTTTCGGGACACAGAGGCACGCCTTTACCATAGAAGAAAGCCTGCAGAGAGTAGATAAAGTGGAGATCGGGGGACTATCAGGAAGGAAGCTACACCGTTGGTGCACAGGGCAGCTTGCTCAGCAATGGAACATATGGTCCAGATGATCTCAGGGATGACCAGCACCATTGCTTCAGCTACCATGCCAAGAGCATCCTGCCCTGGTTTGGGCCAGAATACACCAAACCACAGGGCCTGGGGAACATGGCCGAGACAGCATCTCACAGTGTGCAGTGAACTTTCCCCACCACCCTGGACTAAAACAAGGGGAAAGCCGGTGACCTCAAGGGGAATCCTCCCCTGAAGTCACATTTACTCCTATAAAACACATGACTCCTACTTGAAAGAAAGACAGTGCTCAGGGAAAAAAAAAAATCATGTAAGGGAAATAACAGGTTATGATAATGACCGTGGTAAGCGGAAGCTTGCCTCTATGAAAAGGAAGTTATAAGAACCTCTCAACAGTTTCCACCCAGAGCGATTAATTACAGGGGCTCTGCTTGGGAAGGGAGAAAAGCTACTGCACAGGGGAGGGAGTAGAATACGCAGCTTCACTCGGAGGCTCTCTGGGTGCAGAAGAATGGTGCGGAGGGGCGTGGCTAAGACACCTTGCTGAACTTGCACCTGTAAATCATAGAACAAGATCCAAGTCTGTTAGCAGGAGGCTCTGCAGAGCTCAGGTGCCTGTGACAAAGCCATGGTCCTCTCCCAGCAACAGAACTCCTCAAAATGCATGGCTGATGGCTACTGTTCACCGGGGAAGAAAATGCCAGCCTCATTTTATACCTGGCTTGCCAGAGCTCAACTAACACTCCCAAACCAACTGCGGCGATTGAGTCTTTAGTCACCTCTGGTACACCTCTCAGCAGCTGGGCACAGATTGCTGAAGAGCTACGGAGAGTTACTGTGTCTATGATGGATAATTACTGTGTCTATGATGGATAGTTACTGTGTCTATGATGGATCTTTTTTTTTTTTTTTTTCAAGCAAACCCTTGCCCCCTCCAGGATCTGGAAGCCCCAGAAACAGATCTGATGCACTCCACATATTCCATGGTGCCAGGTACAGCACTCTAAGTGTGACTGGGTGGGAGATGGGTGGAGACAGAGCAGCAGAGATGCGGGTGGCTTTTCTTCCGACTCCAGGAGGACCTAGACAGCTATCAGAAGGAGTCCAGTCATAGCCACTGAATTTGTCCTCCTTATGGGCAGCTTCGGAGCAATCATGCCTGTGTTCAGCAGAGGCGCTGGGCACAGGCACTTCCCACCACAGCAATGATGGCAGTTCCAGTCTGACAACAAGTGCTTACTGTGTGTTAAGACTGAGGTCACTTGCATGGAATACCTCAATCCTCAGAACAAGCATAAGGGGACAAAACAGAATGTTATGGTGCAGTTAAGAAAACAAGGTCTCACACACACAAGGAAGCACCCCCACTTGAACTTCAGGAGTCTGCTTTTAGAGAGCCCAGGAAAACTGAAAGATGTGTAGCAATTACCAGAATTGTTTGTTTACTTAGAGAAGGCAACAATAGTGAATTGTTCCAAACCACATATAACCTTACAAAGAATCCTGCAGTTCAATGCCTACTCATAGGCTCAGTAGGGAGGGGAAGTGGAGCTTGGGGATGCACAGGACCGGACTTTAAGGAGAAAGGAAGTTCATCTCAAGCAGCCTCCATCCCAAGTGAGACCTCTGATTATTAACCAGTATAATCAGAACCCATTCAACCCAAACTACAGCAGAGGCAAAGTAGGGTGTGCCTTAGGGGGATTAACAAAAGAATATTCGCCACAGTCAACACATTAATTCTTCAACAGAGGGTGTCACGGAATTGTTGCTCGGGAAGGAAACTTTTCAATTTCCTGTATGGTTCCGTCCTGTTGCTCAATAAATAAGACAATAAAAACGAGAGTTGGCAAGCAGTCTCAAAAATATGACACTCTCACAATTCTCCCATTTTATTTACAAATTAAGTTGTCACCAAGTCACAACGTCAGCGCTGCAACTCTGAAAATTTTCACACTGGGTGTTTTTAGCTAATCATACTAGGAGTCATCAACCTTTGGAAATGCTAAACGCGCCTGGATATTTCTTTGAAATGTAGAATAAAACAGTTTCCTCCCACACATCAAAGCCCCAACTATATCACACTGATTTAATTCAATTCTAAAAACTCTAATTAGTGGTTCCATAAAATGACTAATTATGCCTCCCTGGGTTCAGACAGTTTCTGCCATCTCACTTACAGAGCCTAGGAGCTGTGTAATCAACACACCCACTGGAAGGAGAAGGCTAATTAACGTTGTCGATTGGTGACACAACTTACAATATTTTTCAGCAAACCCTGTAAAAGGCATAAACATGTCCATGAAAACACTAATCCTCACAGCTTGCTAGCTTTCGGAGTTAGCTTGTAAGAACACAGGCATCCTGACCATAGTCCCCTCAAAAGGATTTTAACGAAACGCACGCGCCAACCACACAATCATCATGATAAATAGCCCTGACATCTCCCGATCAGCTTCAGAAGGAGCTCACCTTCCCAGTGTGGGCATCATACCCGGTTTGGAGAAGTGAAAACTGAGATTGCCCCGGCTCCAAGTCTCCCCTGCTCATCACCCAGCCGCCAAGCTGTGGCTCCGCCCTACTCCTACTTCCACCGCCGACGCTTTTAAATTTTTATAAAGCTTCAAAGGTCTCTGGGCGCGTTGCTTGGGGGCAGTTCAATGGCTGCGGGATGAAATGAGGTCCTACCGGTGCTTCCCGAGCACGGCGAGGTAGCCCCGGACAGGGACTCCTCCTCGGGCAGGGACTGGCTGCACGCCTCTGCTCCGCCCCGGCGCTTTTGAAAGTAAACTCCTACCTGCCTGTTGCGCTCCGCGAGGCACAGCGGGCCGCGCCCCCCAGGCCTCCAGGGCTGCGGTTTTGTGAGTGAAATGTGAAACCTAAGCCAGTTCGGTCCCGGTACCCGAGTACCGGCTAGGTGACCCCGGGCGCTGGCGTAGACCCCGGTCGTGTCCTGCCCTGCGCGGCGCATCTTGCCGCCCGCTGCCTCGGACACGCCGTCATTTACCCGCTGCTGCCCCGGCGTGCGCACCCAGAGGCGCACTCCAAAGGCTAGCCAAGGCAAAGGGACGTCCGAGGTAGCATAGGCAGCTCCGGGACTCGGAGAGACCTCGGAACAGGGATGGAAGGACCCGGGTGCGGGGAAGCGCGACCCGAAGCGGCCCGGGGGCTCCTGCCCGAGGCCCCGAACCCCGATCGCAGTGCTGGGGAACAGGGACAAGCGCAGTTGGGCCTGACCTCCCGCCCAGCTCAGTCCCCCGCCGCCGCGCCGCGCCCGCTTCTCCCGGACTCACCCCGGCGCCGGCCAGCCGCGCTCCACGCCCGCGCTCTTGCTGCAGCGCCCCGGCTTCGCGGCCTGCGCTGGGCTGCAGAGGAGGCACAGCCCCGCCGCGGTCGCCGCTCTCTGCTGCTTTCCGCTTCCTGTCCCGGCGCCGCCCCGCAGCCCCAGCCCAGCCCTGCTAGCCCAGCGCGGCGGCCAGCCAAGAGCTGTGAGCGCTGCGGCCCCCGCGGCCGGCCCGGCCCACCTGCAGCGGAGGGCGGGGCGGGTCCCCCAGGTCTCAATCTCTCTCTCTCTCTCTCTCTCTCTCTCTCTCTCTCTCTCTCTCTCTCTCTCTCTCTCTCTCTCTCTCTCTCTCTCTCTCTCC
>NW_026067977.1:3262099-3323008 GCF_014885135.2 Alexandromys fortis
CTCTCTCTCTCTCTCTCTCTCTCTCTCTCTCTCTCTCTCTCTCTCTCTCTCTCTCTCTCCTTGATTAGGGACTGACATCCCAACTCCCATGTGCACACACGAACACATAGTCCAGCAACCGCATTCTGAGTATATGATCCAAAGGTGTTGTTGTCTTCCCACCAGCACCCCAACATAGCATCTCTCTCTCTCTCTCTCTCTCTCTCTCTCTCTCTCTCTCTCTCTCTCTCCAATTGTGCATAAAAGTCGAGCCGTCTCGGTTTTTTTTTTTTATCAAAGCTTCAACTCACATATTCACGTAGCTCAAGGACCAATTTCTACCCCTCCCCCAGACTCATACATATTTCAGCTCACATAACACTCACACTTAAACTCCAATGTAGCCCAAGAGATGACCCAAGCAATAACCACAAACGCCCACACCTCTCCAGCAGCTTCTCCCTGCCCCTCTCCTACCAGAGCAGGCATGCCCTGCTCTTTCTGGTCTACTGGAAAGGGCCTGAAGAGCGCACCTCTAAAGGCGGAGAGCCAAAAGTTCCCAGCTAAGACCACTTCCCTTGCTGAGCCTCATTTCCCTGTCTGGGCAGTGGTGAGGACGCTAATGTTGACCTTGAAGAGTTGTAGTGAGAATTCTAGAAAGCGCTGAGCAGTTGGCAGCTGCGTGTGTGTGTGTGTGTGTGTGTGTGTGTGTGTGTGTGTGTTGAATATTTGCGCCCTTCGTTCTTGGTTTGAATAGAATCCGTGCTGAGAATGACAGATCTACTGCTGCCATGGCAAAAGCTCGCAGGAGGGCATGCACAGCAGGAAGTGCTGAATTTGCAGTTTGTCTGCAGGAATGCTAGGAGTGATTCGGCTTGGGAAACTCAGGCTCCTTCTGAAGCAGCCTTCTACAGGAACCTGCAACCTTGAGAAGCCCTTGTTCCTCACCCTCCACTTTTCCCTACCCCTCCATTCCCCATTTTCTCCCCTATACATGCCCCTTCCTTCCAAGTAAACCAGATACTTAAGGTAGCTGACTGATACTCCCCACTCCTCGCCACCAGACTCCACTGGCCCAACCGTCCATGCAGCTACCTAAATCCCAGCCTCTAAATAACGCCAGAGCGCAGATCTAGACCCCAGCAACCTGATTCCAAGTAAAGCCGACTGTCTGTCCAACATGATTAGTATGTAGAGAACTCTGGAAATTGAGTCTCACTCATCTTAACTTTTAGAACCTTCCAAATTAAAGCAACCCAAGAGGATCCTGTACAATACGAAGAGCCGCACGAATTGTCATGGGATGGAAATGCCACTCACTGTAGGAGATTAGGTTGAATGACCTAGGATGCTTTTTGTGTGTTGGGAGGGCGGGCAGGAAGAGAAGGATAGTCCAAAATAAATGATTGTAAGTGATTAATTCACCTTTAAGTGCCATTTGTTTTTACCCAGCAACCTTGAGTATCAGAGCTGAAAAGTTCAGCTGATGACGTTCAGACGTTGAGTGGCAGTTCCAAAGGCTGAGCATCACACTGGAACAATCCAAGTCACCTGTGGCTGAGGGAGCTGTTCCGTGCCGCTGGCCTTTCCTCTTAGGGGGACTCCTCCAGCGTTTTACCTTTATCAATAATGAAGGTGACACCGTGGACACCATCTGCTACTCTCTGTTTTGCTAATTCGTTTACTCCAAACTGAACAGGGGAAGAGGGACGGTAAGTATTGGTGGTTCTCAGAACGTCAGCCTAACAGCATGCAATACCTCATTTCCCCCGTCTTCCTTTCTCCTTCTCCTTCTCCTTCTCCCAAGGCTTGTAAGGTTGTAACCTGCCGTGATGTGATCGATCTACCAAGACCCAGGTGTTGTGAGACAAAACATTTCCTGGAGAGATGCAACACAGGTCTACTCAGCCTAGACAGAGAACATTGATGGATGAAAGTACACATCCCACCAAGGCCAGCTTGGTAACCGGTGAGCTTTATTGGGGTTACTTACAGGAGTATGAATGGGGGTTATAGAAGCAGAAATGATTCAAAGATGGCTGCATCTCCAAAGCCCACCGCAGCCTGAGTGACAGGTCACAAAGCTGGGAACTTGCATCGTGGTGCACAGCCTACAGGCAGCTTGACAGGTCAGAGCTTTTCAGGTGCCTCAGTTGGTCCAAACCTCTTCCAGGCAGCTCAGCTGGTTTCTGCCTCTTCCAGACAACTGGTCTGGTCTCAGAGTCTACTACTTTCTGGCTTGGCCCTGTTCCTCTGAGAAGGGCTCTCAATTTTTATTGCTTCCTCTGGCAGGGAGGGACTTAATGAATCTGGTCAATTTCAGGGACTTCCTGAAACTGTTTTGAATTGTGTATCTTCCTGATTAAGGAGCTTCCCTGAAGGATGGGCTGTTTTAATTCTAGAGGAAATTTACATAACACCAACTCAAATCCCCAGCTACAGAAAGCTCTCTCCAGTTCTCTTAACCAGAATGTTACCACCTCCCAACACTCTGGGCTTTTTTATTTGTTTTTGTTTGTTTATTTGTTTGTTTTGTTTTTGTTTTGTTTTGTTTGAGACAGGGTCAACCCAGGCTGCCCTTAAATTCATGATCTTGATTTCTTCACTTCCTGCATGCTGGGATTATAGATGTGTGTGCCAGCATATCTGGCCTGTCCCCCACCCCATCACAGACCTTCTCCACATACTGTGTGCTTAATTTTATTATTATTATTGAAATTCATTTTAAATTATAGGTATATGTGTGCGACAGTTGGGGTGGGGGCATGCCCACCTATGAACGCAGCTGGCCAGAGGGGTCCAGAAGAGAATGTTAGATTCTTTGGAGCTCGAGTTACAGGTGATGGTGAGTCACCCTCCATGGTTGCTGGGAACAATTGATTGAAAAGTCAGGACATCCATACCTGAAGTACATGAACAGCAGCAGATGATGCGTGTTAAATGTGGATGATACTTCCACTGAAGTCAGCTATCTCACCTCCAGAACTCGGAAAAACAAAGCGAAAACAGGACTTAAATGAGAAACATCTCAATAGAAAAACATCAGTTTGTATGCATGGTAAATCAAAGCCTGGCCCTTTGCAAGAACAGATGCTGCTAACCTCTGGGTCATCTCCCCAGCTCTATACATCCCAGTTTAAAAGAGCACAGATTTACAAGTAGGATACTGTGTTACCCACACTTAGAGAACTCTTTGGGGGTGTGAAGGGGCTCATCGTGAGAACTGTGGAGGTCCAAAGCTCACTTTACTAGACATTTCTCCTGGCACCCCAGAATTAGAGCTAGTACACAGAGGGAAGACAGGGAAGCTGCAAAGTAAATAATAGAAAAATTAACATCCGTAAATATTTCAGCTAGGAAAAGGAACTGATCATTTAAAGGGCCATTACATGTAAAAAGCTATGCAAGATCTACATATGCTTGGTGTCTTTTTGTTGCTGATCATGCTGGTGAGGAGCCTGGGTGGCCTGAGCCAGTCCCCAGGGAGGGTCAGTTCATCTTCACCTTGAGGAAGGAGAGAAGGAAAATAGTCTCCTGTGGAGGGTGATGAAAAGCCTCTCTCAAGTGCTGAGTCAATGGGCGAGCAGTGTGTCTGTCTGACTGTGGGCATGGGTGTGGAGGGAACAGCACCTGGAATCCAGTCAAGACAGGGAATAGACGGTGTGACACTAAGGAATTATGCAGAGACATAGGGAAGTTGAAAGCCGGTGAGAGGCCAGAAAGTAGGGAACATTGAATACAACGTTAGTGTTTGAACATTAAAAGCAAACTAGCTATATGATAAAATATTCATTAATCCAAGAATAAATATGAATGTCTGAATTACAATGGCTCTACTTAGGAGTTTTCAATCTGGGGAGATGGCTCAGTCAGTAAAGTGTTTAACATGCAAGCATGAGGACCGGAGTTCAGGTCCCTGATACTCACATAAAATGCAGTGGCCTATTCCTATCATCTTAGTGTTGAAGAGAAAGAGACAGGAGGATCCCTGGAGAGTTGGGCAGCTAATCTTCCCCAAATGCACTCTAGGTTCAGTAGAAGACCTTGTCTCAAAAACAAGCGGAAAGCCATGGAGGAAGATACCAGACATCTACCACTGGTTTACACACACACAACACACACATGTGCAAACATGCATACATACATAATACATATTCCAAATACATACACACACTTCAACATTACACTGCCACAAAAGCAATACCTGCCCAAAGAAATCTGACTTTGCATTATGAATATTGGCTTTTACTCTGACTAGCAAGATGCAGCCACAAGGAGCGACTGACCAGGTCAATCATATGACCAGGGGGATAAAAACAAATGTGGCCCATTGCTTCCTCAAAGTATGTGTCCAATAAGTTGCAAGAGATAGTCAAGATTGACTTATAAAGCAGGCCATATAGCTGATGCTTTGTTTCCCGCAAGAGCGAAGGGATATAGGTTCAAATTTAAAGTAAACCAGGCCAAGCTATGATGTTTTGTAAGCTAGGTATGTCAAATGCTTTTAGGATATTATCGATTAAATCGGTTTATCAGGACCATAACTTCGTGGTAGTTGGAGAAGTGTGCACACTGAGTGTATGTTACTAGGGATATAAGTGAAGGCAGTGTCCCGTCAATCGGTGACCCAGTAATTTATCCGACAAATATTTGCTAAGCCTCAACCATGATCCAGTCACTCTTTTAGGCTCTAAGGACACATTAAGACAGTCAAAAGCTTATGCATACATGGAGTTTATATTCCAGTGGGGAAAGAGGACAGACGAGCCACACAAACATTCTCCTTAGCAGCACATTAGGTGGAGAGCAATGCTGCAGGAGAGGAGATGGGAGGTGTGGGCAGGACACCCTCCCGGAACTCAGGCACAGCCTGAAAAGGTGTCTGTAAACCAACACAATGAACTATGATAGTAACGTGACTGAGGCGAGGGGCAGGAAAGGCAGAGGTGTATGACCTCGCGTGACCAGGAAAGTGCCTCTCACAGCCATATGCAGTGCAAGCTGCTGGCCAGAAGGGGCCGTGGCATTCCAGAGGGGGGTTGATGCTGAACCACAGGCCTGCAGGGTGAGGCCCTGACAGGACAGGAAATGGAGAAGCTGCACGTTGAAGCGGGAGGTCTCCTTGCAGCTGCTGGTCTGTTTTCTGGGCCGGGGAACGAAGGGACTCTTGAGTCTGAGATCCCTGAGAGAGTAGGACACAGGCCTGGAAGCGACGCAGCGGTCAGAGCTCAGGGGGCGCTGTGCAAGCGGGCTTAGAGGTGCTGGTCTTAGGCGGCTGGTAAAAGGGACACATCGCCGACGGGACACAGAGCGGCAGCAGGCCTTCACTGAGTGTCGAGGTGACTGGGCGAGAGGGACATGTGAAGCAGAGAGAATAACTTGTGAGAAAATAGGGAGCTCACAGTGACAAAGGGACCTGAGAGAAAGGAGCCACCACAGGCAGACTGGGAATGGAGGATCAGAAAACACACGGAATTTAAGAAGAAAAAGTACGTTCAGACCCATGCATGCAAAGTGCATGGGTCCCTGGGGAATGACAGGCCACTTTTACTGAGCATTTGCTACATGTCAGGGGTTGTTCTAAACCTATTCATGACACTGGTGTTTCACCCACGTGTGTGCTGGCCAGGTTTATATCAACTTGACACGAGCTAGAGTCCTTTTGGAAGAGAGAATCTTAGTTGAAAAAAAAAATGCCCCCAACAGATTAGCCTGTAGTGCATTTTCCTGCTGATAGTTGATGCTGGAGGGCATCCCACTGAGGGCCATGCCACCTATGGGCTGTCTAATACGGTCTGAGAAAGCCATACAAAACAAACCACCATGACCTCTGCTTCAGTTTCTTCCTACAGGTTTCTGCCTTGAGTTCCTGCCCTTGGTTTCTTTGATGACGGACTGTAATGTGGGAGTGTAATCAAATAAACCCTTTCCTTCCCAAGTTGCTTATGATCATGGTCTTTATCATCCTAAGATAACTGCTCAGTTGGTACCTCCAAGCTTGCTCCTGTACTGTCTGAGAAGCCCCTTATCTCTCTCCCTCTCTCTCTTCTCTCTCTCTCTCTCCCTCACTCTTTTCTTTCTCTCTCTCTCTCTCTCTCTCTCTCTCTCTCTCTCTCTCTCTCTCTCTCTGCCCTCAGAAGACAGAAGAGGGTGTCAGATCTCTGAAAGTTGGAGTTACAGGCCGTTATGATCGTCATAGTGTGGGTTCTGGGAACCATAGTCTGGTCGTAATGCAATAACAGCCAGAGATCCTAACTACTGAGCTGTTGCCCCAATTATCAGATTCCTCATCTTTAATCCACATATCAATGGGTTTTAAAGTCATGAAGAGGATTTAGAGTGATGGCTCAGCAGTTACGAGCACTTGATATTCTTCAAGAGGACCAGAGTTCAATTCCCAGCACCCACACAGTTCTCACAACCATCAGTAACTCGTTTGCTACTCTCTTCTGACCTCCATATGTACCAGGAATGCATATGGTGTGCAGGCAAAGCAGTCATACATATAACATTAAATCTAAAAATAGTAAAGAGGCAATCTCATGACAATGAATATGGTTTGGGGACAGTCTATGCAACCTTCCACACAATAAAGAGGTGGGTGAGGAAAGACTGGCCATGTACCGCAGAGTTAAGGCAGGCGTGCATAGAGGTGAAGCCGCTGTCATGGTTGTTTTGTTGCATCATGGGAAGCTCTGAAACCTTATATAGGCCAGGGAGAGGGGACTTCAGAGAGGCTAAGGCTTAGGAGAGAAGGGATAGTTGCAGGTGACAAAAGTCTTGTGATGAAGGCCATGGGCCTCGGCCTCCACGGGTGCAATCAAAGGTGAGATGGCCAGGATCAGGTGACAGCGAGGAGATGTGGCAGAAGGCAAAAGCTCCAAATGTGCTGATAGAACCCTGGAAGCTGAGCGGTGGAGTCAGGCCAGAGGAGGAGGCTGGCCTGATGGCTGCCCTTTCAGAATCTGGTGGTCATTGCCCTGGAAACCACAGGGAAATGGACCCCTCCCCCCCGCTTGAGGCCCTTCTGGAGACCCCAAACATGGTGTGCTATACGGTCTCTTTCACAAGGATTTCTGTCTTCCACGCTGGGATTAAACCAGGAGCAAGTGCTCTGTCACTGAGCAAATCCCTGCCCTGCGGCTTTTCGTCACTTCTTTCACTGTTGTGGCAAAATATGTGATAAAAACAACTTCATGCAGAAAGAGTTTTTCGTAGATCGAGGGTGCAGGCTGTCAGGAAAGTGCTGGTGGCAGGAGTTTGGAGTTTGTGGCAGCTGGTCACATTTCAGCCATAGCCAGGAAGTGGAGAAAGACGAACACCCATGTCCTTTGCCCTTTGTGTCAGTCTAGGACTCCACCCCACTCCACCCCATCAGTGGTGTCCCCTCATGAGAGGTGACTCTTCCCGCTTTAGGTAAACCTCTCAGAATCACTCTTATAGACACATCCAGAAGGGTGTTTCCATGGTTACTCTAAATCCCATCAAGTTGACAATGTGTTGCTTGTGGACAAGTGTATATTTCTTGTGAAGTCATCGGCTCCATGGGTGCCGAAACAGTCAGGTCTATGGACCAAGAATACTCCCTCCCAAGAAAGGCCAGCCCTCTGGATGCCTCCATGATTCTCTGCAAGTCTAGGCAGGTAGGCCAATAGGCTCTCAGGCCCAGGGAGGGAACATGATGCCAGGTGTGTAGAAATGTGATCTCAGAAGCAGGATCCTTCCCAGCCTACAGGTAAACCCTGGGTTTGTTATCAGTGAGAAGAATAATCAGGCCCACGGCAGAGGGCCCAATAAAAACACGGGCTTGTGCCCTGGCTCCTGGGACGCTGGGTGTTCCCAAAATGGTCCTAATTACTTTGGCAGTATGGAAGGTTATGCTCGTGGGTCAACCACAGGCAGAGCTGAGCTAGGCTCCTGGTCCTTTGTGGGATGCTGAACTTCCTTCTTTTATGCTGATTTTTAATCCGTGATAGCATCAGTGGCCCATTAACTATGTATGAGAAAAAAAAAAAAAACCTTGAATAACACACCACATATGGTGTTAAGCTAATTATTTGGATTGACACCAGGTGGCATTATTTTCCAAGGGTGAGGCCAGCTTCAGGAACTATTAGCCCCACTCAGACTCCTGCTGTGTAAGAGCTTCAGGAAGGCCTTGACTTCCAGTGTCCCCACGCCCCTAACCGCAGACCCGGTCTCTCTCCTGAGTCACAGACCGTGTGTGGGAGAGCAGCAGGTGAGGTAGGCCAAATCCGGACAAACGTCTGAGCCATTAGGGTCGCCATTAATTGAGCTCTTTTTTTAAAGTGGTCTTTATTTTACGTGTCCGGGTGTTTGGCCTGAATGTGTGTTTGTGCTCTACACGCATGTATGTATCTGTTGACCACAGATGCCGGAGGAATGTCCCAGAATCCCTGGAACTGAGTTATAGAGCAGTGTGAGCTGGGAGCCAAATGCAGGTCGTCTGCAAGAGCAGCAAGGTCTCGCTCTTAACTGCCGAGCCATCTCTCCAGGCCCAAGTCACACCTCTTTAATCTCTGTATTTCTGATGTCTTGACATCTCTGGCCCTCTGACTCATTTATCAGGCTTCTGCGGAACTCATTCATTCTGGACCTCTGTGGTCTACCTACCCTAAACACGTCGGGTCCTGGTGCCAGATAGGAGAGATAGCCTTTATCCTGGAGTCTGGTGAAATTATTCAAACTAGCCCATCCTGTCCTGTCCCATCTGATCCTCCTCCTACAGGAACCACAACAAAGCCTCTGAGCCCCATTTCTCAGGATGAGAACATTACTAAACAACAGGAACCGAGAAATCAGCAGACAACAGCAGACAATGGCCTCTGAGAGACCGGAAACAAACAGGCAAACCCTAGCATTTAGCAGAAACCCAGCTATCTGCCTAGAGGGTGCTCAGGCTGTGAGGCAGGAAGGGGTTAAACCTCTGCTGCTCTCTCTAGACTGAGGAGGCAGGGCCAGAACTCAAGGAGGACAAGGAGACTAGAATCTGAAGAATAGAATGTCAGGTGAGCGCACTGGAGAGTCTAGGGGTCTTCAGGGCTCCCTCGGGTATTCCACCCAACCCGACGTGTTCAGTGTAAGAGGAAAAGAGCCTCTGAGTGGCTGAGAGGGAGCAATGCCAAAAACTCACACAAGGCAGTAAGTAGGTAGACTGAAGAACCTCAGCATCCATGGGTCATTGGTAGGGTAATCAGAGAAGTCTTGCCTTGATGGTAAGACAAGAGAAAAAGAAAGCTCTGGATTAAATGCTTCAAGGCTTCAAAGACTCGAAAGTGTCAGTCTCTTGCCAGGACTTTTGGTCGCAGAACAAAGTTTCAGAATGTATATGGACCATTGTACAAACTCCCAGCATCCAACAAAGCAAATGTACAACAGATAGAATCCTGGGAAAAATGGCCCGGCCTGTAAAGAAGCAGAAGAAGAGCGAAGGAGAAGGGAAAAGGCATCCCTGGAAACCTGCCTGAACTGACTCAGGAGGTGACAGACTCAGGAGGGACACACTGAAGTGACCGTTCAGGAACATTCATGTACGTTCCGAATGCTACAGGAGAGACTAGGCACAGCAAGGAAAGCCGCGGGAGCGTTGAGATGCAGAAGCTGAGCTTCTAGAGATGGAAAAGAAGACACTCCGTTAACTTTAGTTTTTTAACTTTTCCCCCTTGTGTTTCATTTGATAATTTCTGTTGCTTGATCCTTAGTTTGCAAACCTTCTGCAGTGTCGTTTCTTCAGCTGACCCCTGAGGCAAACATTTTCCCTCAGAAATCTTCATTTTTATAAAGTGTAACATGTCTATGATGGCACATGCCATATTTTCACAGATATCTTCAGAAACCAGAAGAGGGCATCTGATCCCCTGGAGCTGGAGCTCCAGGAGGCTGTGAGCCACTAGATGTGCCAGCCAACACTCACGTCTTCTGTAAGAACACTAACCCCTGCTGAGCTCTCACTCCACCTCAGAAGAGACTATTGCTGTGGTTCAAACACAAAACATCTCCCAGGTGTTGAGCACTCCCTGCTGGCAGGACTGCTTTGAGAGGTTCTGGGGCCTGACTGGAGGAAGCTGGTTTGGAGATTAATTCATTGCCCAATCCCTTTCTTGTTCTCGGCTTCCTTCCTTCCTCCTTCCTCTATTGCTCCTACTGTGATGTTTTCTAGCTTTCCAGGTCCACAATCAACAGAGCCCAGAGCGGTGACTAAAGTCTCTGAAATCCGGAGCAAAAATAAACCATTCTTCCTTTGCCTTGCATTGTGCCACAGTTTTACAGACGCTTCTGTAACTTGGAATTTGCTACAGTTTGTCCATCTCTGTCCAGTAAAAATATCTTGCCAAATTTAAGGTGAGGGCCTGGGGATGTGATGCAGCGGGTAGATGCTTGCCTGGCATGCGAGAAGCCCCAGGGTTGGTCTCAAGCACTGTATGGAACTGGGTATGGTGGTGCACGCCTGTGTTATCATCCCCAGGAAGGATGGGAGCAGGGGCTTAGAAGTCAAAGTCATCATTGGCTGTGTAGCTCTGCAGTGAGTTTGAGGCCAGCCTGGGCTCTATGAGACTGCCCCAAAATAAACAAAAAACAAACATACAAACAAAAAAACCTAACTTGTAACAAAATAACAACAAAACACTCCATCCAGATCTATGCAGTCTGAAAGAATTCCTTTGACGAAAGTTCCTTCAAGGTCTGAGAAGTTAAGTTCATTTAACCTTTCCTCACGTCGCATCTAATCTGCTCCCAATCCCGTTGGGTCCGCGTGCTTATTTTAAATGCTTTCTTCCTTGAATTTTATTTGGATCTCCTCTGCATCACCCATGTTCCTCTTTAAAGTTTTGTAAATGTGGATTGTAGCTAAAATACGCATCTTAATGCTCTTGTCAGCTAGATTGAACACCTATACCCATTCTATATAACTTTCAAATGATTAACCTATTCTTTTCACTTGAATGCTCTTTTCCTGCTTTTTGACTTGCTTAGTGATGTATTAAATTGAGTTTTACACTTTGAGAAGTTTGTCTTGTGTGTTGGATATGTTTTATATTTCTGTAACTATTGTTCAGCAGGGTTGCGGAGATGGCTCATTGGTTAAGAACAGTTGCTGTCCTTCCAGAGGGCCAGGTTCAGTTCCTAGCACCCTCATGGTGGCTCACAACCATCCATAACTCCAGTTCCAGGTGATCTGATGCCTTTGTGACCTCCATGGGCATCAGTCATGCACAGGAATATTTACACACATGCAGGCAAAACACCCATCCACATAAAATAAATGAATCTAAATAAACCCTCAGTTTAAAATGCTACATAAAAATTTAAGTGTGTGTACGTGTGTGTGTGTGTGTGTGTGTGTGTGTGTGCGTATGTGTGTAAGCTATTGTCTCTGACACTACCAAGATACTTGGAAACAACCTGATCCCTTAGGGCTTGTTTTCAAGTGTGTGTATTAGTTACTTGTGTGTTATATCACAGCATCAGACAGAAACAACTTCAGGAAGAAGGGCTTGTTTGGCTTACAGTTTCAGAAGCACAGTTCATGTTTCTTGGTTCTGTGCACTGGCAGTGCGGGTGTGTCGGAGGATAGCTGTTCACATCAGAGCTGACAGGAAGCATCAAGCATGGCAGGATGGAGGGCTCTGCTGCACTTTTCTAAGGTCCACTCTGAGTGACCTACTTTTGCCAGGAAGATCCCACCTCTTAAAGCTCCACAACCTCTCCTAACAGTGATCCCACTAGCTGGGGAGCAAGCACCCAAAACATGATCCTCTGGGGGCTTTTCAGATTCAAGCAGATAACGAGCAGGAGATCAGAACCATGCTTTTCACCTATGTGTGGCTTCAGAGACTTTTCTGTGCTTCTTCTCTGGTTCTTAGGGCCATCTCTGCAGCAGACAGTCTCTCATGGCTTTCCAGAGCTCGCTTTCCTGAAGCGGCAAGCCTGGGTCATCCTAAATCTTACCGTATTTTCTTCCTGTCTCCCAGGTAACACTGCCCTCAGTTGCCTACCATTCTATATCATGAAAGACATCATCTTACATATTTTGTGCATATATTTGTTGGCTTGGGAAGCAGGGATAAATATGCTCACTGTTAATTCATCTTGGTTAAAGAAAAAGTTCTAGACCATTTATATTTAATTTAATTATTTTAAAATTAATTCTGTTACTACTATAAACTATATTTAACTTATTATGTGGTTGACTTCATGTACTCTACATTGCTGATACTTTCTACTGGATTTTTTCTTTTTCCTGTCTCCATTTGAATTATTTATTTGTGACTAATTTTATTTTTAATTGTTTTTTAATTATTCATCTTAATTATCTTCCATGGTTGCCCTAGGTTGACGGTATACACGCTCATCTTGTTATATGTGTTGTACCAGTCATACATGGCTATAAAGTTTACAATAACACGTGCATTATCTTTTTTCCCTTCTGATATTTAAACATAATTTTTAATGGATTACATAAAATGTATAGATGTTTTGTTTGTCATAAGCTAGTCAATGACCTCATAATACAATCCAGGATAGAGTGGTTCATTTTCATTATCTCACTGTCTGTTGTGTATATGTTCTTCCTTGATTGTTTTTAGATTCCAATTTGGTATCACTTTTTTTTTTTACCAAAAGGAATTGGGTAAAATATTTAAAAAATTTAAATTTTAATATTTCTTATAAAATTAATTAGGTCCGATTTTATCAGTCTGAGGCACTGATTAGTTTGCCTCCATTTCTTAGAGAACTTTTCCTGAGTGTAGACATTTAGGTAGATGGTCTTTCTTACCCCCAAGCACCGTTCTGTCTCATCTGGCTTGTATCATGTCTGGTAAGATTGTTGTGTTTTGATCTTTGTCTATGCGCATGTCTGTCCTCTTACACTTTTTTTTTTTGGTATTAGCAATTTGGTGATGATGTATCTAGTTTTTTTTTCAAAATGTATTTGTACTGTTTGGGTTCTCAGTAACTCTTAGATCTACAGCTTCACGTCTTTTATGATTTTAAAAAAGGATTTCACAAAGATTTGGTCCTCAAATATTTATCCCATTCTGACCTTTCTTTCTAGTCCCTATAGTTACATGTATTAGACCTCTTGATAGTGTCCCATAGCTTTGAATACTTTGATCTTACACTAATTTTTCTCTTTGTAATTTAGTTTGAATCCTGCCTGTTGACTCAAATTCACTGTGGTTGATATTTTTTTCAGCTGTGTTTTCTTTACTCAAAGCCCTGCTGGAAAAAAAAATGTTCATATTTGGTATCATGGTTTCAATATTTAGTATCATGGTTATAATAGTTAAAAATAAATTATTAAAATATTAATATTTAATATTTTCCACCTCCCTCAGTCTTTTATACATTCATAGTTTACTTTCAGGCTTTAACAGGCTATGTAGTTACATTGAAGTTTCTCTCTGATAGTTCAAGCGTCTGAACAATGACCGATCACGATTTCTAGCTAACATCACCTTTTTACAATAGCTTGTTTCCCCTTACAAAAACCATTTTTGTTCATTTTTTAAAAATCAGATATCATATGGGAGAATATCAGAGACTGGCATAGACAGCATCTATACTTTCTACAGTGCCTTAGGTCTGTGTGGAGGCTTGTCACAGACTCACCAGAGTATGGGTGTGGAGAGGCAGAACCCCCACGCAATAAGGTACTCACAGAGAGAGACCACCAATCAGTAGAAGCCTCAGATGCACAGCAAGCCAGCCCTCCACGGGTCAGGACACATCTATTCAGGGCAGACAGAGTCTCAGCTACTTGCATCCTGCTTTGCATTACAGCCAAGAAGCCCCCAGTACTCCAGGGTGGCCATCCCCAGCATTCCACTGTGTTTTGTCATCTGGAATGTGGGAGCTTCAGTGCTGTGGGACTTTATGTTCTGAAGGGATGGGGACAAAGCCCAGCAGAATGTCTTATTTTTGACACCTCTTAACCAGAGAACCGAAGGGACCTGGAGAGTCACTGAGTTAGCCAAGCATCTGGGGGCTCGGAAACGCACACTTGGAAATGGAATTGTTTATTTTCCTGCCAGATCTGCAGCTAGGACAGGGGGTGGAGGTTGCGACTGAGGTTGCCCAGTCAAGAACTGGCCTGGTCTGGGCTTCATGTTCTACAGCTGGGGTACCATTGAGTTTTTCTTGGGGTTTCTGTTCCCCACTCAGTCGTCTGCTTTTCCTCAGTTCTTACACCACAGGGTATTTCTCTCCCTTCCATTTCCCCCATCAGCAGAATTTGGCTGCTCAGTGCTAGGGCTGCAGTAGGGCAGGGAGTGATCTCTACTGTCCTGGAGTGGCCCCCTCTTAGGGGAAGCATGGGTGGGGAGAGACATTTTGTGCCTTCTTGCCTTCCTAACGCTGACGGTGATAACTAAACTTTGTGCTTGGCACCACCCTCAAATTAGTGACCTTTTCCCAGTTACAGTCTCTTCTGTGTCAGAGAAGATTCTGGAGCCAAAGGGAAGAAAGTTTTGCTTTCATTCTATTTGCCTGTGATGGCAGAAAGAGAGAGAAAGAGAGAGAGAGAAAGAGAGAGAGAGAGAGAGAGAGAGAGAGAGAGAGAGAGCGAGCTTTCTACCTTCTAAAAAGAGGAGGAAGCTTTCTTCCTCCTCTTCTGCAAGGAGCCTGGACCTAGGCTGTCTCTCCTGTAGTGGCTTAGATCCATGGCAGGAGGGGCCTCACAGGCATTAGCAGGCTCTGTACCCACCATCCATTAACATCCATCACCTTCTCCCCTCTTGCGCCAGTGTTTCTGGCTGAATGTGAAGTGTCCGCTACAGGCTCGTGTGTCTGAACTCCTGCTCCACACCTGTGGCATTGTTGTTGGAGACTGTGGAACCTTTGGGATACGCCCACTAGCTGGGTGACTTAGGGCTGGAAGGGAGGGACTTGATAGGTGGGCACGACATCCAGCTAGAGCCAAAGATGCGACCAACTCCCTCAAATCCCTGCCCCCAGCCTCTCCACCTGAAGGAGTAATGTTTTAGCGCGTTCTCCCTTTGCTTGTTTGGTGGTCTTGTCTTTCTGTCGTCCCCTGTGGGAAGAGAGGCTGTGTGTGTCCAGTCCTGCCTCTGAGGTCTTATCCCTCTCTGGAATTTAGTTTGTTGGGAAGCTTTGTAGTCTCGCCTTTTTCAGACGCTCCATAAAATTTTATCTGGCTTTTCCTCGCTGTTCGAACGGGAACAACATTCTTTCTAGCCTTCCTCACACTGAGCGGCTGGATTCTCTTTGACGGAGAGACATAAATTTCCCATTTCACACCGGAGAAGCTAAGTTCTCAGAGGTTGGGCTCCTCTGTGGACAGGTGGTAAAATCAGGACTCCCAGTCATCAGGACTCCAGGTGGTGTTGGGATAAGCAGGGAAAAGACAGAAACGGTTGTATAGAGGTAGGGGGTGAGTCGTGACTGCTTGAGTCCTTGCCCCTCAGAACATCAGTGCCTGCCACTCACAAGCCTTCTTGGGTGGCTTTCTGGAGCACACCAGATCAGGACTTGCCCATACACCGAGGAAGGAAGACTGTTCGAGAAGACCTGATGCTGCAGCTTCACACCAGAATAGAGGCTGACACCACACGCGGCTGCTCGCTGTTCCCTGTCTACCCTATGCATGCCGGCACTTCCAACCCTAAGGCACGTGCACCGCCCAAAGTGCACAAGCCTGATCTCGGAATTTCTCCAACACGCAGCCTCCTTCTGCAACAATCGTAGGGTGTTTCTTCCAAACAGTTGCTGTCTACATCGCTACCTTCTAAGACAGCTCTGCACGCCTGAAACTGAGCCTGGGGAAGAAAGCATACGCGTGTGTCCGTTGTGGTGCATTATGGGTATGCGATGTGCATGACGGCTGTGGCACGGATTGGGCGCCCAGCAAAGGTAGTGGATGTCTTAGAGGGTACTCACAGTGAAAGAGAGGCAGACACAGTGGGATTGAGAGCCTATGGAGGTGTTAGATCAATCCCATATATAGCACGGCTGATGCGCAGGTAAAGCCCAAGCTTGTATCGGGGGAGGAATCAGCCAGCAGGAATGACAGAACACATGAGGATACCACATTGCATAGCAGTTAGCCTAGGCCACCACAGTTGCCCTGTGACCGGGGCCACACAAGACCAGGCACTGACCATGTCTCGTCTAGTCACCCAGCGAGTAATCGGCTGAGAAGAATTTGATCCTGGCTGTTCCAAGGACGTATCTCATCCTTTTCATATTGCCCACGTCACCTGTGATGTGGTGCCAGAGAGGAATGCTGCTTCAGGCTGTGTATATGAAGGGAGCATGATGAGGGGCCCCACGCTGCAGGGTGAGCCAAGGAAAGGTGAGGCACCTGTGTGGTATGGCTTGAGGATTTGGTTTGGGGATGGTCGAATGCCAGAGGGTATGACATTTCTATTGTTAAGGATCTAATACCATATTCTGTGCACTATATCATTTTAAAATGAAAATCTTTGAGACAGGATCTCACGTAGTCCAGGCTGGTCCCAAGAGTCCTATACAGCTAGGCATGGCTTTAAGCTTATGATTACAGGCGTGTGCTACTACGCTTGACTTATGCAGTGTTGGGAATAGAACCCAAGGCTTCATTCATGCAAGCAAGCGCACTATCAACTTATCTGAATCCCCAGTCTCTAAAATGAAAATCTTTTCAATAAGAGTAAAATATTTGATTTCCTTTATATTAACAGTGTGGGATCTATTCCGTTAAGAACCGAGATAAAATCCTGACTCCATCAATTATCAGCAAAGAGCACTATGAGGCTTTTGACTTTATTTTTTTTTTAGCCCTCCTGGACCTTTGCTTCTTCATCAGGAAAAGTGAAAACATGATACTAAGCCACCAGGTCTGTTGAGAGGATAAAGTCAAATGCTGAAATAGAATACTTCCTACAATGTCTACCACAAGAACCACCAAGTCGTGTACATAGTCACCAAATATCGACTGAGAGACTATGAAGTGTTCCTTTCTGGGGGTTCTTCAAAGAATCAAAGATTTCATCACCATAGGCTCCATGTGCTAGCGAAGGAAATAAATACTTATACACCAGAAGTGAAGTGGTGAAGTGCTTTGGAGAACAGTGATGCAGAGGGAGAGGAGAGAGTATCAGGGAAGGGCTCCTGATCCAAAGTGTGTGTGTGTGTGTGTGTGTGTGTGTGTGTGTGTGTGTGTGTGTGAGAGAGAGAGAGAGAGAGAGAGAGAGAGAGAGAGAGAGAAGGTCTCTCTTAGGAGGTGATGCTTGAGTTGGGGTCTGAAGTAAGCCAGGGAGCAAGCATCAGAGCTCTTGGGGGAAGCAGGTAGAAGCGTAAAGAATAGAAAGTAAGTTCTTGAGTTGGTACCATGCTGGGGAAGCTGAGAGTGGGAGCGGGAGGCAGAGTGGGAAATGAGAAGGGGAAGGAGATGAAGGGATGGAGCTAAAGGCCAGGAGGAGCTCTGTGGACAGCCTATCTTTTAGGCAGTGTGAAGGTGGCAGCTTTGGCCTTGAGATGGGAGCCACAGACCTGTGTAAGTGGAACTACCTTTGGCCTGGCTGCCCAGTGAAGTACGAACTGCAGAGAGGGGCAGGTATCACTCCAGGTAGCTCATGAGGATGTATTTGTAATATTAGGAAATGATGGCTATGAGGTGAGAAGGGATCAGGTCCAGCGTGGGCAGAAGCTGGCCGATGCTTGATGGACAGAATGTAGTGCGTGAGAGGAGGGGAGAGGACTCGCTGTTTACCAGACTGAGAGGAACAAGTTTGGACAATAGTGAGCTCGATTAGTTTGGCATGTTGGGCTTGATGCCCAAGAGAAAGGCTAAGCAGATAACTATAGGGGATCTGACATGCAGGCAGAAGTGGGGGCTGGATGTAGAAATGGGCAAGCGAAAGAGAAAAGAATTTGTAGAACCATTCATCTTTCCCTCCCAATTAGGATTCTTTTAATGAGGTACAAAAAAAGGGTTCTGGAAAAGAGGAGTGTGGCTATGAATAGGCTCCACCCCTTTCATGTGCCGCCTACGCTTTGTGCTTAGTTTCCACAGAGAGTTACGTAAGACATGTTCTAGTTGCCTAACTAAACAATGGCTCACGAAGATTGAGACATTCCGAGGAAGAGGTAGCACATCCAACTAGTGTTAACCAGTGGTCCTCCTGGGAAGGCGGAAGGAAGATCCCGAGAGTCAGAACTCAACAGCGAGGATGCAGAAAGGTAGGTGAAGACGAACGTAGAAGTGGGTGGGGCATGCTCTTCAGAGCAGAAGGGGCGGTAGATGGGCTTCCCCGTGCTCCCTGGGTTATTCTGATAGCCCCCTTCCCAGGCTGTTTCTGCATGGGATCGATTGACGAGTACCTGTGGATCGAGTGACCAGTACCTGCGGAGCCTATTTGCATTTCGGTTCAAATCCCGAAGCTCCAACCTGTAGGGTTTCTTAAGGCAACTGTATCCCTACATGGCAGCCCACCACACGGAGAGCTCAGCCCGGCCTTCCGTCTCACTGCAGGGAGTCTGTCTTGAGTCCCGGACTCCAGCAGTCTGTGACAGAGAGCCCCTGATGATGACTTCTCTGTGTCAGCTTGAGTATGGAATGTCCAGACAGCTCGTAAGACATTATTTCTGGGCACGACTTTGAGGGACTTTCCAGGAGAGGTCAGCATTTGTATCAGCTGACTGAACAAAAATCACTATCACCAGTGTGGGGGCCACTCTCTAACTGAGGGGTCCAGTAAAATAAAAGAGATGAATGACATGATTCTCTTCTTTGGGACATTCACCTCCTCCCTTGGACCTCAGATTTCTTGATTTGGGGGGTTTCGGACTCACTCCCAATCCTTTCCCATGCTTGCCTTCCCCCACCCCAAGACTTCTGTCCCAGTTCCCAGACATTTGTACTCAGAGCCACACCAGCTTTCCCGCTTCTCTAGCTTGCAGATGACACATTATGGGGCTTTGCAGCCTTTGTAGCTCCAGGATCCAGTCCAGAATACAATACACCTCCCTATGCGCATCTATGTTTTTCCCCGTTGGTTTTGTTTGTCCAGAGAACCTGGAGACATTCAATGGTCTAACAAGGTAGAAACTTCAAGTAGCCAATAAATAAATAAATAGATAGATAGATAGATAGATAGATAGATAGATAAAAATTAAACACTGCCATTGGCAATTAAAACTGTCCGAAGGGTACACTTATAGAACAGATTGTAATTAAACAAAAACAAAACAAATTAAATAAGAACATAAGTCAAGTCACAGTAAAATGGGTAAGAATTTTATACCATCAGGGGTACCTGGTTGTTGTGTAGGTATAGGGGTAATATCTACAGTAGAGTCCCCTCTCTAAGCTACTCACAACAGAAGGCATGCCACCTCTGAGGGTCCTAGAAAGGCTTAGATATGAGAATCATTGAAAGCATGCTTCGCAGGCACTGTTTTGCACAATAACTATCTTTTCAATAAGCAGATTGCAGGGTTTGAGAGGAGGCTCAGTAGGTAAGATGCACTTGAATTTAAAAGAGAGAGAGAGAAGAAAGAGAAAGGAAAGTGAGCGCTGCCCATGTTTATCATCTCAGTAATCCCAGAGCCAGGAGGCAGAGATGGAAGATCCCTGGGGCTTGCTGGTCAACCAATTGAGCTGAACCAGTGAACATCAAGCTCTTTGAGTGATTCTCTTAAAAAGTAAGGTGGAGAGTGATTGGGGAAGATGCCTGACAGATATTTGGCTTCTACATGCAGACACATGTGTGCATTCCTCCCATGAACTTACATATATGTGTACACACACACACATACACACACACACAATTTGTTAAAAACCCTGTGTAGAATTCTAGCTACAGCTATACTTAGAGATTCATCGTATCTCCGATCTGACCTGGGATTCATTCTTGCAAGCAAGTACCTCAGGTGACTTTGAATGTTCATGGACCACAACAGAAGAAATTCTGGGAAGGGTGGCTGAGGGTTAGGATGGAGTTTCCACGTTAGGGGAGTTGTTTGGCAGACAGTGGAGACTGAACCCCAGGTCTACAGGCAGCTCAGTCAGGCAGCAGTAGGATCCATCGCTGACTGAACCTGTGACGGGATTCGTGTGGTGACCACGTACTGAGTCCATTACACAAGCCCCCTCCCCCACACCCCAAAATGACGAGCAGAACGTGCAAGAACTAAGAAGTGGAACCAACAGTATGTTGACTCCATCCAGGAAAAGTGCATAATTTGCTGCTAAGCTACATGGTTTGATAACATAATTTGTGAGGGGTGTGTGTATGTACATGTGTGTGAGTGGGTATGTGTATAAGTGTTTAAACATGGCTACCTGATTGGGAGCATTGTTTCCTGAGTATTCAGGAATTTATCTGTGGTATCCTTTGTCTGAGTATAAACAATTGTTCCACTACCTTTCGGTGAAGGAGGCCTCATTTATGTGTGCAAATACTCCACATAGAACCACCACCTCTGTCCAGAGTGATACAGAACTTTCCCAATCAAGAGAGGAAATTAGCATCTTGGCAGGATGAGGCTATCCAAGACAGCGCAGACATGCACGGTTGGACTAAACTGTGTCTTTGTCCTCTCTCCATGATGCACATTTGTCTGTCCTGTTATTCACTTTTTCTAAAGTATTCTGCCGATATAGACAGTTCTGACCACTCTATACACAACTGGAGAAAATGCTGCTACCAAAAAAGTCATGCTGTGTGGGAAGTTCTTCTGTGTATGTGTTGATTTTATTGGTTAATGAATAAATCTGTTTTGGCCGATGGCTTAGCAGTATAGGGCAAGGCAGGAGTTCCAAGCAGATAGAGGAGGAGAGAGTAGGTGGAGTCAGAGAGAAGCCATGTAGCCACTAGAGAAGAAAGATGTAAGCTGCTAGCTGAAACCTTGTCAGTCGGCCACAATCCTTGTGGTAAAATATAAAATAATAGAAATGGGTTAATTTAATATGTAAGAGTTTGCTAGGGATATGCTAGAATCATTGGCCAAGTAGTGTTTTAAATAATATAGTTTCTGTGTGATTATTTTGGTTCTGGGGGCCGGGAAATGAACAAGCAACCTCCAACTACAGGAACACCATTGCTTCTGTCCCCTGCATGTGGAATGACCCCTTACTATCAAGTCAGATATAAAGACTGCCAGGGATGGCACATTTAGAAAATGGCAGAAATGCTTTACATGCAGCATACGGAAACTGACAATTTCTTATCTGGCTAGTTCATGAGCAAGAGAGAGGAGAGGTGCCGTGTGCATCCCACCAGGGGATGCTCCAAGGCCTCTATGGAATATGAAGCTGTACTTGCCACAACAGCAGAGCCACAGACAATGAAAGGAGTTGCAGTATTGTTAGGGGTGATTGTTCCTAATTACTGGGAAAAGCTAGGATTGCTGAAGTAAGATGGGAGTGAGCAGATAGAGGGCCAGACTCTCCCTTGGGCATTAATCAGGTGTTAAAATCACTATCCATGTTAATAATATGCTATTGTAAGTTCTTGATGCAAGCATTTCTTCTGATGTTCATGTCTCTGTAAATAATCAAAGACCATGAGGGTTGGTGCAACTCAACTCCCTCTGGCAGATGCTGGACTCTCCCTGTTGTCTTGCCCTGAGCAGAAGAATAGCCCAAACACCTAAGGGAGACTACCCTTATGCTAGCAGTTCTGACCACTCCATACACAACTGGAGGAAGCTGCACAAGGACCACAGCTCTTTGCTGTGGCCCCTTAAGGTACACCCTAGGCAGGACTGTTCCAAACAGTTTGTCCTGGGTGTCTCGCCAGCACAAGTCTTGGTGAATTCTAGATGACCAGGGATAGTTTCTGTCCAGGTCAGAAGGAGAGCAGTTCCCCTGACACCACAGCAAAGGAACCATTGAGACCCCTGCAAGAGGGATGATGCTGTGATTCGTGTAAACACAAACCTTCATTTGCATAAAAGGTTTACACTAATTGGTACAAATGCAAACCTTGATTTGTTTGTGAAGTTAGCTGGAACTACCTCTCACCTGGACCTCACACCCGGAGCTACCCCTCGTCCTTGGAGATGAGATTTCTGGGACACAAAAGAAGGACAGTGGGCCCACTGGTAGTAAGGGGTTTGTATTAGAAGTCAACACATTATCCTGATCTCAAACATTCTCTAGCACCAGCCCTTGACTCAGCCACCCAAATGATCTCTAACATAAAACAATACGAGACAAAACTTAACCAGCCCCTAGAGTTCCTGACAACAAAGCTAGTGTGCCCGTGGCTGCTTCAGTTTGGTTTTAAAAGATGCTGCATGCTGAATTGCCCTTCTTGGCATGCCTAACTTAAAACAGGGGGTAGGGGGCATTTTTAGGATGAATTCTGGACTTATGGCCCAGGACTTTTTTTTTTTTAGATTGGCTCTCTCCAGAGAAACTGGTTACTCAGGATCTTTCTCCCAATCAAGCCTCTGAAATATGACTATTAAAATGCTACAGAAGAGATGGCAACGCAGCTTGCGCGAAGACAGCAGATGTTCTCCGTTTGTTTCACTCCAGCATCAATATAATTTGGATTGAACTATCTGTTCATAGGCTTAATAAATCTGCACGCTCTTACTTTATAAACATAGGCACTCTTAAATTCTCAAACGCTATTAAAATGGTATGTTTGTGTCTATTCACTATGTTTCATAAATCATTGAAATGCTTTTAATACATCATCAAGAGATAGCTTATCTTGTAAAGCAAGTGTTTTGAGAGACAATAAGTATCTACAAGAACAACTTTGCTAAAGATCCAGTTTGCTTCCATGAACCAACATTTATTAAGTCATACGATGAGTGTTTGTTATGTTACCAAAGTTTGTATAGACTACATGGATGCTAAGGAGTTTCACTAAAAGATTCTAAAGAAATTAAATTTTACATTCGTTATTTTCCCAAATAGTCAAGGATAATTGAAAACAGAGAACATAAAAATGCTTTATGTTGGTGAAAATGTATTATTTTAACTGATTAGGAAGCTAATAGATGAAGAAACCAAACACAATTGCTTTGTGACATTCTCTTAATATATGGATGTTACTAGGCATTATTGGGCTGAGATATAGAATATCTCAAAACCCAATTATAGAAATAAAATTAAGTAGCTCTAAATGATGTGCATTAAAAATCCTTTCACCAGATTGTTGCCAGAGGCTTCGTTTTCAGGAACACTCACATGTACAATTGTTAAAGGTTTTATTAAGGCAGAAGTAACTACAAATTCACGGATGTATACAGTAGTCGAAGAACTTCATGGTAGCTAGAGGAATGGCTCAGGGGTTAAGAACACTTGCTGCTCTTCCAGAGGACCTGAGTTCAATTCCCAGCACCTATATCAGGCAGCTCTCAACTGTTCATAACTCTAGCTCCAAAGACTCTGGTCCTCTTTTCTGGACTCCATAAACACACACACACACACACATACACACACACAAAACACATCCCTAAGTAAAATAAAAATAAATTTTAAGAAAGATCTTCATGGTAAGTACCTTTTTCATGATGAGATCACACAAGATGACAAGCCCTGCAAACAGTCAGGACCCAGTTAAGATTTATATTATATAATATAATATGAGCATAGACATAAACATGTCTAGACAGAAGTATCAAACCGAACTATTATATGGCTAGACCTTAGTGAGAAGAGGGAAAACTAACATATTGTATGTAAATGGTGATTAAGTTCCTATAATATGATCTCATGACATGTTCAAACTGCTTTTGTTAGGCAATCTTAAAAGGTAAATTTAAGAGATAAATGATTAAAATAAATCAAAGAATTGCTCCTGTAAGTAGAAGTACTTTTGTAAATTTTTCTGGACTTTGCTTTATATGAAATCTACTTATATTTTGTCAATATTGAGATGGGTTATTCTCACTAGTGGAATAATAAACTTGCTGCTCAACATCAATTTATTACGAATACACGATAGCATGCATTTTGTTATAAATAATATTGCGATAGTAAATATTTTGATATCTATTTGCTATGAATACATATTGTGAAATTAATAAGAGAAAGCCAGTATTAGTCACAAAATCAGCATTTTCTATGGATAAGTGAGCTCAATTTCTTGGGATTTAATTTTACTTATTAATACTCTGTGTGTGTGTGTGTGTGTGTGTGTGTGTGTGTGTGTAGGGGTTCTTGTTTCATGAGATACAGTAGAGGTCAGAGGACAGCTTTATGGAATCAGTTTCTCCCTTCACTTATTTTAAGGATAAATTAATTTATGTGTATGTGTGTGAGCTTGCTTGATTCATATACAGCACATGCATTGAGGAGCCCTTGGAGGCCAGAAGAAGGTCTCGAATCCTCTAGAACTGCATAGGTGCTGTCAACTGCCACGTGGGTGCTGGGAACCAAACCCAGGTCCTCTGCAAGGTCAATAAGCACTCTTAGATGTCCACCATCTCTCTGGTCCCTCTTTCTATCTTTATGTGGGTTCCAGGATTGAACCTGGTTATCAGGCTTGTATTATGGGATGGAAAGAGCTTTTACCCTGTGAGTCATCTCACTGATAACAAATTGCTATGTTTATAATTTGTATGTAACAGAATGTTCCTATGTTTTTACATATCTATACACATGTACACACACAAGTATATACAAAGCTTGGGTTTCATGACCACTTTATAGCTTTGATTAAATAGGTAATCACACGTGTAATAGATCTGCCTGCCCCTGCCTCCCAACTGCTGGGATTAAAGTGCCACCTTGTGCCACCAGGTCCAATTTTCAATGTTAGAAGTGCAGTTACTTATAAAGATTCTAAACTTTAGTGAAAAAGTTAAAACTTCATTAAACTATGATGTTGGTTTCTTTATATGTCTATGGTCATCTAGGATGCAAATCTTCTAGAAAGCTTAAACATACTTTTCCAGGTGTCAGGCAAGCTGAAATCGCTAATAATGGTGTTTTTGACATAGGAATGTTCCTGATCGTACAATGATCACCAATTGTGCCCAAGAACTTTGTATTCCAAGCCCGCCTCTCTCACAGCTGAAGTAAGATCAAACACTGATAACCTAAAGCAGTGGTTCTCAGCCTTCCTAGCGGCCCTTTAATACAGTTCCTCTTGTTGTGGCGACCCTCAACCATAAAATTATTTTTGTTGCTTCTTCGTAACTGTAATTTTACTACTGTTATGAATTGTAATGTAAATATCTGATTTCCAAAGGCCTTAGGTGACCCCGTGAAGGGGTCATTTGGCCCCCAAAGGGGTTGCGTCCCACAGGTTGAGGACACTGAGAGAACCCTATGGTGCCGGATGGAATTGGAATTGAATGGTTTTGTCAGTTGTTGAGCTACCTGTGAAATCCCGACCGTGGTTGCTCTAAGCAGTTGCTTCCTAGTTTTGCTCCTTGTCTAAAGCATTTCCAGTAAGTGTCATGAAGACGGCTCTCACAAATAGTCATTCTCCAAGCAAATTCATTTTGCTTTAAATATTTGTCCTTGTTTATTGTATTCTGTGTTTTCCTTGTGACTTTGTAAATTAGCCTAGCATTTTGCAGCCACTTTTAGAAAATGAGAATGATAATGCCTTTGAGTCACTAGACCGCCATCTACAGGGCGATGGGATTCAGTTTACAAATGAGCTCCAACAGTTTTCATTGGCATTTCCTTGATGGCCAGGGATAGTGAACGCTTTGTATGTTTATTTTTTATTGTTTGAAAACTGTCTATTTAGTTCATTTGCCCACTTGCTGGTTAGCAGTTTTGTTTCCTTGGTATTTAGTTTCTGCTACTCCCTGGATGTTAGGCCCTTGTCCGAGGTACAGCTGATAAAGATTTTCGTGCATCCTGTGGGATGTCTGGTAACTCCACCGACTGTTTCCTTTTATGTCCAGAGATTTTTTGTTTTCATGTAGTCCCATCTGTGCAATCGGGTTATTTTGAGGTGCCAAACTGTGATTACAAATGCTGGAGATGACATGGCAAGAGGGGAACCCTTATTCACCGTTGGTGTTGCTGCAAGTTAAAGCAGCCACCATGGAAACTAGTTTGTCGATTTCTAAAACAATAAAAAATAGAACTAGCAGGTGATTCAGTTATTTCACTCCTAGCCATATATCCAGAGAACTCCATACCCTAACAGGGAGATCTTTGCATCCCATGTTTATTGATGCTTCATAGCAAAGAACTGGAATCAACCTAATTGTTCGACAGTAGATGAACAGGTAATGAGAGCAATAAAGAGAAATGCAATAAAAAATTTACAGGGAAATGGATAGACTTAGATCTATAATATTAAACGAGATCATATCTCAAGAAGAAAAAAGCATGAAGCATATTCTCCATCAAATGCAGAATTTTGTCAATAATATATCTGTATATGTAAACAAATGTATGTATGGGTACAGTATAAGATATTAAAATGGAAACAAGGAAGGCTGAGTATCAAGGGACAAAGAACTGTGTCTAAGCTGTGAACCTGAGCTATGACAGAGGAGATAAAGCACATCATTTTTTTCTGGTTCTAATTCTGCCATGGGATTTTCTGGGTTTGGTGGTAGGCAAATGCATAAAAACACAATCAACAACAAAAGCATAAAATCTAACATGAAATTCTACATCTTCCATTATGTGTGTTTGGTCTAACTGTAGACAAGTTCATGAGCTATATAGCCTTGGGGTTCCTTTCTATGTATTTTAGCTTTGTTATTTGCAATATTATTTTTATAATACTGTTTAAAATAGAAAGAGAATGATATTGGCAAGAGAGGTGCAGTGCACCCACTGAGCTAGACCGCTCTGTGGGTAGAAGACAGTTTATTGGGAACAAACTATCTCATGATAGTGGAGAACAGCAGCTTGGCAGGGAAGCAAGTGGATTTTATAAGATCAGCAGAGTGGGCGCTTTGAGCTGTTGCAGGCTGTTTGGTTAATCAGGAACCAGATGCACTTTGCCTGTGGTAGCTGACTGTTGGTGGCAGAGAAGGGAAGTAGTGGCTTTCTTGGCAAACAGAAAGCCCGCATCATGTTTAGGTTTCTGTTTGTTTACCAGGTAAGGATCCTGCCGGGACTGGGCACTCATTTTAGGACGCTGTCAGCAGCATTGCCGTTTTATTACCCTCTATGTGACTCCCTCTGTGTGACCAAACAATCTCCAAGTAAATTCAGGCAGAGAACTCCTCCCTCCAAGCCCCTCAGTTGCTTTAATTTTGCTAAGAAAAGGAGCCTTTAATGCTGTCTCCCTGAGAGCCCCTCATAGGTGTAGGATCAGAGCTAGGAAAAAGTATTATATTAGTGACTGGGAAGATGAAACCAAAAGACGGAGCAGTCAGTTGATGTTGTCACCTGCTGTGTGATGATGCTTTTACTCTTTTGGTTTTTCAAGGGGGCCCATCACCCAGTTCTTAAATCACACACAGAGGCTTATTCTTAGTTATGAATGCCCAGCCTTAGTCTGACTTGTTTCTAGCCAGCTTTTCTTATCTTAAATTAACTCATCAACCTTTTCCCTCTGGGCTTTTATCTTTCTTACTTATGTATATCTTACTTTCCTTCCTACTCCGTGGCCATTGTGTAGGTAGGTTGCTGGTACCTGACATCCTCCTCCATTCTCTTGCTCCTCTTCAATCCGATTTGTCCTCTCTGCCTGCCAGCCCCGCCTATCCTTGCTCCTGCCTTGCTATTGGCTGTTCAGCTCTTTATTAGCCCATCAGGTGTGTTAGACGGGCAAAGTAACACAGCTGCACAGAATCAAACAAATGCAACATAAACAAAAGCAACACACCTTAAAATAATAACAGTCATCAGAGTAAGTTAAAGGGGAAATTGTCATTATCAAAATGGCGCCACTTGTGTTCGCCCTTAGGAGGGTCCTTCTGCATGGTTGCCTGACACCAGCCACGCTCCTTTTTCACTTTGGGTTCTTCTAAAACGTTGTTATGCTCTTTGTTTTGGGCACAGTAGATCTCAGGGATGCGAACAGCATCCGGGCATTGATGTCACAGGATCTCAGATCCCTTAAGATGGAGGAACGAACAAAAAAAGGGAGGGGATTGGGGACACTGGGATTCCCTCTCATGTCTGAGAGGGAAAGGCTGAAGCCCTGGTGGCAGAGAAGAGATTAACCCCCAGGAAGAGGTTCCACACAGTTCTGACAGCTTGTCCCACAGATGAATCAACACGCGCGCATTTATCCTGGCCTGTGTGTTTAAGTTTTTTTTCTTTAAAATTTTAATATTGCAGTGATTGGAGAGAATTTGTAAATCTTTGTCCTTTTTTTCTTTTCAACCTGTCTCAAGATAGAGTTTTCTAAGAATGGAAAATCTATGAACCAATTTCTTAATTAGTGATTGATGTGGGGGGGGGGATCCAGTTCATTTTTGGTGGTGCTCTCAAGGGCATATGGTCTTGGGGTATATAAAAAAGTAGGGCCAAACAAACCACGGCGAACAAATCGTTAAGCAGTGTTTTTCCATGGTCTCAGCTTCAGTTCCTGCCATGAGGTTCCTGCCTCAAGTTCCTGGCTGACTTCCTTGAATGATGAACTACAAGTTGCTTTTGATATTATTTGTGCTATAGGAGGAGGGCTAGGAGCAGAAGTGACAGCCGCGGCAGCAGAGGCAGTTGTCTGCCTCCTTTATTTCTTATGTCTTGTCTGTCAACTATGACTGCTCCGGAGGCTCTAGTTGCAGGACTCGGGGTTAGACATGAATCCGGATGGTGCAAAGCGAAGTTGGTGGTTTCAGCCATTTCTAATGTCCGGCTTTACCTCTCCTCAATCGTAGCTTTCCACTGGGGCAATCAGCGAAGCACAGGTATGAGCTACAGCCTCATTGCCCGTGCCTAGTTCTGCGATTCTACTTGGCATGCGTCTTCCTTGGCGTTTCTGTACCTCTGCCGTGTGATAGACCCGTATGAGTACGCTTGAACGTTCGGAGGTGCAGGCAAACCTGGAAGTCCAGGGAGCAGGTGCCCATGGGGAGATCCTTGACTGCTCCAGGGAACAGATGGAATTAGGAGTGAAAGGTGTTAGCTTGGGTACAGCTCCTGGGTGGAGGAAAGCCTTAAGGCAATGCGCATCAGATACCTGTGAAATGGAACTGGGACTGGAGGGGGGGGATCCCCAAATGATGAGGCTGATCTTCCGAGTCTTAGCTGGCACAGAGCACTGAAACAAAATTGGCTCACATTACATCAGAATGGCAAAGTTCCAGCTGAGCGGGCTGGGGCACGCCTTTACCTTTAATTCCAACACTTGGGAGACAGAGGCAGGCAGATCCCTGTGAGTTAGAGGGTGCCCTGATCCACAGAGCTAGTTCCAGAACAGCCAGGGCTATATAGAAAAATCCTGTCTCAAAAAAATAAAATAAAAATAAAAAACAAAAACTAACACACACACACACACACACACACACACACACACACACACCCTCAAAGGGAGCTCTCTCAGAAGAGAGAACCAGTGTGGATTACAGCCTTTCTGCTTCTGCCTTGAAGCAGACAGCTCTTTGTGTTCCGTGGTTCCACAGAGGGTTCTCAGAGAGACGAGACTCTTGCTGTCTGCCCAACAGTCGGCTGTATACTGGACTTGTGGTTTGATGTCTCCCTCTTTTCCTCATGTCTCAAGTCTGCTGGCAAGAACGTATCTCCGGTGGTTCAAGAACTGAGTTTCTTAATTCAACAGCGCCCTCTGCTGTTGGTATAATACAATGACATGCCCTCACCACTCACTCAATCTCTCCCTCCCTCTCTGTCTTTCCCTCTCTCTGTTCCTTCCTCCCTGTCCCTGTCCGTGTCCCTCCCTCCCTCCTTTTCCTCCTCTTCCTCTTCCTCCTTCTTCTCCCTTTGTCTCCTCTCGTCTTAGATGGCATGTTCCAGATTTTATGAGTGTTTCCAAGGACAGATACGGTGTTATATTTTGTTTTATTATCAAACCTCTAAGGATTGTCCCCCCTTTCCAAGCACCCCTTTCTCCTCCTATGGTATTTAAGGTTCTCACGCTCTCTAAGGCTCCTTATGTTCTTCAGCTCCTGGCTTAATTCCAAGTTTATTATCAATATCTCTCCGCTCAGGGTGGAAGACTCTTCTGATAGTGTGAGGGATTATTTATTTATAATATCCATCTGTTTATTTTGACACAGAGTCTTATGTAGCCCAGGCTGGCCTCGAACTTGCTATGAAACCAAATATGACCTTGAACCCCTAATCCTCCTGCCTCCACCTCCCAAGTGTTGGGATTTCCAGGGTCACTTCCATAGCTGACCGATGGAGGTTGTTTAGCCTCGGTTACTGTATGGGTCTAGCCTCAGCTGTCTTGCACAAAGCTCTGCTTCATTCCTGGCTTCTCTACTGAAGAAAAAGGCTAGTCACGTGACTCTGCTCCTTGGGCAGATTTATATCTGTATGCAAATTGCTGTCCCATGTTGGCGTGGCAGAAGGGTAGTCCTGTCTATCTATCTATCTATCTATCTATCTATCTATCTATCTATCTATCTATCTATCTATCTATCATCTATCCATCTTTCCGAGAAGTAAAGTAGGTAACCCAGACTGCAAAAGTGCACGGGTTTGCTTCTCAAACACTCACTTTACAGTGGAAACGCTTTATTCCACGAGTTATTAAGAAGGATGTTGCTAAATTTCCATGGACAGATTTTTAAGGTCATCCTGTCTAAAAATGAACTTTTATGTGTGCTCAAGGAAGACGCGTCTGCTCTCACTGTTAGACACAAAGTTCCCCGTGTGCTCATCAGCTAACTATGACATCCAAATCTTACCGATTTCTCCTCAGACTGTTTTGGTAACTCCTAAGATAATAAGAAGACATCCGCAGTGAAAGCGGCAAATTTTTCTCCTCTGGTCGATTTGTTTTGCACCTGCAAAGCACCTGCTGGGAGCCGGTAAGCCTAGGAATGCGGTTCTCCAGAGAGAAGAGCTCTTCTGTCTCCACTGGGGGCTCTGGAGCTCAAAAAACCATATTGGCCCTAAAGTCTATGCTGATGATTTTAATATATAGTTACCTACCTCCTGCTGGAGTATTTTAAAATTTATTTCATTTTATTATTATTGTGTGTATGGTGTGTGTGTGGTTATGATGTATGTGGGATATGACGTGTGTGTGGGGGTTATGATCTGTGTGTGTGGTTATTATGTGTGTGTGTGGGGTTATGATTGTGGGGGGAGGGTTATGATATGTGTGGGGGATATGATATATGTGTATGTGTTATGATTGTGCGTGTGTTATGATGTGTGTGGGTATGATGTGTGTGTGTTATGATTGTGTGTGTGTGGTTATGATGTGTGTGTGGAGTATGATATGTGTGTATGTTATGATTGTGTGTGTGTGTTAAGATGTGTGTGTATGGGTAGAAAATATGTGTGTGTATGAGGGTTATTATGTGTGTGGGGGGTTATGATGTATGTGTGTAGCATTATGATGTGTGTGTTATGATGTGTGTGTAGGGGGTTATAATGTATGTGGGTTATGATTGTGGGGGGGTGTTATGGTGTGTGTGTGTGTGTGTGTGTGTGTGTGTGTGTGTGTGGTCTGCACATGTCACAGTGAACACGTGGAGGGCAGAGGACAACTCTGTGGAGCTGGCTCTCTCTTTCCACCTTTATGTGGGTTCTAAGGATGAACTTGGTTTTCCAAGGTTTCATGGCATATTTTCTCCAGCTTTTGCATTCATTATTTCCTCAGTGCTTACTGCCTTCTGTCCTGGTAAAAACACATACATGAATTAAAAAGAGCTGGTCTGACACTCTCAGTCACATAGTGAGAACTTTAAGAGCGTCCACAAGTGCCATGATTACTACTACCTGCTTTGACCTTTATTTCCCTTCTTTCTCATCCTTCTTTCAATGAAACACACTTTCTTGTTGTATTTTCCTACCTCGCTAGGTTAATGTTTTCTTCATAGAATAGTTGACTCTTGCTCCTGCAAACACCATGGAAAGTTGGAGGTCTCTCTCCCTCCCCCAGGACACACAGACACAAAAGTAAAAGAGGGAAGAGAGAACTTGCTGTCCAAACCCTACCACACAAGGTTTAGAGGAAAGAAGACAGACCCATGGCACACATACAGAAGATGGGAGGTGCAGACAGGAGAATGTCCCCAAAGCGTGGAGCTGGCCTCAGAGATTCCTTAGAAACAAGGTGAAGGATAAGGACTGACTTGTGGTCGTCCTCTGACCTCCACAATCATGCCGTGGCACACGTGGTCCCCCTCATGTTAAAATAAGAAAGCAGAAGGGGGCCTGGACAGAAAGAAGATGGAGATTGGTGGGAACTGGAAGCGAATGAAAGAGGGCAGAGGGGATTTGGGTGAAAATTATAGAAATGTACGATATACAAGTGTGAAAATGTCACTGAGGCCCATGATTGCATATGATTAGTATATACTAATAAAAATGTGAAGAGAAATTTGACTGCAAATGCTAGTCCTCCCCTGGAGCACAAGATGCTCAGAACACGCATTGTGGTCCTCCTACCCCATCTTTGGGCAGTTACTTGTAGATGGACTTTCTCTTCTGCCACCAGCCCCAAATAACAACTCGAAGACTTATTAATTATGAAAGCTCAGCTCTCGCTTAGACTTGTCCCACTAACTCTTATAAGTTAAATTAACCCATTTATATCAATCCACCTTTTAAATCTCTTATTTATTTATTTATTTATTTATTTATTTATTTATTATGTATACAATATTCTGTCTGTGTGCATGTCTGCAGGCCAGAAGAGGGCACCAGACCTCATTACAGATGGTTCTGCGCCTCCATGCGGTTGCTGGGAATTGAACTCAGGACCTTTGGAAGATCAGGCGATGCTCTTAACCACTGAGCCATCTCTCCAGCCCTCAATCCACCTTTTGCATCATGGCTTTTTACCTTTCTTTCATTCTGTATATCAGAGTCCCTCTGCGTCTCATTGACATCTCTCTTGCGTGCCTAGCATCATCTCCAGTTCATCTCTTTTTCCTGGAAGTCCCGCCTATCTCTCATGCCTGGCTATTGGCCATGCAGCCTCTTATTACACCAATCACAGCAGCATGTCTTCACACACTACACAGAAATCCCACAACAGCGACTATGCTAATACTAGTTGCTTCCGACGCACCCAGGGTCTCTCATCGCAGTATCCCGCAATCCCTGCAGCTTAGGCATATTTGTGATGTTACTCTTTTATTTTTCTCATTCTGGTCTATAGTCAGAATCTTCTTTTGGAGAAATTCTTCTTGTTTTAAAAGAATACCTTCTAAATTCCTTTTTTAAATTTACCTTTTATTTCAAGTGTGTAAATGTGTGTGTGTGTGCATGTGTGCATGCGACACGTACACACACTCACATGAGTATGGATGCCTGTGGAGTCCAGAAGAGGGCATCAGGTCCTCTGGAATGGTGAGCTATCCAGTGTAGGTTCTGGGAACTGATCCTGTGCCCTCCAGAAGAATGGTACACGTTCTTACTACGGGGCCAATATCTCTCCAGCTTCCTTGAATTCCTTTTAATGATGGTCTCTTGCCGTGAATTCTCTATTTTATTTTTGGTTGAAGATGAGTTATTCTGCCTTTGTATTTGAAATTTATTTTTGTCTAATTCATTTTACTGTATTCTACTGACCATCGTTGCCTTTGAGAAAACCCCCAGAACGAGAGTGGAACTCTTCATTGCCTTGGTTCAGATCACCATCTACTTAACAGCCGTGTGGTCTTGAGGAGACTGCATATGGCCCACTTAATTGCTAATCGCAAAAAGAAAAAAGGGAACCCGTCTTTGCTTAGCTTTGATATTTTCTTTTGGTGTTATTCAGGCTTATGTGGATTTACTTTTTTTTCATTTATTTAATAAGCAGAACACCTTTAAAGGTAGGCATTGTGCAAATATTAGATCATTAAATTTTAAAATAACTCTAGGTGGTACTATTAAGTGTCTTTGCACACCAGGAAGCCGAGACCTAGAGACACTGAGTGACCTCCTCAAGCTTCCACAGCAGGGAAACGATAGAGCTGTGCTTCCAACCAAGTCGCCCTGGACCTGGAGTTTCCTTTACAAATCTAAGGAGTTCTAGTAGATTAGCATCGTGGGTAATTTGTGTCTGTGAAGACATTGATGCATTCATTTGCGTTTCAAGAGCTTAGAGTCTCTCAGGGTATTCTTTTACTTTCCTTTAAAGCCCCTGTGTGGTCTAAAGCGGCACCCCTCCATTCTGGATATTGAAAGGTAAGGTAGAACCTTTCCGGTATAAACAGGACGCTGCTTTCATTAAAGTTTTTATTAACATATATTAATTACACATAACAATGGGTCTCATTGTGACATTTTCTTACATGTATACAATGTATTTTTATTATATTCACCTTCAGTTACCCTCTCTTTCCTCCTTTTCTCTCCCATTCTACTGAGCCCCCTTTCTCATCCTAACTCATCTTCCGTCTACTCTCATGTCTATATGTGTGTCTGTGCATGAGTGTGTAAGATGTATGTGTGAGTGTGTGTGTGTGCATGGCATGTCTGTGCATGTCTTTATGTTTGTTTGTGAGTGTATCTGTGTGTATGTGTGTGTGTGTGTATGTGTGCTTGTGTGTCAATGAGCATACAATGTATTTGTGATTTTAGTGTGGATGTCTGTGTCTGTGTGTGTCTTCTGTATGTGTGTATCTGTGCGTATATGTGCATTTGATGTGTGTGTGTGTGAGTGCATGTGTGTATGGTATGTGGGCACATTTTTTTCAGGACACGGTTTCTCTGTAGCTTTGGAATCTGTCCTGGAACTAGCTCTTGTAGACCAGGCTGGCCTTGAACTCAGAGATCCACCTGCCTTTGCTTCCCAAGTGCTGGGATTAAAGGCGTGCGCCACCACCACCTAGTCATGTGGGCACATACTCTATTTAGTTTTCATGTCGACTTCCCACAAATTAGAATCACCTGAGTTAGGGGTCTCAGCTGAAGAGTTGTTCTCATTGCCTTCATTGATGTAGGAAGATCCATCTGGAATGGGGGTAGCACCTTCTGGTAACAGTCCAGGCAAAATGGCATGGCTGCAGGGTGGTTGATTATTCGGTTGCCCTTTGTTTTCTCGGCCTTCCCTGAGTTGATTAACCCTTTTCCTGCTGCCGCTGATTCATTCCTTCACTGATATCAGAACCAGTATTTCTATGCTGCCCATGTTCTAATGATCAGCGGCTCTCCAGAAACCCTCCAGGTTTTCGGCATCAGATTGGGATCCAGTATCAAGGACTGAGCAATTATTGGCTTCTCAGCCTCTCAGGTGCAAGATGACTGTTGCCACTACTTTAATGTAAAGTGATTTAATAAATTCTTTATATAAAGAAATATAATAAATTATATATGCATATATATTCACCCCATTGGTTCTGTTCCTCTAGAGAACCCTGACTAATACAATGCCTCTTCAAGTACAAACTTTGCTAACCCCTGCTCCAGGTCTATGGGAGTTTAAAAGTGATTCCATTTTAAAAAGTGAGTCAAGAAATATATCACTTTGAATAACATATTTGTTTTTTTTTTTCTTAAAAAAAATAGGTTTAAGAAAGTAACAGAGAGCACCAGTATGGCCTGTTAGGAGTGCTGTTGAGTTGTCTATGAAATGAAGGCAGAGCCTGAATTCAAGCAGGACAAGAAGGGGTGATGTAACAGCCAGAATCTTCATCGGCATCTTTGGGGAGTGAGGAAGTCACAGCCAAGGATGGTGACCAACTTTCTATTTCTTGTCTGGGAGTACAGTGAGACCTACATGAGCTGGAGGAAGGAGGAGCGCTGTGTATTCTTCACGCCTCTCAGCACCGTGACAAATGCCTGAGGAAATTCAACCAGGGGAGGAATTATGTCCCAGAGGCCTCCGTCTGTAGTTGTCTTGATCTGGTCTAAAGGCCTGAGGTGACGCAGCACATCATGATGGACAGGCATGGTGGAATCTAGCCTCTCACCTCGTGGTGGCCAAACAGAGGGAACAGGGAGAGGCTCAGAGCAAGCTGCCCTCAAAGGCAAGCCATCCATGAGTTACTTCTTCCAATACGCTCCCCCTCAGAAGTTTCCCTCATTTCCTAAGTGGCACCAACAGCTGGGAACCAAGCCTTCAGGCCACGGTGGGATTCCACATCCAAACTACAACAGGCAGTTCATTCTGAATGCCAGCTTGACCATGGCCTCCTCAGGTTTTTGGTCAGCCATCACACTGAGTTCCCAAATCTATTTCAGTCAGAGTTTCCCCAGAAACTGGACCAGGATGGATTCATTCATCTGTGTATTCTAAGGGGTTGATTTGTGCAGTTACAGAGATCTGCACACTCCAAAGTCTACAGGGTGAGCCAGAACCTTAGGACAGTCCACAGTGTAGTTCTGGTCCCAAAGTTGGCAGGCTGGAGGCTATGGATAAGTCAATGTTTCAGCAAGAGTCTGCGGGCAGAAAAAAAAACCTGATTCCCTCTCAGAGGCAGGCAGGTGGAGGCAGGGGGAGACCCTATTCTCGTGGTTGTCCCGTTTGCCCATTATTCTGAAGCCACTGGCTGGATGATAGTACTGTGGCCTGGCCTGGCATTTGAAGTGATTTTGTGGCAGCCCAGCTGGTTGGCAGCTCCTTGCCAGATACAGGCCTGAAGACTATTTGCTTTCAATCAGAATAGTACACTGTGTTGCTTTTCTCGTAGCTAGAGTTCATGGGTTCAGGAATTGGAGGCATTAAACAGCCGTGGTGCCTCTGACCATCATCTCTAGTGATACAGAAGTGAGATTTTTGCTCCCTAGCCTTTGTACTTGGCCGACTTGGAAATCATGTTTCCAGATCCTGCTAGGAGTCACAACAGGGATCCCACTGAACTGGGCTTCAAGACTGGCTTTGAAGAAGGGCCCAATCCCTGACATAGCTAACTCAATATTGTTTCTGAGTCCACCTTGTTTCTTTCTTCTTAGTTCTTGTGAGTCCTTCTCCGCTACAGTTACCTTGGATCCCAGGAACAACAGGCTGATGTATGAACATATTAAGAGAAGAGGCATAAACCATTCCCTAGTCCGCAGAGATCTTGGTATCACAGAGCTGTGCAAGGTAGATCCTGGGATGGTGATCAGCTGAACTGAGGCCAGGCTCTGAAACCAGGACAACCGCTGTGGAAGCCTCCAATCCATGCCCTTGTTTCTACCTGATGTGGGAGTGTCATATATCAATCTGTTGATTTCATTGGTTAAGCAATAAAGAAACTCCTTGGCCCTGATAGGTTAAAACATAGGTGGGAGGAGTAAACAGAATAGGATGCTGGGAGGAAGAGGAAGTGAGCTGAGACTCGACAGCTCTGCTCTGGAGCAAAGACGCCAGGCTCCGCTCTCCCGATAGCTCTGCTCTCTGAGGCACACGCGATGAAGCTCTGACCCAAGATGGACATAGGTTAGAATCTTCCCGGTAAGCGCACTTTGGGGTGCCTACACACATTATTAGAAATGGGGTAGTCCAGGTGCGAGAATTAGCCTAGAAGAGGCTAGATAGAAATGGGCCAAGCAGTTCTTAAATGAATACAGTTTGTGTGTTGTTATTTCGGGCATAAGCTAGCAGGTGGCCGGGGTGCTGGGGATGCAGCCCCGCCGCTCCTATTTCAACATCTACCCCTGAGGATGGTAAGCACATTGATAATGGTCTTCGTTCCTTTCCTGCATTCACCAGTGCTTGTCTCTTCAGCTGACATTCTGGAAGGTTTTCCTGAGCCCTGTCTATTGGGACCCCCAGCAGCTGGGGCTTCTCCCCTAACCTTCAGGAACATCATCACCTGGCCGCTTTAGGCTCTTCATGCTTCTGAGCCACCAGGTCAAGGAATGAGACATGTTGTTGCTTGGTGTAACCGGCTTTCTTTTGGGCCACTGACCAGCTCCCAAATGATGACATAGAGACTTCTTAGTAGTTGTGAATGCTCAGCCTTAGCTTATGCTTGTTCTACTAGCTCTTATAACGTAAACTAACCTGTTTCTCTTCATCTACATTTTGCCTCAGGGCTTTTTACCTTTCTTTCATTCTGTATGGCTGTCTCATTGACAGCTGCCCGTCTAGGTATTGACTGTTCAGCTTTTTATCAGACCAATCAGACGCCTTAGGCAGGCAAAGCAACACAGTTTTACATTGTCTAACAAATGCAGCATAAATGAATGTAACACACCTTTACATAAAGTAATATTTTATAACATAAACAAATGTAACATATCTTTGCCTAGTTAATGTGGGATTCCCCTCTATATGCTGTGACTACCACTGGTTAATAAAGTAGCCGCAGCAGGAGACAGATGCTGGATGGAACCTTACCAGTAGACCACACCCACATGGTGATACACAGGATAATAGAAATGGGTTAATTTAAGATGTAAGAACTAGCTAGAAATATGCTTAAGCTTTTGGCTAAATAGTGTTGCAATTAATATAGTTTCTGTGTAATTATTTTGAGTCTGGGTGGCCAGGAAATGAATGAGCAGCCTCTGCCAACACCTAGTTAAAGTAGTATTCCGTAACAGCTTGGTGAGATTTACATGGTTACCAATCTCTCCATGGAGAAATTAGACTGCTCTGGAATGGAGGTAAGAAAGAGTATGGGTGCACACAGAGGCTCTTAGGAGATCCTTACAATATCACATGGTCTGAGTAAGCAATGGGAAACCACGAGGACCCAATTCAGACAATTTATATTGTAGTATTTGCCTTGTATATGCATGTCTTCTAGAAGCCTCCTGTATTGAGAGGCTGGTCCCCAGTTGGTGGGATTGTTTTGGGAGGTTCTGGGAGTTTTAGAAGACAGGAACTGGCTGGAGAAAATAGGTCACTGATGTGTGGCTATGTATTATCATTGGCTGCTGCCTGACACACCCTGCTCCTTGACTGGTGTGAACTCAGGCTCCCATCCCCCACTCCCACCACCATGATGTCAAGTGCACAGAGATGATGGACCGAGCCCTTGGAAGTGGAAAGAAAACAAACCTTTCTTCCCTTAAGTTATCCTCTTAGGTATTTTGGCAACACAGAGAAAAGAAGTAACCAATGCAGGTCATATTTAAACACTTTACATTTTATATTATAACATTAAAAAGTTCTCACATTGTGAGCGTACTTCACTCAAAGACTTGACTTCCTCCCCTTGGCAAGAGTCTAGAGGGTTTTCAGTAGTACTTAGGAGAGTTGGGTCCCTCTAAACAGACTCATGGCCATTTTATTGCCCTCATTTAAAGATTAAAGATGTTTTAAGAAGGTGTGTGTGTGTGTATGTGTGTGTGTGCATGTGCTCACCAGGTCAACAAGGATAGATTTGTAAGGATTAATTTTATGTGTTAACTTGGCCATTGGATGCTAAGATATTTGGTCAAATATTATTCTTTTTGTGGAAGTGTTTTTGACTGAGATCAACACTCAGATCAGTTGGTGGGTCTCACTCAGTCAGTTAAGGAGTGAGGAGAACAAACCTAGATGCTGTTGTAAATAAGAGGAATGCCTTCCACCCAAGAGTCTGAGCCAGAGGCTAGAGACGTGGCTCAGTGGTTAAGAGCATTGCCTGCTCTTCCAAAGGTCATGAGATCAATTCCCAGCAACCACATGGTGGTTCACAACCATCTGTAATGAGGTCTGCTGCCCTCTTCTAGTCTGCAGACACATACACAGAGACAGAATATTGTATACATAATAAATAAGTAATTTTTTTTTTTTAAAAAAAAGAGTCTGAGCCAGAGTGTGGGACTTTTTCCTGCCATCAGACTCTAACTAAAACATCACTTCTCCTTAGGTTTTGAGCCTCTCTGTTTTTAGATCAGAACCTGGGTTCTTTCTCCCTAGTCTCTAGTAGATTTGGGGATTTATTACCCTCCATAGTTGTATGAGGCAGTGCCTCACAGTAGATCTATTCTAGGTGCTGGTTCGGTTTTGAGAATACTGGGTAGTACAAGGCTTATGTCGGCATGAGGGGTGAGATATTGATATTAAGAATTCAGAAGTGGCTATGTGGGAGTGCAAGCTGGTACAGCCCCTTTGGATGTCTGGGGTAGGAGGTCCTTCTGTGTTTGCGCTGCTTTCATTGATTGAATAAAGAAACTGCTTTGGCCTTTTGATAGGGCAGCCCTTAGGTGGGCAGAGTAGACAGAACAGAATGCTGGGAAGAAGGGATGTGTGGCAGACACCATGAATCTCAGCCTGAGACAGATGTAGTTTAGACTCTTGCCAGTAAGCCACAATCACGTGGTGATACACAGATTTAATAGAAATGGGTTAATCAAGATGTGAGAGTTAGCCAATAAGAGGCTAGAGCTAATGGGCCAGGCAGTAATTTAGTTAATACAATTTCTGTGTGGTTATTTCCGGGGCTAAGCTAGCCGGGCGGCTGGGACAAGCAGCCCACTGCTCCTCCTGTTACAGATGTCAGTGTGGTGATTTCTCAGAAAATTAGGAAACAATCTACCCCAAGACCCAGCAATACCACTTTTGGGTATATATCCAAAGGATGCTCAATCATAACACAAGGACATGTGCTCAACTATGTCCATAGCAGCATTATTTGTAATAGCCAGAACCTGGAAACAACCTAGATGCTCCTCAACTGAAGAATGACTAAATAAACTGTGGCATTTGCACAATGTAAAAAAAAAAAAGGACATCTTGAAATTTGCATGCAAATGGATGGATCTAGAAAACACCATATTGAGTGAAGTAACCCCAGACCCAGAAAGACAAATATAATATGTACTCATTCATAAAGTGGCTTTTAGACATAAAACAAAGAAAAACCAACCTACAGTGCACAACCCCAGAAAACCTAGACAACAAAGACCTTAAGAGAGACATACCTGGATCTACATAGAAAGGAGAAAAAGACAAGATCTCCTGAGTAAATTGGGAGTGTGGGGGTCACAGGAGAGGGTAGAAGGGGAGGGAGTGGAGAAAAATGCATAGCTCAATAAAAACAATTAAAGAAAGAAAATTTGAAGGAGCAGATTTAAAAAAAAGAAGTGGCTATGCTAATTTATGTTTGTATTTCTGGAGTCCACCTCAAATTTCTGAGTCTGTGTAATTATTCAATCAGAACAGCTCATTTGGGAGACAATCCTTCTCTAGTGTCTCTATCATATGCTCCAGAGAGCTGTCTTAGGAGCTTTTAGCTGAGATGTTCTCTAGAAAGATACTGGAGTTGTGTGCAGCTCAGTGGAACAGCACTTGAGCTGTGCACAAGGACCCTGGCTCGATTCTCAGCACATGTATGTTTGAATCTTAGGAACCACATCCTAAGATTCCACACCAGGAAAACGAAGGTAAAATGGCAGGATCTGAAGCCAAGTCCATTTCTAGCAAGCTTTTCAGGGAATCTTCACACACACCAACCTCCAAGACAAGAGGACAGCCATCAGGCCAGGAGTGGCATATCCTCTACACTAGATGGCGCCACAAGCTCAGTCTAGAATTAGATGCAGCTGGGCTTCCTCAACCCTCTGCCTCTCCTATGAGAAAAGAAAGACACAGCCTGACTCCATGCAGTCACGCTGCTACCAGTCTGCTCACGACAGGCCTGCCTGGAAGAGGTGAAAGTTCCTAGCCTCAGACAGGTGAAGAATCTTCTTTTCTGAGTGATCGCCTGGACCCACACTTTGGTCCAGTCTGACAACGAATCAGGAAGCATCATGACCCAGTCAGAGTCAGGGCTGTGGAACCCGGAGGGGTACACCCTTCCCAAACCACCATCCCTACTGGTCAGAGTGCCCATGTTCCCCCAGGAGAGTCAGGCACAAGTCTGTTAATGCCCCACTGCCACAGAGCTAGGCATCCCTATTTACTCTTCTCCATAGGCAACCTCCCTGTGGGGATTTGAATGAGCAATTGCCCCGACCCCCGCCCCCGTCCCATAGGCTTATTTGGTCCCCAGTTGGTGGTGTTGTTTGGGGGAGGTTTAGGTTGGGGAGCCTTGCTGGAGAAATATGTCACCGGAGGCAGGCTTTGAAAGTTTGTAGCCTTGCTCTCTGCTTCATGTTTGCTGTTGAGAAGCAATCTCTTGGCTTCCTGCTCCAGCTACCTGCTGACATGCCTATCCCACCATTACGGACTTTCCCTGTGGACCCCTAGGCCAAAATAAAATTTCTTTCATGAGTTACTTTTGGCCATGATGCTTCATTCCAGCAACAAAAAGCAGCCAGCATTCTGTTCTTCCTTTTCTATCTTAGTTAGGTTCTATTGCTGAGAAGAGACACCATGACCACAGCAACTCTTATAAAAGAAAACATTTAATTGGGTGGCTTACAGCTTCAGAGGTTTAGTCCACTGTCATCATGGTAGGACATGGACGCGTGCAAGCAGACATGGTGCTGGAGAAGGAGCTGAGAGTTTTTTCATCTTGATCCGCAGGCAACAGGAAATGAACAGTCACAATGGGTGTAACATAAGCATAGGAAACCTCAAAGCCCGCCTCCACAGTGACACACTTCCTCCAACAAGGCCACACCTACTCCAACAAGGCCACAACACCTAATAGTGCCACTTCCTTTGGGGGCCATTTTCTTTTAAACCACCACACTTTCTAGGAGAGTTGCTGGTGTTGCAACCGGTTCCAGTATTTGGGCTCCTATTGTTCCCTGTGACCATGCGACCATGTGACCGTGCCCACACAGTTTCCTTTGCTTCTGGCAGAAGTAGGAACCACATATCTCTGTACCTTTTGCCTTCACCCTTGGGCACAGCGCTTCACACTCAAGTCATTTCTACAGCTTTGACTTCCCCAGTCTCTGTCACCTCCCCTTTGGGTTGTGTTTCCAGCTGATAGATTTTTAAAAAAGAGAAGTTTTTATTTTGTGTGCATGAGTGCTTTCATTGCATGTATGAATACCCACCACATGCATTCGGTGCCCCTAGCAACCAGAAGATGGGGTCAGATCCTCTGGAGTTACAAACATCTAGGAACTCCCATGTGAGTGCTGGGAACAGAGACCAGATCCTGGGAACAGAGACCAGGTCCTGGGAACAGAGACCAGGTCCTGGGAACAGAGACCAGGTCCTATGCAAGAGTGGTAAGTGCTCTTATCTGCTAAGTCCTCTCTCTGGCCTCAGACGTGAGGCCTTAAGGCTGCCGCTATTCAAGTCTTACCCCTTGGCCCAGTGCTGAGAGCTCTCATCTCTGGCTTATTCTCAGGAGTGCTGACATTATTCCTGGAAGAAGAGATTTCTGGAATTTCTCAGGACAGAGAATTGATGGAAAGGACCCGGGGTGCAGAAGAGACCAGGGTCCACATGCTGGGAGAGGGAAGGCAGGAGTGGCACTGAGGAAAGGACCCCCTTGGACAGTGTATGGGGCGTGAGCCCCGTGGAAGAAAAGGGTCACCTGAGTGGGTTGGCTGTGGAGTTGCATGGGAGCATAAAGGCTAAGGGAGTGGACCAGATTAGGGAAACCAATAGGTAATGATTCCTGGTGATGGCAGCAAGGGAGAAGAGGCAATTACTGTCTGTCTTGGTCCGCGTTCTAGTGTCATAACAGAATAACGGAGGCTGGGCGCTTAATTCAGAAAGGAGGCTGCTAGGATCTTAGGGCTAGCACCTCTGGCTCTGATGAGTGCCTTCTGGTGATAACATTGCAAGTAGCACCATAGGAGAATGTATGAAAGAAGGATTGATCACGCAGTGAAGCCAGGAGGAGGGGAGGGAGGAGAGAGAAAGAGCGGCAGAACCGTGACCTTGCTTTATAACAATCCATTCTGATGCAACTGAATCTACTCCCCCATCCCAGCATTAACCCCTGCAGTAGTACCTTATGACCTAACTACCATTGTAAAGATTCTTCTGCCACTCACTATTACCACGTGGGTCCCAGGTCTCTCCATACAGACTGTTAGAGGATACTTTCAAACCACATTCGCATTACAGTGGAGTCTCCAAGACAGGGGTGAAGTGGGGGGAGCAGTGGGTGCATGCGTCGGGAGGGGCCACCACTGTAAGAGAGACCCAGGCCTAGATGGAAGCAGGGCAGTCAGCATTTCTCCCATGTCTTCCTCTCCCTTCTCCTTCAGTCCCAATATCTTCCTGGGGCCTCTGGAAAACCAGAGAGCCGTGTATACCCCGACTGAGCATCAAGGTGAGAACTGGGAAGAAAAACAAACAAATCAGGACAAAAACGTTGGATGCTTTGGTGGAAGGTGACCTGGGGGTGACCAAATACCTGGACAGAAGCAATTTAAAAGAGGCGTGATTTATTTTGGCTTGTGGTTTGAGAGGATGCAGTCCAGCATTGAGAGAGGCTCGTCAGAGGTCATCAGCCGGGAAGCAGAGAGAGACAAATGCTGGTACCCAGTTAGCTTTCTAAAGATCTATTTGACAAGAACTTTAAAGCATTGAAGAAAGAAATTGATGAGGATACCAGAAAATGGAAGGACATCCCTTGCTCTTGGATTGGGAGGATCAACATAGTAAAAATGGCAATTCTACCAAAGGCAATATATAGATTCAATGCAATTCCCATCAAGGTCCCATCAAAATTCTTCACAGATCTTGAGAGGACAATAATCAATTTTATATGGAAAAATAAAAAACCCAGGAGAGCCAAAACAATCCTATACAATAAAGGATCTTCTGGAGGCATTACCATACCTGACTTCAAACTCTATCACAGAGCTACAGTAATGAAAACAGTGTGGTATTGGCATAAAAACAGAGAAGTCGACCAATGGAATCGCATAGAAGACCCGGAATTTAATCCCCAAACCTATGAACACCTCATTTTCGACAAAGGAGCTAAAAGTATACAATGGAAGAAAGAAAGCATCTTCAACAAATGGTGCTGGCACAACTGGATGTCAACCTGTAGAAGATTGAAATTAGCCCCCTTTCAGTCAGTGATGGTGTCCTGCGTTTATGGGGATGTGAATCCTCTTTGCAGAAGCCCTCACGGACACACCCATGGGAGTGCCTCAGCAGTGCCCCAGGCAGTTCTCAGTGCATCACAGGGGAAGAACAAGAGGATGACCAGCATAGGAAGCTGGAACTACGAGCAACACACTTCACGATATAGTCGTTGTTAAGAGGGCCAAGCGCTGGGGGCCTACAAACCACAGGGATCTGTCTCTACCACAGACACTTAGGTCAGGTCCCTTTAATACCTAACATGGGACAATAGGAATAACAACATGTATCTTCCATGTTTGTACAGACTCAGAGTGTAGCAGCACACCTTGGGTTCAATTTGCTAAATTTGGTTAATTTTGACCTGTGGATAGCATGTCTTATAGTGAAGAGATATTCAATTCTTGCTATGGCTCTCCCCTTCTCAGAGTGTTCCCTTTTTTCCTCTTTCCTCTGCAGTTTGCAAGAAGATAGTTTGGGAGGTGGAGACCAGACCTCTGCCCTTGCCCAAGTCTCACTATCTAGGGACCTCACATCTGCTCTTCCAGAGACAGGGAGCCTCAAAGTCATGACGTTGTCTCCTTTTTGTTCTGCCCATCCTACTTGCCCTCAGTACCCCCCTGCTCACTCCAGCCCACCCTGTTCCCAGGGCTCAGCAAGCATATCTCACCCAGGGCAGATGGGGCACAACAGCCCTCCTGAGGCACAGAAGCCTGCCCTGCAGCAAGGATTCTTGGATGTAGTTTTACAGTCAAAGTGCGTGTGGGGGGTGGGGAGCCCATTTACCTATGAGCATCAGTCAGGACTGAATGGCTCCGAGGCTACCAGGCCTGGTGAGGAAGTACCTGTGCTCTGGTCTCCACACCCCTGGATCAGGAAAGCAGAGGTTCCACCTTATGTAGACAGCAGCATGGCTTCCATAGCCGCTGTCCTTCTTCTCTTGTACACACACACACACACACACACACACACACACACACACACACCACTCTACTTGCACAGAATGTCTGTGGGAACCTGGGCAGAGATCAGGGATGTGGGCTCAGTCTCCCTTGCCCAGAGAGCCTGCAACATGAGTGCCATGCATCCGCCAACCACAAAGCACATGTTCTGTGACACCTTTGCAATTGGCTAAAGGCATTAAGGGGAGCATTTGCATTTTGTCCTTTTAGTGACCCCGGTAAGCATTTATGAGCTCTCTACAATGAAGCTGAGCCATCCAGAAACCGGAGTGGATTGGAGTTTTCCCAACTGTGGAAGGCCTGATGCCATCAGGTCACAGCCTACCTAAGAAGAAGTCACGACTTAGGTACAGGAGACTTCCAGCCAACGGCCCATCTGGCCCCACCCTTCCTCTCTTGATTTAGAAGTCTACATAGTAATTCTAGACTGGGGGAACCCAGGGCTTCCCAGCCCTCTCTCTGCTTCCTCTAGGTGGGTGGGCCATCTCTTCTCTCACACGAGGGGCCAAGGCTACTGTCCACCCAAGGCGGGGGCGGCCCTCAGCGCAGTCTCTCCAGCTTCAGCAGCCAAAACACAGATGCAGATTGTGCACCGGACACTGCAGAGACTTCTCCAGGAATGAACTCTTAAGCTGGGTGCAGTCACCTGGGGCGACCAGAGTCTCAAAGTCCCAGAAATACACACCCAGCCCAGGAAAGATTACAAATCCCAGGCCCTGGCCTACAGAGGCGAAAGCCTTGGCAAGTAGAAGCAGACTCCGAGGATTAAAAATGTGTTAAGAGTGAACAATTAGGTCAGCCCTCTTCTTGATCTGCTAAATGTAACAGAGAGAAAATCCTGAGGGAGGAAGCGGGGATAATAATACAATAGCCACATTTACTTTGTGCCAGTAACTGGGCTCCGTGTCTCACATGCATTAAATCCTAACAACCCTGCTAGAATTTGGATAGGTTGTTTTTCTCGCTCAGAGAGGAAGAAAACTTAAGTAATTTGCCTGCTCGCTAGAGGTAAGGGATGGGGATTCCACACCACATCAGCCTCACAAGCTCTTATTGCTGGTGATGTCTTTTGCACTATTTTGATTTTGGTTTTGATTAATATGTATTGGTGTGCATTGTAATGAGGATTTGCATTCCCACTTCTGGGGTGATGTAGATCTGGACCGGGGATTTATAAGTTTGGGCTTCCCATCCAGAGATTTGATAAGAAGGGGTCGTGGGTGTGTGTAGAGACAAGGCCACTTTGTTAGGAGTGAAGAAATAGTAAACAGTGGGCCGGATGGGTGAGAGTAGATGGAGGTGGTGATGTGGAAAGTCCTTCTGCGTATGTGTTGCTTTTATTGGTTAATTAATAAAGAAGCTGTTTTGGGTCAATGGTTTAACAGAATATAACCAGACTGAAAGATATATATATATCTACATATATATATATATATGTAGAGAGAGAGAGAGAGAGAGAGTAGGAGGAGTCAGTGAGAAGCCATGTAGCCATCACAGGAGACAGATGCGCCAGAACCTTGCCAGTAAACCACAAGCCTTGTGATAAAATATAAAATAATAGAAATGGGTTAATTTGAGATGTAATATGCTTAAGCTATTGGCCAAACAGTATTGAAATTAATACAGTTTCTGTATGATTATTTCAGGGCTGGGTGGCCAGGAAACAAACGAGCAGTCTCCAACTACAGGGGGGTATACCAATATTGTTTGGGACTCCCTTTTATGGGGGTCGAGAGAAGGAATAGTTGGTTCCTAAGGATGAGAGAAAAGTGGTTCTCTCTCTTTGATTGATAGATTAGGTCGTATACTAATTTTTTCTACTGTGCATAGTCCTTCCCACAATGCATCTGATTTTGATCACATGCTTACTCTGTTGAGCTTGGGTATAAAATAACAAATAGGGGACTCCCCTTAAAAGTTTATTAGAGGACACAGTATGACTTACTGTGTTTGCTCCCCAAGCCAGTTCAGGTCAGATCAATCCTCCTGTTCTTCATACCTAGATACATTGAGAGAGAACTTGAATAGAAACTGTCGAACTTTGATTTCCTCGGGGTGGGAGGCTTGCACGAGTGTTCAGAGTTGGGAGTACACACAGCCCTATGCTGATGGGAGTAGAGAGGGTTGTGAGGTTGCTATGTGCATTATCTGAAGACAGGTGTGTGCCTAGTACCTGCAGCTGAAGGACCTAGGCTGCCAAGTACATTAGTAAAAGGGGGTAGCAATGGTGCACATTGTCCCAAGCTAAACTATCTCCTATTGTGGCTTGCCATAGGAGGCGGCAGACCCTACAGTGTCAATGTAGAACTGTATGGGTCCCTCTTGACTTGGGATTAAAACTTGATCTCTCTCCCTCTGTGCCTCTTTCTTTCTCCCTCCGCCCCCTATCCTAACTCCCCATCTCCCCTTCCCTCACACTCTGTGTGTGTATGCATGTATGATTCACAGAGAGAACACTAACACATGCACACAGAGAAAGAGAGAGCACACACAAACACACACTCATACACAGGGAAAGACAGAGAGATAGATGGAGAGGCTCATAGAGAGACCTTTCTGATAAGGTCTGTGGTCCTGGCTGACCTGGAACTTTCTATGTAGTGTAGGCTGAACTTAACTTATACCAGCCCTCCTGCCTCAACTCCCTGCATTCTGGGAGAACAGAGATCTGCTGTGCCCAGCTTTGATCCTGAAATCTTGATCTGATTAGCTACAAGCCAGCCCTGCATTCATTTGTTTCGTTTGTTGCATATCACATGCTCAGCGGTCTTTATCTTTCTAGTGCTTCTGCAGCATCCTATGCTGAGGTTGGCCCCAGGTCTGTGGGGGATAACTGAAACATGAAAATGCTTGGGGAAGCATGAAGAGACCTTTTGTCTGGAGGAGGTAGGAAGGGCTTCCCTTACAAGGGAGCATGTATCTGGTCCTAGAAGAAATTTGGCTTTGGTGTGGGACCCTTCTGATGGAAAAGTGTACGTGGGGATTCTAGAAAGAGGGCCTAGGGCTGCTTAGTAGAAGAAAGCCAAGCGCCAGGAACTCTTTCTGCTGGACGTGGTTGGTAGTTCCTATACATTTGAGTAAATTCCTTTCTTCTGAGGATCCCTCAAATATGTTAAAGATCTCAGTTTTTGGAAAGAAGAGTTTTTTGTTTTGTTTTATTTTTATTTATTTATTTATTTTTTTCTCTTTGGCTTGCACTTCCAAGGGAATACAGTGGGAAGGACAAACAAGACAGGAATATGAAGTTGGCTGCCACATCGCATTTGCACTTAGGAAGCAGAGAGTGGGTAGGAAGTGGGCCTGTTACAGCTAGGGAAGCTCAAAGCTTGCCCCCAGTGACACACTTTCTTCACTGAGGCTCTACTCCACCTCCTCAAACAGTGGAAGCAGCCGAGGACTGGGCTCCATCATATGGGGGACATTGCATATTCAAACACAACACCAGATATCAGAAGGAACGAGGGGAAGGAGCGAGTCCTATGAAGAATTGTCTAAGCAGACAGCACAGCAAGTGCAAAGATCCTGAGGCAAGCCTGGATTTACTTGTTTGTTGAACAGGATGGAAGAGGCAGAGGTACAGAAAGCACAGAGGTGAGTGGGGGCCAAGCTCATGGAGGGTCTTATGTAAAACAGGCCAGGCAGACATGCACACAAGCATGGTGACATGTGGACAGAAGATAGCATTTGCGTTTCTCTGGAGATTCTACCCTGGAAAATTAAACAACTCCATCCCTGGTGCAATTTGAGGAAGCATGACTTAGCCGGGAGTGACAATTCTGAATGGAATGTCTTCAATGGCACTCTTTAAATTGCAGTCTTTCTTTCCCCTATGAATCAGTATTTGATGAAAGACAAATATTTTAATTCACTTCATACAAGCAAAAGCCAACTGTAAGGTGTGTATCCCTTTATGGTGGTGGGTTCATGGAAGTCTGGTCCCTGGAGCCCTGGTAAAAATGGAACTGACCCCACAAAGTTGTCTTTTGATGTCCACACATGTGCCATGAACCTATACTCATGAAGACACAAATTCATACACACACACACACACACACACACACACACACTAAAAATGCAAAAACAGTATCAAGAAGAAGACTGGAGAAACAAGAATCTAACAGTGTGTAATTTCAATTAATTCTATTTGAACGTCACTTTCTGGAGCCTCGGAAAATCATGTCTGGCCTTAAGTTCTCTGTGTGTGCTCTCCTCTGGTTAAGCTGTATACTTGGCTCCAATAAGGGAATGCATTCAATTGTCAGAGAACTTCCAATAGTAATTGAAAAGATAACCTTTTGGCAAAAGGAAAAACATAATTCAGACAAAGTAAAGACAACTTAAGGAGTTTGCTTTCCTCTTAACGCCAAAAGAATTCAAAGACCAGGCATGTCTATAAGCCACTGGGAATGCTGGACTAAAACTGCTTAATTTTAGATAGCAAGTATATAAAGTGGCCGTCAGTTTTAACTTTACCAAACACACTCTGCATTTCCACGGCCAAGGATAGGATCCACTGTGTCAATTCTTTCAGCACACAGAACTGTAAGTAATCTCATAGATGGAAAAAAAGGCAGCGGTGCACAGTATCTTGGACAGGGACCCAACTAAGACACAACCCTCCTTCTGCCCTTGGCAGAGAATTCTGTGGCCATAGCCTCATTCTATGTTTCCTCTCTCATATGTGATCCGATAAGAATCCTATTTGAGTCTGAACACTCCAAAATCAGCCTTGAATGGTTTATTAGGGTTCACTGGAAGAACAGAATTTAGAGAGTCTCTGTCTCTCTCTGTCTCCCCATCTATCTATCTATCTATCTATCTATCTATCTATCTATCTATCTATCTATCTATCTATCTATCTAATATACACATATGGGATTTATTAGAATGACTTGGATGCTGCTCTAACAAAGGAACAAAGGTTGCCTATGAATTGAAGGTCCGAGAATCCAATAGTTGCTCAATCTATGAAGCTGGATGTCTCGACTCTTCTTCAGATACACCGGAATCCCTAAGAAGTAGCTCTAATGCCAGTGAAGAAATGGACTTGCTATTGAGGAGAGAGCAAGCAGGCAAAGAGCAAAAGCTCCTTCTTCCAAGTCTATATATAGGCTTCCAGCAGAAGGCACAGCCAAGATTAGAGTTTTTGCTAGGTTTTCCCAGCTCAAAAGAGCTGGATTAGCCCGGTGGTGGTATCAAATGCCTTTAATTCCAGCATTCAGAAGGCAGTGGCAGGCGGATCTCTGTGAGTTTGAGACCAGCCTGGTCTACAAGGGCTAGCTCCAGGATAGCTAGGGCTGTTGCATAGAGAAGCCCTGTCTTAAAAAGCAAAGCAAAGCAAAACAAACAAACAAAATCTGGATTAAAGGTGTGTATTCCCACCCCAAGACCCAAGATTAAAGGTATATTTTCCTACCTTAAAGATCTGGATTGGAAGTAGACCATCCTACTTCAAATTTAAGCAAAAAAATCCCTCCCAGGTGTGCCCTCTGTTTTGGGGTTTTAATGAATTCCAGCTGTAATCAAGTTGACACCCAAGAACAGCCATCTCAGATGGGTAGTCATTGTTCTCAGCCCTAACCTGGCCACAAGGGAGGCAAGTTATCACCACTAACAAAGCTGCTGAAGGAAAGCTAGGAAACCCATGAGAATTTCTGATTTGGGGGCCCAGGCAAGAGGAGGCAGCGGGAATTAGAGACCTTTATTCCAAGGAGAAAACTAGTCTGGAACCCTGAGGAGCAGAGCTGCCCAAGGAGGAGAAAAGAACTCCTGTTATACGTGTTAAGAGTACTACATATAAAAGGGGGGAGGGAAGAAGGGAGGGCGAAAACATGTGTGCTGTGTAGGGTAAAGCTATATAACCTGAAAGCCCACCCTCAGTGACAGACTTCCTCCTGCCAGGCTTCACCTCCAAAGGGTCCGCAACCTCTCCAAATAGCTCCGCCAACTAGGAACCGAGTGCTAAACACACGCACTTATGGGAGACCTTTCTCATTCAAACCACCGCAAGAAAGGGACCATTTTCAACAATAGAAGCCATGAAAGAGTTAGATAAAGCATAGAAAATTATTCTGTTAAGATGTGAATTTTTTTTTTTTACTGCAGAGGTGGTGAATAACATCTTTTTATATTCTAAATTAAGGCATTTAATTTTTGTTTTAAAAGTTTTACTATTTGGTGAATGCATGTGGCAGTCGGGGTGAGTACATGCCATGGTGTACGTGAGGAGGGCAGTGAACAGCTTGCTGGTGTCTGCTCCCTTCTTCCCCGATGTGGGTCCTGAGGACAGCACACAGGTTGTCAGGCTTTGAAGCCAATGCCCTTACCTGCTGAAATGGTTAGCACGATGGCAGGTGATATTTGCTCAGTTTGAGTTTTATCCTCCACTCTAGTCTTTCTTATTCTCGTTGGAATAAATGGACAAGTTAGGACAAAACTATTTCTTCCCTTAAAACATAAAATAAAGGGATAGGGAGATGGTTCAATTAGTAAAACACTTGCCATAAATTTGAAGTCTGGGTTCTTGTCTCCAGCACTCACCTAAGACACTGGGCACAACAGCACGTGCCTATAACCCCAGTGCTGAGGAGTCGGAGGTAGGAGGATCCCTGGGGCCTGCCACCCAGCCAGTCCAGATAACTGGTGAGCTACATGCCAGTAAGAGACCTTGTCTCAAAAGAGTAGATGGAGAACAATTGAAGACATATGCCATCATCTTTGGCCTTCACATGCATGAATGTATACACACATAAATACCAACAAATAATTATTTTTCTTTTTTAGTATTGTTCTTGGATCACTCCAATTGCCAGTGTTATTACTCTTTTGTTTTCTTGGAGACAGGGTCTAACTATGTGGTAGGTAACACAGGCAGATCTAGAACTCTCTACATAGCTCAGGCCTCACAATCCTCCTGCCTCTGTATCCCAAGTGCTGACATTTTAGGTTTATGTTGCCTATATCCAGTGTAATGTTGACAAGTAATTAACTTCTATTTTACTGAGAGAAGTGAGAGATAGACAGTTAACCTCTTCAAATATGAGCTTGTTAGCAGAGCAGCAAACATCTTGCTTGTACAAAACGCAGCCTCCTACAGCCATCTGTTACGTAGTTACTCCCTCCAAGTTAAAACATTACCTCCTGATGAGGATGAAGGCTCCTCAGAGTCAGGAAGCTAATGAAACATGCAAGGCTCAGGAACTGCTGGAAAATTACAGGACTCACAAAGTGTTATTATTACCTGCACTGAGCAACAGCACCATCCACGCTGGGGTGGATATTTTTGGTCCAGATGCCTGCAACTCACCTGGGCTCCTGTAAGGAGCTTTGACAGACTCATTGGTTCGTCAGGCTCAGTCACAGTGTAATTGTTTCTTCCGTTTGTTGCTGGAGCATCTATCTTATGTACAGAGATTCACGTTGTGTGACCCAAGAAGAGTCACGTAAGACTATCTAATCATTTATCTACCCAATGTATATTAAAGGCTTATTATGTAGCCCAAGCTGGCCTCAAGCTTGTGGTCCCACTGCTTCACCCTCCAGTTAGGATTGCAAGTATGCATCATCAGAGTCCGCCTACAGTAACAGAAATGAACCCAAAGATAAGGCCTCTCTGTGGTATATAAAAACAAGAAGTGAGTAAATCATTGTTATCCTTAGAAATCTGTGTTTATATCCAGTACACTTTTATTGACTCACTTTAATATTGGTTTTAGGTTTTAATTACCTAGGGTCTTCAAAAACATATTTAAGTCGAACCCCACAAGCCACACTTTTGGATGATGTAAAGAAGTTGTTGGTCACGAAAAGTAAGGTTCTACTTACCTGGAGCTGCTTGGGAGCTGAGGAAATATGTCCTTGAAATAACACAGCCTGTGACATGCAAGTAGCTTGTGCCGCCATTTGGTTATTCCCCTCAGGAGAAGCCCATGGAGCATCTTAGTGGATGGCTTCCAAACCTGCTAAAATGCATTTTTTTTCCAAAAGCAAAAATTCACTACTCTCACAGAATTTATAATGTACACCATCAAAGGGTGCTTCCTTAAATCAAGAAGGAACGGTAGTAAAGGTCAATCAATCAGAATTTGGTATCTAGTGATTTATAATCACATTGGGACAGTATTTATTGACGTCATTACAGAGAGAAACCATTTGTATCACTGTGGAAGAAAACATTTTGACTACTATCAGTTTCCTTAAACTTAGCCTCTGACTCCAGAGAGTCATAAAGTAGACTCATCCATCAAAGGCAGTCAAGGGCTCACAGCCTGTAGAGTCATGATGTCCCGGCAGTCCTACAAAACAAGGCCAGAATATTCTGGAAGGTGTTCCTAGCAGTTGTCCTTAGTTTAGGTCTTCAATAGAGGTTTTAACCTGTTGAGAGAATAGTTTTGATGGAGATAGAGAAGGTGGGGAGTGAGAATATGGTACAGCTTTATGCATTAAAAAGGTTATGCATCTCCATGTCATTGGAAACAGTCCAGAAAAGATGGAGTTGGAGGTGGGAAGTCCAGTTAACAAGTCTGTGTAATGTCCAGGGAAGAATAACTAGGTCATTGAATAGTTACTAAGGGGATGGGGCACAGTGTTTTAGGGGTCAAGCCGAGGTATTGGAAAGAAAGGTGAAAATAAATAAATAAAATTGACCAATGCTTGGCAAGATATTCTATTTAGAAATCCAGACAGATTCCATGAGTGTTGTCTAATATTGCTATCTTGTAGCCAGTCTGGGGCTGGGGATGGGGTGGTAGGTTCTAAAAACAATGAGTTCAGTTATAGAGATGCCGCATGAGAAAAGGTGTAGAAGCCTTTAGTGATGATGGACATCTAACAGCCCCGGAGACAGGAGAGTGATTGGAGTCAGGCAGGGGAGCGGGGAGCAAAGCTGAAGTGGCAGTGTCGCCTTCTATGGAAGGACAGAATAGGGTGAAGTCATTCCAGGATAAGAGAAAGGGGGCCCCAGAGGAAGAGGAAAAGCTGGGTTCTCAGGAGAATAATGGGGCAGTTCCTCCATTACCGTTTTTGACATTGCTTACTGCAAACCACATGTTCCAGTGAGATGGAATACTTGCACATGAAGTTAGCTAAAACAGACAAATTACTCACAAATAGGTAAGTTTAAACACAACTTAGGACTCATGATGAGTGGGTCCACGCAGGCTCTGCAAAGCTGCTCCGGGTAGATGAAGTCTCATTGTATCCCATGGGGCATTGCAGCTGAGGGGCCCTGACGACATCACCCTAGGATTGCCGAACACGAATGTTGAGGAACAACTTGTTCAAGGAGGAAAAGGCGCACACTCTCGATAACTCCAGAGGTCAACAGGGTGCTTGCCTTGCAAGAATGGGAATCTGAGCACAAAGAGCCGGTGTGGCGGCACTACGATGGGAAGGTCGAGACTGGAGGTTCTCTGGGTGGTCAGTCAGTCAGTCTAGCCTACTCGGTGAGCTTTAGCGAGGGAACGGATTCTGAGAAATGACAGCTAAGGTCTTCCTCTGTCCTTCACACACTAGGCACACACACATGTACTCAAATACACATATGTGCCTGGAGATATACATACGGGGGTGGAGTAGGGATGGAAGCAAGGAGGGAGAGGGAGGGCAGAGGACGAGGGAGGGAGAGAGAGAAAGGGAAGGAATGAAGGAGAGAGAGAGAGAAAAAGGGAAGAGGGAGAGCAAGAGAGAGGCAGGCCATTTGGATAACTAGCCTCCTACTAATGTCATTTTTTTTTTTTAAATGTTGAAGAGGCAGTTTGGTGATATATTTCTCTTACCCAGTTGTGGTTCACACTTTAGCTCCAGAAACTAGCATGGTTTTTGAGAGAAACGTCAAGCTGAGACAGAAAACTTTGGAGACAGCACAGGACCGCACGAAGAAGGATGGCACGAGTAGCTCCCTCTACTTTGGCATCAGTGTAGTGCCCTGGGGCAGAGTCTGCTGTAGGATGCTGTCTGCTGGTACCCACACGCCCCTGATTGCTTTCTAGCCACCTGGGTAACATAGGCACTTGTAGGGATACTCCTATGGAGATGAAACGGGTCTCTGACATAGCAAACTGGTTGACTGCTGAGAATATTGGTTTCCTATCATCCACAAAGATGAAAAATATTCGTCTCTTTATGAACCTTCAATTTCTATGCCATTTCATCTCTGTGCTAGAATGATGACTAGATTGTCTTGGTGAACACGTGTGCTTGCCCACTGCTACGGTTAGAATAGATTTTCTCCAGTATACCAGAGGCTCATTGCCAGCCTGTGGTATGGCTGGGAGGTGGTGGAAATTTTAAGGGGTATAACCCAGGGGAAGGAAGTCAGGAGGTTGGGGCATGTCCCTGAAGGAGGTAGCACGCAGCTTCCTGGCTGTTGTGAGGTGAGCTGCTTCCTCACAATATTCCCAGCATGATGTCCTGCTTCTCAGAGGCCCCAACGTGACAAGTCATGACCCAGGTCTCCAAAGCTACCAACAAAAGGGACCATTTCTTTCTTTAAACTTGATTGTGGTGTATATAATTGTTTTTCAATGGGGAGAGCTCATTAACACCCCCATTGTTTTCTCTGGTTACTGACTGGCGCCTTTCTTATTTAGAGTCATTGACTGGAGCTTTAGAAAATTAATATTGAATTTTACTAATCTAGAAATTAATAAATTTCTTTATGCTACATTAGTTTGTATTGTTTTATAATTAAAACTAGCTTTGAGAGATAGGATTTTTCTTAAATGCTTTATTTATTTAGTGTGTATATTTTGTGTAGGCATGTACACTGTGGGGCACACAGAGGTCACAGGACAACTGCAGGGACTCTGTTCTGTCCTTCTACCACGTGGGTACCAGGGATCGAACTTGGGTCCTCAGACTTGGTGGCAAGCCCCTTTACTTGTTGAGGCATCTCAGCAGCCCAAGAAATCAGTTTCTACTTGCCCCCCCCCCCCCCCCCCCCCCCCCCCCCCCCCCCCCTTCCCCCCCCCCCCCCCCCCCGCGAGCTTTTTCCAAGGCTACACTTTCCATTGATCTTCATCTCTGAAGCATGTCACATGGAAGTCAGAGGAGTCAGAGGTGGCTGAAGTGGCTTTGGCTGTGTATGAGGGCATCCAGACTGTGGCAGACTCTGTCCACACCAAGGAAGAATAAACTTTGCAACCTATTTCTTTAGTGAAAACAGTAATGAAGAAACTTTAGCGAACATGTCTCATCTAATATTCATGGCTCTCACAGGAAGCAGAGCAAATAATTAAAGTGACACTTTCAGAATAGATTACTATCATTCCAAATGCAAGAAAACCCAAATACTTTAAGTTTCTGGCAGATAGTGGTTCTTTTAAAGCAAAGGTGCCTATTGCTTTCAGCTACAAGAATCTCAGTCTAGACAAGGAGAGAAACTCATGAGAGGACCTGAAACTTTCTTTTAAAAAAATAGTTTCTGTGTGTTTGTGCAAGTGTGTATGTGTGTGTGTGTGTGTGTGTGTGTGTGTGTGTGTGTGTGTGCAGATACCCACTCAGATGAGAAGGCATCAAATCACCTGGAGCTGGGGTTATAATCAGTTGTGAACTACCAGACTTGGGTGCTAGGAACTAAACTCAGGGCCCCTGGAAGAACAGTAAATGCTCTTAACTGCTCAGCCACCTCTCCAAGCCCCAGGAGCTAAAGTGTTAATGTACAACTGATAACTGAGAGACTATTAGGACCATAAATTGCTGTGAATTGATTTTGTAACCCTTTTCAATTTTATTTATTTGTGTGTATGAGTGTGTGCGCATGTGTGTGTGTGTGTGTGCATGTGTGTATGTGCAGTGTAAAGTGTTTCAGTGTACACACAGAGGTCAGAGGACAGCTCTCAGGAATCAGTTCTCTTCTGCTACCCTGTGGCACCCAGGAGTATAGCTCAGCTCACCAGGCTGGCCCACAAGTGCCTCTACCCACTGAGCCATCTCATCTTACTGGCTCCCTTGTCATCTGGCTAGAGTTTACAGCAGGTGAAAGGGGTGCTGTCTGCACTCACCCTCCGGGTTAGCATCGTGCCACTAACTTTGGGCTGCAGCTTGCAGCCTGCTGTGGCCATGGAATATCAGGAAGCTCCACACCAGCTGCGCGGTAAGGCTTTGCTATGGAGACTTGCCTTGGTTCAGCTGCAGTCACAGGAGAAAGATGGCCCTCTTTCGTACAAACAAAGTCTATGTGGGGAAAGGCCCAGCTGTAGGCCAGCTATCAATGCAGCCTCAGCAGACTGCAGCCCTATGGTGATCCAATGCTCAAACAGCGGGACCGCCCGGCAAGGCCACGGAATCAGGAAAATAATGAGTCATTATGTTAGGTCATTAAGTTTTGGGGCAGTTCGTTACCTAGCAAAGATAATAAGTTGCATTGCATAAGAGGAAATACAGAAATATGTAAATAAGAGGAACACCATTTCAAGCTCTGGTGAATATGTATTATCTGGTCAACTCTCAGAGACGCCTCTGCCGAAGAGTGCACGAACCCTTTATAGTAACTCTAGAAAGTCTAGAATCATGAACAGTCTCAAATCAGCATAATAGTCTACAAAGAATGATTTCAAAGTTAGGAAAAACTAGACCCACCCTTCACCCCTCAGCCCAGGTCTGAAATGCAAGCTGACCCTTGCATTATAGCAGGAAATAACCCTGCTGTGTTTCGTGGTTTCCGAGCTAATACTTTTCCTTTTGCTGGACTTCATGGCAACCTTCTAGGCAGTGAAGTCAATCTTCTGTCCAGTGGATTCTGCCCAAGTGGTCCGTCTTTATCAGATAATGTTGTACTTGCGGATCGCTTCCCAGTTTACAAAGTGTTTTTTGTTTTGCAAAACTCTCCTGTGCATTATCTCATTCAACCTTGTCACCATGCAGAGAGGTTATTTGTCCCAGATCTGCCGGGCAAACATGCCTGGGGAGGGCTGGTGTCACCTGTCATCACTGCTGGACAGATGATTTAAACACAGACATTACAAGCTGTCCAGCCTTTTTATAAGCCTTGTGACCGCCAGCATCAAGAAGATGAAGAATGGCATCTTCCCAACACTGTGCAAAAGTCGATTTCCCATTATCTGTGGCACTAAGCAGTTTTCAGTTTGGCTCTTAGGTCGATTTCTGTTTTGTGCTGTGGAAGTTTTAATTGCCGCAGAAAAGCCTCAACACCTCACTTTCTTCACAACAGCCTCCAAAGCTCTGCATTTTTCTTTCTGAAACTCTCGCTCCCTCGGGCACATTTTAGCAAAAGATGCGCATCCAAGCTTTCCAGATGTTGCCTCTCAGATGTGCCTCGGCACGACTCTAGGAGCCATCTGGCCACAGCAACAGCTGGACTGCTTCCAAATGTCAATGCTCCTGCAGGTAAGGGGTGTGAGGAGAAGAATGTGGATGGACCCCTCAGTACTTTGTCAGCTAAGTTTGTGACACTGTTTGACCAGCTGTGGAAATGAGCGCTTGGTGACGAAGGCATCTTTCAGAATTTCCCAGCCCATTTTTCTATCTGGATGTCTGTAATAGCCTCCCGGAGCATGGGCTGCAAGCTTGGTACCCAGTGTGTTAACGTAGAGGTGGTGGAAACCCTAGGAGGTGAGGCTTTGTAGACTGTGGTTAGCACATACCTGTAAACCCAGCAGGTTATGAACATGGCTGCTTCTTCACCCTGGTGTGGGATAATTGTCTGTATTCTGTCAATTATATTTTAAATAAACGCTGATTGGCCAGGCAGGAAGTATAGGTGGGTCAGGAAGTAGAGGCAGAGCGATGAGAACAGGAGAATGCTGGGAAGGAGGAAGCCCATTCCTCCCATTCTTGCCCAGATCACTGAAGAAGCAAGATGTGAAAGATACTGAGCCATGTGGCTAACATAGATAAGGATAATGGGTTAATATATGTTATAAGAGCTAATAAGAAGCCTGAGCTAATGGGCCAATCAGTTTATAACTTATGGAAACCTCTGTGTGATTTTTCTTTGGGAACAAATGGCTGTGGGAACCGGGCAGCACAGAAAATCCCAACGACCAGCCTGGCCCTCATGTTACACCACCCCACCCAGTAACAGTCAATGAGGATTTCTCTGGTCCTTCTCTGACTCTGGAACCCCTCAAGACCAAATTTACCCCCAGATGAAAACACACATACGTACCCTTTTTTCCTTCCTTCCTTCTTCTCTCCTTCCTTCCTTCCTTCCTTCCTTCCTTCCTTCCTTCCTTCCTTCCTTCCTTCCTTCTTTCTTCCCTTCCTTTTTCTAATAGATTCTGTCAGCCTCACTTTTCAAGATGAGGCTCCCCTCCCCCCCCCATTCCTTTGCTCCTTCCTCTATAGTATGGACATTTCAGCATAATAATGAATCAGCGTATGGAGAGGGGGTCATTTCACAGGGAGAGACAAGCTGACTCAGCTAACTGGCAGAAATTGGTCTTTTAGGAGAGCACACTTCTGAGGGATTTGGCAGGAGGCTTAAAGAAAGCATCAGGAGGTAGGCAAGATGGGCCTTGTGGAGAAGTAAAACAGGAAGGAGGATGTGAAAGGGGAAAGAGACCTCCCAGAAACCTTTGGGAGGTAAAGTTAGCTTTAACCCAAGAGGGAGAGCTGAGGAGTGCTTGTCCTGATTTCTCTACTCTAGTATCTTCATGATCAACAGTACACTGTGTCCTTTCTGGAAAAGGACCAGATATGTGTTTTCCATCACTGTGGGGTGTATCTTCATGATGGTCCCACCTTCTAGACCCTGTTTGTTGTCCTCAGCCCAGGTGTCTGTCTTTATTCATGCTCTTGTCTTGGCCAGGACTCTTTTTACACACTCTGACTCACCTGCCAGTCCAAGTAAGTCTTTAAGAGTCTGCTCCAATGCCAGCTCGTTGTCACCTGAGTCCCAGGATCATAGTTAGAACTGAAGAGTAGGAAGCAAAAGAAGCATGGATATGCGTGATGTATGTGTGTGTTGTGTAGGCTGGGGCTATGTGGAGAAGTGGTCTCTTCTAGATTTTTCAAAGACTTAAGAGCCAAGACAACTAAGTACATTTTAGACTGAATCCCTATTTCCCCCAAAGCTATAAGAGACATTTTAGAGATAGCTGACGTGATGGTTTGAAAGAAAATGCTCCCCAAATGAAGTGACACTATTAGGAGGTGTGGCCTTGTTGGAGTAGGCGTGGTCCTGTTGGGGGAAGGGTGTCACTGTGAGG
>NW_026067977.1:3323988-3399674 GCF_014885135.2 Alexandromys fortis
CACACATATAATGTAGCAAAATGGTACCATTTAGAACTAGATAATGGATTGTTCATTTTTCCCCCCACATTTTAAATTATCTTGTTTAGGTAAAATTTTTCATAAAACAAATTATTTTTAAATATATATTTTATTTTTAATTATGTGTATTTATGTATGCAGATGCCCTCAGAGGACATCAGATCTCTCAGATCTGGAGTTGCATGTGGTTTTATGCCAACCAACAGGGATGCTGGGAGCTGAACTGAAGTCATCTGGGAGAGCAGCCAGTGTTCTTGACCACTGAGCCATCTCGTCAGCCACATAAGAAATATCCTTAAATAAAAGAATCAAATTTGTTGGTTGCAACTATTTTGAAGGTCAAATGACCATTTCACAGGGATTGCCTAAGACCAATGAAAAACACAGATACATTATGATTCATAACAGTAGCAAAAAAAATTATGGTTGGGGTCACCACAGCATGAAGAACCATATTAAAGGGTCGCAGAATTAGGAAGGTTAAGAACCACTGATTTAGAGCAATACCAGACTTGTTGGCTAGGCCAAGCCTCCAGGACCAAGACAGACTGAAGCTCTTCCTTTGCCCGAGAATTGGTTTCAGCTGTACACAGGGCCCCTTTGCCTGAGGCAATGCTGTTTCTTCACCTTAATAATGAGAAGGGGAAATGAGAGGAGCTGTCTTCAGTCTCTTGTTTCAGAAATTCTTTTAATATTTGATAAAATCTTACTCCGTTCCAGCTACATTCAGACATGATAATTCTCACAGTTATTTGGTGCAACATTTTTTGTTCTTGCTGGCTAGTCCCATTTCATGGACAAAGGAAAACAAGCCCCTAAATTAAGTAGTATCCTCCTCTCCTCTTTTTCTTTTAGATCACAGAGCTGGACCATGGCAGCAAGATGAGAATTTGGTCTCAATTGTGTCGATGCCACACTTCAGATCTTTCTAGATAAGTGGTTCTCCACCTTCCTGATGCTGTAACCCTTTAGTATAGATCCTGGTGCTGTGACCCCAACCATAAAATTGTTTGCATTGCTACTTCATAATTTTGTGATTTTGCTACTGTTATTATTTGTAATGTAAATATGTGTGTCTTCCAACGGTCTTAGGCAACCCCTCGGAAAGGGCTGTTCCACCACCAAAGAGTCGTAGCTCACAGGTTGAAAACCATAGTTCTAGACTTATCTAGTGCTCTTTCTCGGCCACAGGGCTCAGAGTCCTCAGGCCAGAGGAGAGAGGAGGAAGTAATGAAGTCTCTGTCTGGGTCTGTTGGAATAAATTTGGGGTCCAATGTTTTGTGAAAACAGCTCCCAGATCTAACTGGAGGACCATGTTGTGCCCTGGCTCCTTCGCGGCATCCTGGAATTTGCAGGTCTGCTAACAGCCCATGCCTGTGCTTGACGAACACCCCCCACCCCCTACCCCCACCCCCGTCTAGCCACGGAGCCAGCATGTACCCCACTGGGACTTCTCCGTTTGCACCAAGGGAGTACTGTCAGAGATTCGCAGAAGCAGTCAGGAAATCCATCTGCAGTCAGGAGTCGGGTTCTCCTGGCGGAGGGATTTCTGAATCAGAGCAGAAGCAGACACCCCACCACATCAAGGGGACCGGGCTTTCAGGCAGATGCCGAGCTACGGCACGTGGGCCTGACTACTGATTAGCCAACCGCAGGGTGGGACAGGCCGGGCTCCTCAGCCAGGGCAGAGGCCAGTGGGGCTGGAAAGTGAAGGGAGCAGGCGGGGAGCACAGAGTGTAAGGGCTGTGAACATCTGGGGATGCTTAATCCGGAGGAAATGCGGACCTCCCACACAGTAGCACTTCCGTGAGCTCTGATTACACACCAGAGAGCACCGAAAAATAACAGAAACTAATGCCCTGGTAATGAGTAACCCTGATGGTAAAGCATGCTGCCTTCCCTCCTGTGAACATGATGCTAAGACCATGGAAGTGGCGAGAAGGGAGCTGGGCAGGTGTCTGTGTATTGTCAGGCACCCGAGTCACAGAAGGTGAAGGTTTGGGGACATTGGAGAAGAGCAGCGCTTGAAGTGAAGACAAGGTAGTGTGGGAAAGGGGAGGTGAAGGAGTTGAAGGAGCAAGGGAGCAGGTCTCATCTTGCTTCTTTATTCATTCATTCATTCATTCATTCATTCATTCATTCATTCATTCCTCTGTTCATTCAGCGTTAAAAACTAGTGTCCTGGACGAAGGTGCAGCTGGATTCAAGTCAAACCTTGCCATTTGAGAGCCCTGTGAATAGCGAGAGTTGATTGGTATCTTTAGACTTCTGTTTCTTCATGTGATGAGAGAGATCCATGCTGTAGAGGTGTGTGTGTGTGTGTGTGTGTGTGTGTGTGTGTCTGTGCGCGCGCGCACTCGTGTGTGGTGCATGTTTGTGCATGTCTGTGTGTATACATGTGTGGAAGCCAGAAGTTACACCATCAGACACTTCCCTCTATTTTTTCTGCACACTTTTGAAGACAGGCTCTTTCTCTGAGCCTAGACTTCACCATTTTGATTAGATTAGCCGCCAGTGAGCCCTGGAGACACACATGTCTCTGCTTCAACCCCAGGAACTGGGGTTACAGAAATACACCGTCACCCTTGGCTTTTACATGGGTGCAGGGATCTGAACTCAGGTCTTCAGCTTTGAACAGCAAACACTTCACTCACGTCCCCAGGTCCCCCAGAAATGTCTTAAGGAATAAAGTGCCCAGCCCAGTGATACAACAATCCACGAGGCCTGACGTGTTTGATCGTTCAACGCCTCCTATTGTTGTTGAGTCTTACAATAGATACGTAGAGTTCTGCTACCTGCTGAGGGCCCAGGGGGGTGGGCTTGGAAACATAATTTTACCTTGCACTTGTGAAATGAGGCACTTGTCAACTTCTCCCCTTTCATTTCCTGTCTTCCCTCTTTCCCATAGACAGAACATGGAACACGTGCAAAAGAGAAAAGAAGGGCCCATGGGCAGAGAGGAGATAAGGGAGCATGAACTGTATACTCTAGGACTCTTTGTGCCTGGTTCACAATAGACAATTGATAGTGGGGTTAATAATTACTTCCAGGGGCCAAACACTCAGGAAAATGGAAACATTACTTTTATTTTTCTGGTGTTTTGATTAAAATAGAGTCACTCATTTGGAATTCCAGGGCTGTGAGTGAGCTGGTGGTCCAAGGATCAGGTCTGTCCCAGCAAAATGTTTTATTTGGCCTGAACAGTATGTTGAAAATTGGAAAATTCAGCCCACGTTTCTGGCTTCTTTTGAAAACAGAGGAATCTGACTGTCCTGGGCTGCCATTCCTCCTGGCAGCAGGCAGAGGGAGCCAGGTAGAGACTGGGGGTTCTTATGAGACTTCCCACTGATGCCCTCAGGCATCCCATCTCTACCCCAAAACAGTACAGCTTCTTTTCCCACTCCCAAGGAGCCCTGATTGCAGTGATGGCCTCATCCTGTGAGGTGACTGGAGATGAGACCAGGGGGTCAGGAGGACCATCCATGTGTCTAGATCCATCCTCTTCACTAGGCCTGGGGTAACTAACTGATACCTCACTTTCTGTCCAGATACAATGGCCTGGTGTCACTACCACCCCAAGATCAGCCTTCCTTTATGGGACCTGGCCTTCCAGAACAAAGAAAGTTACTGAGTGACATGGGTGGTTTCCCTCTGTCTAGGGAACACAAGATGGAGCCTAAGTGAGGATTCTTCACTTACTTCTGATGTGATAGGAAGGAAGCTGCTACTCTTGGCTTATGTGATTCAGGATGCAGGACATCTCCCAGTGGGAAATTGGATGCCTCAGAGCACCAAGGTTCCATACTTGCCTTGTCTTTATTGTTTTTAAACACGGGTACAGCCTTATTATTTTCCTCTCTCTCTTCTTAAAAGATTTGTTTTTAAATTGTATGTGTGTGTCCATGCACACAAACACAAGTGTCCACAGAGGCTGAACAAGGCCCTTGAAGCTGGAATTCCCGTCACTTGTAGGTCATCTGACGTAAGTTCCGGGAAGCAACTTTGGGTCCTTTGTGAACAGTAGTCTTCTCTCTGAAATGCTGAGCTGGCTCTTCAGCCCCTACTTTCTTGTTTCACGTGAGTGCCCACAAGGACACCTGATAAAACCAGAGCTTTCTATGGCCACACATCATGGATTCCCAAAGGACTGATTACAAACCTGTGGCCTAGGCCACCATCTCCTTCTGTCACAAAGGAGGTGCAGAGGCCCAGAGAGGGAAAGAGTCCTGTCTGTGCTCATGCTGGACTGGGGTGGGCAAAGATTTTCCTTGGAGTCTGGTGCCAGCTTGAGAGTAACACCGGAGTCTGGGCCTCTGAGTATGACCCAGCTGGGCAGATGTGAGCGCCACTCTGCAGGATTCTAGCTATACTTGTGAGCTGCTCAACATCACTCTGGGAGCATGGCCCTGAGTTTCAGGTCTCCTCGTGTGTCCCAATTCTGCTCTCTGAGGTATCCATACTCCAAGATGGTCGCCTAGTCTCTTCACTCATGTTTTGTGTAGTCACCTCCAACTTTGGACTAGGCTTGTCACCATGAATGACAGAATATGGCAGATGTGAAGGGTGTTACTCCTGAGACTGAGATGAAAATGTAATAGATCCTACTGTCTTCTCTGTCTCCTAGATCATTCACTGTGGTAGAGACATCACTGTTAACATTTCTGTGGACAGGGAAAGCATTTGAAATCCATTTCTAGACAGGGAGGGCACACAAAAGCATGACCTATAGCGCCAGGCATATTCTCAGCATTGCAGCTTTGGAGGATATAGCTCAACTGAAACTGTCTGAGAAAGCCCAAGTCAGAATAAACTATAGTAATCTAACTTTGCTACTGTCAGCTACCTGCTCTTCCAAAGTGGTGGGATTGCTTGTTTTAAGCTGCTGAGCCTTGTGGTAATTTGTTATATGGCAGTAAGTAACCTATACATGCTGTGGGATAATGCTCTTGTACACTGTAAAGATTTGTCATTAATATTAGTTTAATAAAACACTGATTGGCCAGTAGCCAGGTGAGAAGTATAGTCAGGGCAATCAGACTAAAAAATTCTTGGAAGAGGAAAGGCAGAGGGTCAGTCACAAGCCAGATGCAGAGGAAGCCAGATGCAGAGGAAGCCAGATGCAGAGGAAGCAAGATGAGAATGCCTCACTGAGAAAAGGTACCAAGGCACATGGCTAAGCATAGACAAGAATTATGGGTGAATTTAAGTTGTAAGAGCCAGTTAATAATAAGCCTGAGGTAATAGACCAAACAGTTTATAATTAATATAAGCCTCTGTGTGTTTTTTTTGGGGACTGAATAGCTACAGAACCATCAGGACAGAGACTTCTTTCTACAAATACACTCTCACAGCAGCAGAGACTTGAACACCTCACCTTCTCCAGAACTGGAAGGTAGACCCCAGAATCAGTTTAGTACTAAACTGGTTGCCTTAATCACAGAATGTCTATTACAGTTTTGGAGGCTGGGAGGTCCAAGATCAAGGCACTGGTAGAATTTCTATCTGGTGAGGACTTGTTTCCTACTTCAAAGATGGCAGCCTTTATGCTAGCTCCTCACAGGACAATGACAGAAGCTACTTCTATTGTGTGGTGATATTTTGTTTGTGCTCTAACAAATAAAGTTTGTCTGGAGATTAGAGCTGGATCTAGTCACTAGTTGTCCACTAGTTAACCACTAGTTAACCACAGAGACCAGGCAGTGGTGGCACACACCTTTGATTTTAGCACTTGGGATGTCATGCCTTTGAGTCCAGTACTTGGGAGGCACAGGCTTTTAATCCCAGCACTAGGGAGGTGAAGACAGGAAGTGATATGACTGAGTGGAGACAGGATCCTGGCCCATTCAGTCTGAGAATTCATAGAAACAGGAGCTCACCTCCTTCTGTCTGAGTATTTGGAAAAGGTAAGAAGTCCCTCTAGTAGCTGGCTCCCTTACTTCTCTGATCATTCAGCATTTGCCCTCCATGTTTTTTTTTTTTCTTTTTTTTCAAGATGCAGCTTTTTATTGGTCTAACCCACATGCCTACTGACAGGCTCGGGCAGCCGTCTCCATCTGCCCTCCAGACTTCCCTCTGTTGAGATCTCCTGGCTTGCCCCCTGGAGAACAGTGTCCTGGGCAGGGGTGCCAACATTCAGGTGGGGCCTGAAGGGGGCTCAAGATGTTGGAGAGACCGTGGGGCCAAACCCCACAGAGCCCCTGCCTTGGCAGGCTAGCAGGGGTCAGGAGGGGAGGACACTGCCAGCAGCTCATCAGCATCTCTCGGATGTTGTCCTCGGCTTCCTTAACACTCCGCTCCAGGTAGGACTTTTTCTGCTCCAGTTCTTTAATTTTTTCTTCTGCTACTTTCTGTTTTTCTAACAGTTGGTTGTGAATTACTTCCTTGGATTGTAGAATAAACATCCTTCCGACGCCTTCGTACATGTTGGTCTCATCCACCAGCGTCATAATCTCTGTGTCTGTGAGGTGCGCATGCTTTTTCGTTCTGTTTAGCTGTTCAGTCTGTAGGTCTGCAAGCTTCACCTTCTGCTGAGTATCAATAACTTTGGCTTGAAGCTCTGTGAAGGCCTTCTTCAGCTCCAGGTCCACAGGGGCCGCCATATTGGAGCACTCTGTGCGCCTGTGTTAGCTGCAAGCCGGAAAAAGCTGCCCTCCATGTTTTTGACTCCATGTATTTCTTATTAAGACAAATTAGAATTTGTGGTACACTGTTGGGACTCTTATAGGGATAGTAATATCATTCATAAAAGCTTAACTTCTGCTACAGTTTGAACATGGTTAATTCCCAGATTATGTTCTGAAGTTTGCTTGCAATGTAGGCACATTGGGAGGTTGGGTCTATGTGAAGGACTAATGTCTTTGCTAAGGACTAGATTATTTTCATAGACATAGGTAAGTTCTCATGAGAGCGGGTTGTTTCAATGCAGGTAAGTTTGTTTGCCCTCCCCTCCATTTTTTTGGGGCAATTGCTTCCTCCTGTGCTTTTCTACCCAGTCTCATCAGAAGCAGGACTGTGTCAGGTCTGTGAGGGATGGTGAAGTTCTTTCTTTGTTCAGAGTCTCAGATGGTCTTTTACAGCCCTCATGACCCCATCTAAATCTAGTTACAACCCAAATGCCCATGACACCATCACACTAAGACTGAGGTCAGTGAGTTCATGGAGGGCACACAAGTATTAAGTCCATGACAAGCATCCTTCAGAAAAATTCAAAGTCCTGGCAAAGCCTCATTAATGTTTTACTTCCTATAACTAAAATGTGATAAATAAAAACAAGAATTAATGTGTTATCTCTCACACACATATTACTGGAAAATTATTTTTGCCTTTTTTTTTAAAAAAAGAAACTCTATATGAAACCAAAGATAGTTTTTTTTTTAAATTCAGATGTAATTCACATAGCAGGAAATACACTATTCTGAAGCATTCAACTTAGTGGTTTTTAGTGTGCTTGCTATGTTGCGCAACCATTGCCACTAACTCAAGAATATTTTTATCCTTCCAAAGAGAAACTCCATACTTTCCTGTCTCTCTTCTCATCCTCCGTCAACCATTAATCTGCTTTCTGTCTCTACAGACGTGTTTATTCTAGACATTCCAGCTTGGTGCAATCATACAGTATGCGGTCTTTTGTGTCTAGCTCCTTTCACTCAGCGTGTTTACAGGGTCTCTGACTCAACACGCATCAGAGCGCCACTGCCTTTTATGCTGAGTCACGTTTGGCCACGTGGATCTTCTAGCTTGTTTTTTCCGTTCAACAGCTGGTGGGCATTGGTAACGTCATCCACCTTGGAGCCGGATGTGTTTGTGTGCATAGCTTTACATGCACATGTGGTCTCATTCTCTTAGATACAAACCTAGGAGTGGGACAGTGGCATCATCCCGTAACTCCAGCTTCAACTTTTTTGAGGCATGACCAAATTGTTTTTCCAGTAGGCACACCATTTTGCATTCAAGATGGATATTTCCAGTCTATTATTTAATTCCAGCAACCGAACCAAAATTAAACATCAAAATATGTAGAAAACTGAGGCCTGAAAAGTCCTTCGCTTATTATATTCAAGTCTCTGCTTTTTACTTATTCTTGTCTAGTACTGTATTTGCCGTTGTGAGCTCTGGTCTAGTGGGTTGTTGAGCCCCCTAGTGTACTCTGACATTCATTCTTCCCTCTTAGCACGGACCCCTGACCCTAAGCTGGGCACTTTCTTGCCCAAAATGAAAATGTAATTTTTCCACCTCCCACTAAGCTCTTGGGGCCATTGACTATGTTGTGATAGATGAGGTAAGAGTGGAAACCTAGCAGATGGCTTTCAAGAAATCCTCTTGAAGGCCGGCAGCCTGCTCCTTTCTTCTTCCCCATCTTCTGATGGCTGGAATGCGAACATAATGGCCGAGCCCAGGCTGCAGTGTTGGACAAGATGGTAGACTACACAACAAGGAAGGCAGAGCAAGAAGATGGAAGCTGCTTGGAAATCTTTAACATCACACAACCCAAAAATAATTACAGACTGGCTAGTTGAAAAAAGTTTGTATCTCATTTTAAGCTATAGCAGTTAGGACTTTATGGTCATATCAATTGGCCCCATGACCCAAATACCTTTTCCCAGGCTCTGCCTTTTCACTCAGCCTCAGTGACAAAGTCCAACATGAGTTCCAGAGAGAACAGGCTATGCAAAAGCCACGGCAATGAACATACTCAATATCCATCCTCACTACTCTCTGTTTGCAGCTATCTGTTGGCAAGATGGATGAACAAGGAGCAAATAGTTATATAGTCTCCTTGAGTAGCCACATACTCATCCACTAACTAGGGACACACACATTGTCTTAAATGACAACAATTTGTTGGGTTAAATGTGATGATGTCAAGTGCTCAGAAACGAGAAGCCAGTACTACTTACCAGTTACGAGCAAAAGTTAGCATTCTCCTATTTACACTTTTCTGGAGTGTTGAGGTCAGAGCAGCATGCCTAAGTGTACACAGCCGGCAAGTGGGATCTATTGGTAGGGGCCTCAGGCCTAGGACAAGGCAGAAAATGAGACTCAAGAGATCTTGGACTTTCTGGGATTGTTAGCCACTTCTGTTCCTCCTTTCCACATCCCGTCATTAAAGTTTGGAATCAATGACTTCTTTTGAGTTTGCAGGCTCAGGGCCCAGGAAATCCACTAATACAAGTCACATCTTCACTTAGGAGTTTTGTGTTCATGCTGAAATGTTTCCCACTGTGATAAGGGAATGGGTCTGGGGGTGTCAAGGGGAATGCAATGACTTAGACATGGTTCACTTACTCTGAAACTCATAAGGAAACTTAGTTACTGAGCTGTCAGTACTGAGCACTGGCTAGGCCATAGGAGGCATCTTATCATTAGGACTGCGTCCTCATGAAGGGACCCATGTTGTTATTGAGCAGAGAAGTAGCTGGCGTGGATGGCAAGAAAAGCAAGAGCAGGCTGATAAGAGGGAGCTCAACTTCCTTTGGTTCTTATTTATGCCACCACAGACCTTTCCACTCTTCCATCGCAGTATGAGGCAGCGGGAGGCCCTCAGTAGAACTTGAACTGTTACCAGTAGCTTGTTCTTAGACTTTCAAGCTTCAAGAGCTGTGAGCCAAATAAACTTTTATTCTTTATATAAATCATTCAGTCTCAGGAAATCTGGGATTATCACCATATCTGATTATAACACCATTCTGCACATTGCCTGCTCCATTAGAGTTTTGTTATCTTGGGGTGAACCTACACATACCTGGGAAGAGGGGCTCTCAGCTGAGGAACTGTCTCCATTGGATGGGCCGTAGGTATGTATCTGAGTATTTTCTTAACTAATGGTTGACATGAGGAGGTCCAGCCCACCATGGGTGGTCCAATTCCTAGGCAGGTAGCTAAGAAAGCAGATGAACAAGCTAAGAAGCCTTGCACCTCCATGAGACTGCTTCAGTTCCTGCCTCCAGGCTCCAGGATTTGGTCTTACTCTGACTTCTTTGAATGATTGACTGTGATATGGAAGCATAAGCCAAATAAAATCTCTTCTCCCCCAGTTGGTTTTGGCTAAAGGTTTTATCAAGGCAATAGAAAAAACCGTAAGACACATTGCTTGCTTCCTAAATGACATAGATTGATTTCCCTCTCTCTTCCTTTCTCTAAACACTCAAATAATCTTATCTCTGTTTTGCAAAAGAAAATCAGAAAATGAGACCAGCCTGACATCTGGACCAGCCTTCTTCCATATTTGTGGGTACTTAAGAACTCTACAAAGGGGTCTTCATTTAATTCCTTGGTTGGGGTGGAGCTTAAATTAGCACTTATGTTTGGCCTGAGAAGTGGGAATCCTTCTTCAAGTGCTATGAGAGTCCTGAGGATGTGGACCATGGCTCCATGTAGACTCTTGGCAGGACATCATTTCGTGTAGTTCACCACCATCTTTTGGTTCCAACAAAATTCAAATAATCACAGCACAACAACAAAGAGTATAGGAGGCCTGCTTGCTGCCCAGATAAAAGTCTTATTTAGCTTTCTGATGACACACGTTGAAATCTTCATTCTCTCATGGGGGTTGCAATTGCTCCAGCATAACACGGGGCCGGGTCTGCTCCCTCCGGAGTCTTAGATCACTCGAGTTCCTTAGGTGAACAAGTCGCCAGATTTGCTTCCTACCAGATGATTTCCAGCCGCCCGCGTGTCCTGCCTCCCACCTCCTGGCCTGCAGCTGGAGTGTCCAGTGTGTGAGCCTCACCCTTGGCAGCTCTCCCGAGGACACTAGAACTGACAATGGAATTTAAATGAAAAATCGCTAGAGATGAGCCAGGCATGTTAGCTCATGTGTAATCATGGCATGTGGAAGATGGAGGTCAGGGAGAGCATTGTGAATTTGAGGCCCGTCTGCGTTATATGGGAGACTCCATCTCAAAAAGAAAAAGAAACCATTAAAAATGGAAAAGAAGATTATAAGGCACATAATAAGAGTCTGCTAAGTACTTAGAAAATGCATGGGTGAAAGAATAAAAGCCTGAATCAATTTTTACTCCATGAACTAGCCATTTTACTAATAGTTTAAAAACCTATGTGGAGGGTTTCCTGCAAAGAGTTGGCAAGTTCACGTTGCAGACTTCAGTGCCTCACCCCTGCTCACTGGATCCAGATCTCTGGGGCTTTGACTCTTGCTAACAAACTCTTCAGGCAGGTTCTTAGGTTAACAAAGATTGGGCAGAAGTCTCACTGCAGGCACCGTGCCTGAGGAAGTCTGAACAAAAGCCCACCAGTCAAGGAACTTTGCCACCAAGTGGCTCCTGTAGGGGGCAGTGGTCTGGGGAAAAGAAGAACAAATACTCTGGTTTGTGGGCTGCTCTAAAACAAGAAAAGCCTGGAAGAGCCAAAGGACTAGGAAAGCAGGGGCCAGAAACATGCTTCCTCTGCACTCCGATGAGAGAGAACTAGTGAATTTATTACCCAGAGGAAGGCATATCAGTGCAGGGCTGGCTTTTTCTTGAACAAACCTGAGAGCTTCATTGCATGCAGATCATCAGCAGCGGGAGGTAGGGGAGAGGATGGGGATTAGGAAGGGGAAGATCAGGTGGCCCAAGAGTCACCTGATCTCAGAAACCAAACAGAACACCAACAGAAAAGCCAGGAGTGCTTGCCTTAGACTGTACAAACCCTGGTGGGAGGTGGAGGCAATGGTGTGTGTGGTTGTCAGAAGTTCAAGGTGATTTCTAGCTACGTAGAGAGTTGGAAACAAGCCTGGGGTGCATGATTTTGGGATGTCTCAGAATAACAAAACAAAAACAAAACCAAACCAATAAATAAAAAACTAGCCTAGGCAAAACTTGGCTCCAATAATTTGTCTATAGGAACAAGGACTCATTACTCGGATAAACCAGCCTGCCTCCATTTTAGGCTTAAAAGTCATCTTACAGTAAAGACAAACTAGATTTAGTCCTGTTTATGATTAAAATTCCTGTTTCTCAAGGACTGGACTTTGCTCCACCTGTAACCTTAACTACAAATGGCTCTGCACGGCCTGCTCCTGGAAACGAAAACCATGGCTTTTTTTTCAAAAAGTTATAACCACCTTGCAACCCTACCTTTATTTCAAAAGGTTGCTATGACGAGCTTATGATCACCTTGCAGTCGTGTCTTGCACTCATGGCTTCCTTCTCCTGGATGACAGCAACCTGAGACAGCTGCCTGACAAAGTCCTCCTCCTAGCTAACTCCTCCACTGGTCCTCCTCCTAGCTAACTCCTCCACTGGTCCTCCTCCTAGCTAACTCCTCCACTGGTCCTCCTCCTAGCTAACTCCTCCACTGGTCCTCCTCCTAGCTAACTCCTCCACTGGTCCTCCTCCTAGCTAACTCCTCCACTGGAGCTGAACATAACAAAGCACAAGCTAGGTTCTAGGCTGTTGCATAGTTGGTGCTGCCTCATCAGAGGGAGCACAGTCCACTTGGGTAAATGGAGAATTGTACATTCATTTCCCAGCTGCCCAGACCTGAATAATCAAACAGAAACTATATTAATTACAACACTGTTTGGCTGACGGCTCAGGCATATTTCTAGCTAGCTCTTATCTCTTAATTTAACCCATTTCTATTAAACAATGTATCACCATGAGGCTGTGGCCTCCCAGTAAGGTTCTGGTGTCTGTCTCCTTTGGTAACATGGCATCTCTTTGACTCCATCTACTCTCTCTATATATATCTTTGTTCAGATTTCCCTCCTGGCTTTGCTCTGCTAAGCCATTGGCTGGAACAGCTTTATTCATAATCCAATAAAAGCAACACATATGCAGAAGGACATCCCATGTCACTCTTGATCCCAGCTCTTCTATTAATGTGTCTGTCCTTTATTCTTTTGAAACACCAGTCAGGTTTTTGGGGCCAAGATGTGCAGGACTCAGTGGACACCAGAGGCAGAAATAAACAAGTCTTTTGATATGCAAAGCCTAAGGCTACTCTGTGGTCTAAGGGAGGGTGAAGCAGGCTCTATTTATCTGTCAGATGGCTTTTTCTGATAGACCCCAAAGGACTGTGCTTTATCTCCACACGATCTTTCTATCCACATAACTGACAGATAAGAGCCACTCATTAAGTAATTTTGAGTGAATCAATAAAGTAATGATAAAAAGAAGTAGGGTGGAGTGAAGCTGAGTCCAGTCGGAGTGAGACTAGCCTGTGTAATGATCTAATTGCCTTGAAATCCATCAGAGGCTTTATGGATGGCTGCCAAGGAGCAATAGCTCCCTGAGCCAAGAGTTCACAAGCAGCAAGAATCCTTCTAAACCTGCAGGCCCTTAAACCTAACACGGCAGCTTTTGATTTTGCCCATGGAATACATGGGGGTGTTGGTTGGTAGTTCTCAGCTTTTCCTTTAACAGCTTGGTGCTAAGTACGGGTGTACAAACTTTGGGAGACCATTTGGAGAGGGTAGTGCGTATGCTCCATAAAAAAAGCCAGTTGGTATGTTTTTAAGAATAAAACAAAGAATCCAAGTTGTTATGTGCTCCTTTGTGGTGCTCTGTATTGTTTAGAATGTCAAAGAGAAAACTTTAAACGTCACAATAAAGGTATGGTGAAGCCTGCCTTTAGTAGGAGAACAGGAGCAGGGCCGGAGGCAGAGGTGGACTGATGAACGCAAGGCGATCTTCCTTGGTCTACGCAGTGAGTTAAAGGTTAGTGAAGGCGACATAGTGAAACCTCATTTTAAATTGTCCCTCGTTGAATTCCATATATCCCTTCTCCCCAGAATAACCACATTGCAGCTGCTGGTCTCAAGGACAGGTTCAGAAGCTGATATTTAATCTGAGCCAAGGAGATCCCATCAACCCCTTTCCAGGTTCCCAAAGATAACACGAGCTAGCCCGAGATCAAACACTGAATGGGACCATTCTGAGAGCTTCCAACCTCTGGGTACCAGATGTGAACCTGCAAGATGGCCACATCACCCTGAGGGGAGGAGCAGGGGAGATAGATGCCAAATGCAAAGAAGTGGAGTCAGGATATGGCTTAGTGAGCAGTCACATGACATGTCCCTTCCTGTGGGGGTGTGGAACCTGTCTCCCAACGCAGTTTGAACGGGATTTGTTTTCTGCAACCAGAATAATCCCAGTTCCTCCACCTTGTTGCTGGAGATTCAGCACTTTCAGGTAAGGTCATTGCTATTCCTGGCTAGAAGATGGTTTTGCCGCATTTGCACGAGGCGTTGTCTTCACGCAATCACTAGCACCCAGCTGCCGGGCAAGCGGATTCCTATGCAACTAAACTGCTTTTGATAAAACACAAGCAGCTTGTTTTCCAAATGCAGGTTTGTTTGTGGTGTAAGATGCAGCTTTATTACTTATTCGCTGCGGTCTTTCTGATGGTTCAGAAAACCACTTTGGAGCTCTTCGATGATGTTACTCTGTCTGCTTTAACATACTCCTAGACTGTGTCAATAAATCACAGTCTTTCTCTCTCTTTTAAATATCTTGTCCTCCTCCAACCTCTGCAGCTGGTCTCATATCAGGCAAAAAGACAAAGGAAAAGCCGAAGTGGCAAAATAAATGATGCCCAGGTGTAGGATAGGGAGCTGTTTACAAAACTTTACAAAGCTGATCTGCACAGGCGACTGCTGAAGCTACCAGAAGAGCTAATCCTGTCCTAATCTGGATAATGAAAACATTCTTTCTGTCACAAGGATGGTGTCTTTTTCTTCTCTTTCATTTAGCAGCCCAGCCCCGAGTCCAGAATTCAGGAGACCATACTATCTTAGTTTGGTTTTCTGCTTAAAGGAGTTTAGTACTATTATGTTGCCTAGAGACTGTTCTTGTGATATTTTGGTGAAGAAAGTGATTGTTTTTTGCCCTTGTCCTAAGAGTATACCTAAGGCTAAATCCAAGAGTTCTGGATTCATTCTGTTGGCAGAGGAAGTCTCAAAACAGCCTCGTATTGTCTCGGTCATGTGGTTGCTGCTGCTCACTCTTATGAAGATTCACAATGAAAAAGAGCAAGCTGAGCAGGCAAAAATACAGAATGTGAAGTCTGAGAAGAATTGGGCACCAAGAAATGGAATGGAGCTAAATTCTGTGTTCAAGGAGATAAACAGTAAGAAATGGAAAAAGGGAGTGGCGACCTCAGGGCAAGATCCCACCCAGCTAAGCTTCCAGTTTGTGAAGAGGAATTAGAGAAGAGTTTAGGTCTAGGCGCGGTGGGGCAGGCCTTTAATCCCAGCACTCGGGTCACAAAGGCAAGCAGATCTCTGAGTTCAAGACCAGACTGGTCTACTGGTGGAATTCAGGGGAGCCAAGCTTAAGCACTGAGGGAAACCATGGAAAACAGAAAGCTGGTGAAGGTATAATTGAACAAGGGGGTCATGTTCCATCCCTGACAGAAGTTGGCAGATTTGGCCACATGGTTCTGGCTTTAGAGTTAAGGAAAGAAGAACGGGGCTATGGAATCTTCCTTCAAGACTAAGGAAAGCCACTGAGGTCAGGTGTGTGGCAGGGGTGTCCCTGCATGGAGGCCTAGAGAGGCCATTGAGTGAAGCAGTGCAGGTGAAGCCTGAATTTCCTTGGAGACCCTAAGATGTTAGATGTGCCAGACCCATGGGATACCCGCTGAGGAAAGCTGCTAATGGGGAGTAGAACCAGCCCAAGATAAAGAAGTGCGCTGCAGTCCATGAAGCTGGAAGAAAGGAGCTGGAGATCTGAAGAGCACTTTGATATCAGACAAGGAGATGCAGAGTCTGGAGTTTTCCCAGCTGGTTTTCAGTCTTAATTGGCCCAGTATTTCCTCACTATTCTCTCTCTTCTCTGGTAATGTGTATCTTGTGCCATTATATGTTGGAATTATTGATCTGTTTTTTGATTTTGATTTTAGAGGAGATTGGCATTTAAACATTGTTGAGACTGTGATAGACTACAGAGACTTTTGAAGTTGAACTAAATGCATTTTGCATTATGTTATGGCTACAAGCCTATGGGGATCAGGAAGTGGAATGTAGTGGTTTGAATAGCTATGGCCCCCATAGACTCATGCATTTGAATGGTTAGCCTAAAGGGAGTGATACTCTTAGGATATGAAGCCTTTTTGGAATAGGTGTAGCCTTGTTGGAGGAAGCATGTCACTCTGGGGGCAGGCTTTGAGGCTTCATATGCTCAAGCTATGCCCAGCATGGCACATAGTCTCCTTCTGCCACCTGAAGATCAAGATGTAGAACTCTCTGCTTCTTCTCCAGCAGCGTGTCTGTCTGCACGTCACCATGTCCCACCTTGGTGATAATGGACTCAACCTCTGAAACTGTAAGTCATTTCCAGTAAAATGTTTTTCTTTACAAGAGTTTCTGTGGTCACAGCATCTCTTCACAGCAACAGAAACCCTATCTAAGACACACCCTCACAGGAAAAGTACTGAGAGTGAGGAAAACTAGAAATATATTTTAGGATATGAACATGAAGGACTTGCCAACTGTCAGATGGAAGAGGGTAGCAATTTATCAGGGGTTTTATGGAGAGGTGCAAGAAGCATGTGGTGGGGACATGAAGTGAACTCCCTAACAAAGATCCACATCTTGAAGGTCCATTGCTGAACAATGAATCATGGCAGTTCTGACTTGACCACTACTAATCCTGCAATTCCTTTATGGAGTCATAACATTAGGGGAAGCTGAATGTTCTTCAACCTGCTGCCCCTACCAGAAAACACCACACACACACACAAACACAGGTGTGTGTGTGTGTGTGTGTGTGTGCTGGGAAACAGATTGGTAGAAGAATCAAGTTCTTTTTTCTTATAATTTGAATTTATTCTATGTGTGCGTTTGATGTGTGTGTGTGCGCGCATGTGCGTGTGTGCCACAGTTATGTGCGAAGGTAAGAGGGCAACTTTCAGGAGTCCAGTAATTGGCTTTCTTTCCCTCTGTGAGACCTGGAGATCACTCTCAGGTTGTCAGGCTTCTGTGCAAGAGCTTTGTCCCACTGAACCTTATTGCCAGCCTGAGGAGTCAGTTCTTCTCCAGGTCTGGGCTGGGGAAAATGGGGCAGATGCTCTATTCTTAAAAAAATAGTACACATTTTCAAAACAGGAAGCACCTAAGAGGTTTTATGGAAGGATGGGTAGAAGATTCCTGCTCATTCCATTCTGGGTAGAGTCACTGGACCTCAGACTCTTTCCCGTCTTTTATTTTCTCACGATATTTTTATTGGTGGCTATTCACTCTGCATCTCATAGTACTGGGTTTCATATAGAAAAATTGTTCCCAGTATACCATGTTCTTTGCCCATATTCTCCATCTTTCGTTCCCTGTTTAGAGACTCTTGGCGAAAGCCTTCAGATTCAGGCACAGGCAAGGGCTTTCTGAAAAATAGCTCAGGGACCAATGCCAAGAATTGACAAACGGGACTGCACGATGCTAAGGAGGAAATGCACCGTAAAGGGATGACGACGGGAAAAGATACCGCGCACCGCAGCCCTGGTCTGCGCTCTGTGCGCTAGGCCCCAGTTCGCCAGCTTCCCGGGCAAGGGGCTGGAGGTGGAGAACACAGGCACAGAGACAGACCGACACACAGACCTTTAGTCACTCGTACCAAAGCCCCCTTTTGAAAGAACCACGGAGGCTTAAATACCCTGCAGTCAATGGCCAACAGATGAAAATCCCATCCTCTGATCCTCTAAGTTAGGCACAGCTTCTAGTAACTTCAATTAGAAGGCTCTAGACAGGGAAGAGCAGCTGAAAGCCAGGACTCAATTAGTTCCAACAAAAAGACAGGTGGGGGAAAACATTTGATGACTATATACTGGACAGGATTAATATCAAAAGAAAAAAAAAAAAGCGTATTAAACACCAAGAAGTCAAGCAGCCTAACCAGTAAATGAGCTAACAAAACCGACAGACAGTTCTCAAAACATGAAGTACAGAGGACCAAGCAACATAAAATATGTTCTCAGTCATCAGAGAAACATAAAAAAATCCACAGTAGGTCCCCATCTTAACTTAGCAGAATGGCTATCGTCAGGTAAACAGTAGATGCTTGTGGGGATGTGGGGGAAAGGAGACTGATCCTTTGATGCGGATATAAACTGGTCCGGTCACCATGGAAATTAGTATGGATGCTCCTCAAGAAACTAAAAAGAGAAACTACCCTTTGACCCAGCCGCACCACCTCTAGGTGCATGGCTAGCTCCAGACTGCTGTCTGTATACTACAGAGGAAGCTGCGAAGCGTGTTTTTTTTGCTGCGCTGTTCACAACAGGCAAGTCAGGGACTCAGCCCAGGTGTCTGTCAACAGAGGAACGAGTGCAAAAAGAAAACGAGGTCTTAAGGAAAGATGCAGCTCAAGAGAGGCTCGGAGTCAGATTATCCCTTAAGCAGAAAGTTTATTAAAGCTGACAGCGTGGAAGGGTCTGAAATAAAGCTTCACAGGCCTAAGGAAAACAAGGCTTTCAGCTGAGAACCCTAATGGGGAAGAAGGACTGGAGAGGGCACCTGCCAAGAGAGAGTGGGCCTACAGTCGGCTGATGTTACCAAATTAGGCTAAGAGGCACTGTGTTCTTTTCAGTTTAGGTTGGGGCAGGTGTTTGAAAGTCCCAAGGACATTTATGGGTAGGGGTAGCATGAAAAAGTCCACAGAACAATGAACTTAGTTAAATAGGACTTATGTAACATGACAGTGGGCAGCTTGCTTCTAGGCCTGGGCAGCTGGGGAGCCAGGTGTGTTCTCAAACATGCCTGCAACCCTCTCCATTTAGGGGTGTGCCACCTGGAAGACCTGTTTCCAGGAGGGATGGGCTCCCTACTGGCATGAGGGGAAAAGATGGACAATTTTGTAGGAAAAATATTATAGACGGGAGGGAACCTAAGGGGTATGGGAGTGTCAGGATCGTTCTGGCTACTTCCTTCTAAACTGGGGTGCTACTTGTTTAAAAATCACTCTCCTCCTTCCCATCACCCCCAGGTTTGTAGCAGATAGCCAGGTGCCACCTTTAGGTTGGAGGATGGTAAGTGAATTTACCCATCAGGAGGATGTTGTCTGCTTGAGTTTTATGGCATGCTGGACAGTAGCCTGGATAAATCCGTTTAGCTGGTAGACTAGAGTGAGACCTTAATGTAAGAAACAAAATGGTGGTAGGACCATGTATCAAAGCCTCTCCTGCAATTATGGACACACTCTCTGGAACCACAAGGTGAAATAAACTCTTTGTTCCATATGCTGATTCTGGTCATGGTGTTTGATCACAGACACAGGACGTACCTAATCCAGGGAGGGAGAAGGCAGAGGCCTTTACTTTTGATGGACTTTATATTTTTCTTTGACAGCCTCCAGCCTGAACCCCTGCGTCCTGTTATCACACTAATTTTGCGAGTCTGAAAACCTGACAAGAGGAGGAGGTGTCACAGCTGTTTTTTTGTTATAATTCGGAGTGCCACGTGGGAAGGAGAGGTTGTCATAGGATAGACGAAAGGGTGTGATGTGATATAGCCAGACATCATCTACGATGAAAGTCGAAGCTTATTTTCCTCCTGGTAAGACACCGCTATTTTTCATAAAATTGCCTTCGTTTTCATCTACTCTGTTGCAACAACCTGACCTCATCAGGAGGTAGAACCTGATTGGTGGAAGAGGACACTAAGGGTGTGTCCAGGAAAGGTCTGCCATGTTCCTGCCACCCCCCCCCCACTTCCTGACTGCTGTGTCACCAGGAAGCACCATGCCCCCCATAAAGTCTCACACCCCAGAAGGCCTTGCCATAGGCCCGCATACTAGAGCTGACTGACTCTGGCCTGAAACTGTAGTAGACACCTAGAAATGATTTTGTTGAGAAGCACTGACTCCTCATATGGGCCTTCGAAGTAACTGAAGAAGAGCCTGCCACTGTTGTCCTTGCTTTCCGCCTGTCTCCTTTCCGTTTGGTCACTGACTTACTGCCGCACACTAACGCATCCACTCAAGCAGCGTGCATCCGGAAACCAGTGATACCTCACCTATCCCATCACCTGTCAGCTTCAAGGCACAAAGGAAAGACTGCCTAAGGCATCTAATCATGTCTTACAATGTCCTGTTCCAAACCCCCCAAAGGCACCCAAAGCTCTCCAGGCATTGTCCCAAACTTGTACTTACCCTGGGATTCAAGATCAACAAGGTCTCCCAGGACAGCACACCCCTGGATGAAATCAGTCACCCACAGCAATGAGACTGTACACCAGAGCACAAGGTCGTCTCCCAAGAATCGCTTTGCCCCAAAGCATTAGATATTCCTTTGGACGATCTTGCAGAGCCCAGTCTCAGACAATGATCAACTGGACCACATCCTGACCAGACCCACTTCATTCTTCATGCTTCTCATCTCTGGTCCCAGTCCTTCCTCTTTTTAACTTCAGAGCTCATGCCAGTATCCTGCAGACAGACTTAGGGTGACTGGAGCCTTTGACTGGTCCTCCTCCCAGGGCACATGGGCCAGCTCTCTCCATTTCTGTTTTCACCATTGTTTCTCTCTTTAATGGCTGTGCTAGGGCTTAGTGGCCAACCATAGCCTGGAATTTTGCCCTAAAATTCTGGTTACAAAAACTCTAAAACTGTGAAATGAATCTTTCATTCTTTTAAGATATTCTCTCTGGTTCTGTCACAGTGAAGAGAAAGCTGGATATTACACAGAATGTAAAGGTTTGGACTTCTAGAGCATCCTCCTCTGTAACCCGCCACAGGATGACACAGCAGCATCCAGCCACGAGAAGACACAGCAGCATCCAGCCACGGGAAGACACAGCAGCATCCAGCCACGAGAAGACACAGCAGCATCCAGCCACGGGATGACACAGCAGCATCCAGCCACGAGAAGACACAGCACAGTGAAAGTCAGGACTGGGGTTCGCTTTATAGCAGAGGGGGAGCCAATTCCAGCTTCCCACTATCCTCCCAGTTGTTTTTTTTTTTTTTTGTATAAAACTACAATACAAGTTTAACAATTGACATAAGACAGATTAACAGAAGGAAATTATTTAGAAGGCCAGTGTAGCAACATTTGTGTCAAGTCAGAGAAGCATAATAACCAGAAAATCAAATGTTGTACTAATGAGTTTCTTGGAAAAGTTTAAAGATTAAGCAACAGCTAATGAAATGTGTGGAAAATAAAACAGTACAAATGTAGAAAAGGGTAGACTGGACGTAGAGGTGAGTCATTATCCCGCACCCCAGAGTGTGCCATGAAGCACTCCTCTGTAACAAAGTACACTTGGGGTGGAAATTGTTTATCTATTCTGTTTTCTTCCTTCCTTTCTTCCTTCCTTCCTTTCTTCCTTCCTTCCCTTTCTTTCTTTCTTTCTTTCTTTCTTTCTTTCTTTCTTTCTTTCTTTCTTTCTTTCTTTCTGCATTATGGCTTATGGGGCACATGACTGGACTAGCGCCTGCTAGGACTGAGGAGCTGGCTTCTGTCTCAAGTACAATAGGTAAGAGGACAGTTCTGCACCACCTTGGGCCTGACCAACCTTGCCAAGATGGCTGAGGGTGGGAGATGCACAACCACCGAGGTTGCACCACAGAGTGAAGGTTGAATGGTTTTCATTAAGTAACTATGAACTATGGAAGTTAGATGGCATAGTGTCCTGCTGTGCAATAATCCTCTTGTACACTATAAAGACTTGTCACTTGAATTGGTATGATAAAATGCTGATTGGCCAGTAGCCAGGCAAGAAGCATAGGTAGGGTGACCAAACCAAGGACGATGGGAAAAAGGGCAGAGTCAGAAGAGTTGCCAGTCAGATACAGAGAGAGAAAAATGGGCATACCATACTGAGAAAAGGTATCACCATGTGGCAGGGTGTAAATAAGAAATATGGGTGCATTTAAATGTAAGAGGTAGCTAGTAACAAGCCTGAGCTATGGGCTGAGCATTTATAAATAATATTAAGCCTCTGTGTCAGTTATTTGGGACTGGTGACTGGAATTGGGACACAGAAACTTCCGCCTACATAAGACATCCAATATGGGGCTGGAATTTCTATGTAAGACCTGACAAAGATTAAAAAAATGTTTCTAAGCATACAAAAATAGAGTCAAATTTGACTCTTTGGTAACCACTTTTTCTCTAGTGGGCTCTGTTTGCTGATGAAAGTTTGGTTCCTTGAAGAGATGGCTTCCTTGCTCTGCATTAATGACAAAAGTGGGCTGCTCTTTTAAGAGGTCCTGCTACCAAACACTTAAATGGAGTTTATGAATAGCAGGTGTCACAATACTCGGTGGCAGAGTAGAGCTAGAAATATCCCAGAGTTGGGACAGTAAATATGACTTCTAAAGCTGATAGTAAAGTAGCCTCCCTTAGACTAGACTCTCAGAGAACCAAGGAATGGGGACCAGCCAGTTATCAAAGCCACCTCTTTGTTCCTATCCACGCCTAAGCCATGCTTAGCAGTTTAAAGATTCATGTGGTCAGAAAAATATAGAGATATGCAGTAAAGACAGATTTAGATAAAAATAAAACCTCTAAATGGTTTATAGGGTGTTTAAAAATATATGTACAAGTTGATCGGTGGTGGTGCACACCTTTAATACCAACACTCGGGAGGCAGAGGCAGGTGGATCTCTGTGAGATTGAGGCCAGCCTGGTCTACAAGAGCTAGTTCCAGGACAGGCACCAAAGCTACACAGAGAAACCCTGTCTTGAAAAACCAAATATATATGTGCTTGGGAGTGAAAAGAGAAGGTATAGACAGTCATAAAAAGAAATATATAGTTTTAAAATAATAAAGTCCTTAAAAAGGGAATAAAAAGGTTACATAAAGATGGCAAGTACACAGAGTCTGGATACTGTATCTTATTGTGTTGTTTTTAAATTGTTTAACTTCTAAGAAAGGAACAACAGCTGTTAAGAGATATTTGATTATAAATGTTGCTAGATTAAACCAACCTATCTATTTTAAAGATAGCTTGACTTCAAAATTTAAGTCAAAAGATACGTTACTTTGAGAGAGAAGTTTTGCTCTTATTTCCACAGCAAATAAAATGCTGTGGATTCATTCAAAGTTAAAGAAAATCAGGTTTGATCAGGGCAAAACCCCTGAAATTTTCTCTACAGAATTAAAGAAATAAATCTAAAAACAACTACAGGACAGGTGTCTTATATATATTTTATCTGCTCAAATATAAAACAAAAAATATCTTTGGCTGAATTATGTATTAATACAGATATGTATGTTACTTTTAGAAATTTATGTATTTTCAGAACAAGGGGGCCAGACACCAATAAAAATGGACCAGGTGATCCAACATTTCAAAATACTTCTCTTACAGTCTCCTCAGAATTCTGCTTCCAGAACAGCTTTAAGGCTACTGATTTAGATGATGCAACCTCACAGAATACTCAAGCAAAAACTTAACAATTAGGCAAATTTTCTCAAGGTCCCTCAAAGATGACCAGTGCTTCTAATAAGCAGGAAGTAGTTTAGAGAACTATATCCACATTCCAAAAATAAATTATGAATGCTTGTCATTTGGAGGGATTACAAGATGTTATTGGTAATAATCAGGGAAAAAACTAAACAAAGGGGATTAGATTCAGGGATCTCATTCTGTAAAGAAAAGGGGGGATATCAAAATGATAGGATAAAAGGGTAGATTATTGAATCTATCAAAAAACAACTATTAATATTTCATATTTTACAGTGGTATGAATTTTAGTTTATTGATACAAATTTAAAGTTAATTTTGTTGTAATGTATGTATATTTCTTTTTTGTGTATGTATATTTCTACTCTTGTTTAAGGTATTATGTTTAGGCAGCTCATTTAACAATGTAATGTATAATTAAGAAATACAGAGTGATAGTCATCTATGATAGTCAAACTTATAGTCAGTCATATTAGATATGTTTTCAAAGTCATACAAAGATATATTTTAGATAGATAGGTAATCTTCAAACACTTCAAAGACTTAAAGAATACAGCATTTAATATGTTTAATAACCTAAGGCTTTTTGTGACAGTAAGACACATCTGCTTCTGGCAGCACCAATCTGGATGGAGTTTGTTTTGTTTATGTCAAAAGCTAGCCATGTGGACAAAGAAACTTTTCTTGCTTCAATTGCCGACAATTGTTTTCCAAGCTGGACCAGCAGGACACAAAAGAAGGCAACTGATGAACTTTGCCAAGACAAGGTAGGACAAAATTCTTCAGAATTCCCTGCTTCATAGGAAAGTCTGTTAGATATGCTAGGCCTGTAGGTGAGAGATGGATACTACAATGTTACAGAGGAACTTTGGGTGACTGTCTAGGGAACCTGATGTTCCTGTCATTAGGTAACATTTCATCTTTCTGGAATCTTTGATGGAGTTGAAGTTTAAATATTTATAATTATAGTTTTTCTTAGTTATGATAAAAAGGTAAATTAGATGTGAAATTTTAGACTCACTAGGATAGATAATAAAATATTTTCTTCAATTTTGTCAAATACAAATATACTAGATATTATAAAAATCCTCTTGTACACTGTAAAGACTTGTCACTCAAATTGGTATAATAAAATGCTGATTGGCCAGTAGCCAGGCAGAAAATATAAGCAGGGTGACTAAACTTAAGATGATGGGAAGGAGATGGGTGGAGTCAGAGAGTTGCAAGCCAGATGCAGAGAGAGAAAAATGGGCACACCATATTGAGGAAAGGTACTGCCACATCGTAGAGGGTAATTAAGGAATATGGGTTAATTTAAATGTAAGAGTTAGCTAGTAACAAGCCTGAGCTATGGGCTGAGCACTAGTAAGTAATATGAAGCCTCTGTGTCAGTTATTTGGATGTGGGATGTAGAAACTTCTGTCTACAGTGTCCCACATCCATGGTGCTGTACTCAACATTGCTCTTTGGTGAAATAATTGATACAAATAATATGTTTTCTTACTGGATAGGGCCTTGCTAATATTTGTTTATTAATATCCCCATAGCTACCCAAGACTGATTAGCACTGACTTGGAATGGATAGTGTTTGCAATTTACCTTTTGTAAAAAGATTTTCATTATATTATGCAAACCACTGAGTATTGTGTAGATTTGGAAAAGAATCTTGAATAATAGCAAGAACAGAAGCTAAAGCAAGTGGCTTGCAACCTGTGGGTCATGGCTCCTTTGGTGGTCAAATGACTCTTTCACAGGGGTTACCTAAGATGATTGGAAAGCGCAGGTATTTACATTCCAATTCATAGCAATAGCTAAATTATAGTTATAAAGTAGCAATGAAAATAATTTCATAGTTTGGGATCATCAAACATGAGGATCTGTATTAAAGGGTCAGAGCAGTAGGAAGCTGAGAGTCACTGCTCAAGATTGTTGAGTAAAAGTTCTAGTACCAGAAGAGGGCTACCTCCCTATGAGTCATTGTCCAGAAAGTCCCTTGGACCATGAGGCCATTGCCACTGCTGTTGGTTGCATGGTAAAGTTACATACTAACCTTTATTGCTGAATGTATCATGTTTTGCCCGGGACATGGGGAAATCAGACTGGGTCTGAGAAGCAAGCTCTCCCCTGTTGGTGGTCTTTATAGTGATAGAAGACAACATGTGAGGAGCGAGAAAAAATTGCCGCCAATAGTCCTGGATAAATATAAAAACTGCTGCATTACCAATATATCTGTCAAGATTGGTCTACTGATGTAATAGTGCTCTAACTATTAAGGGTGAAACCAGTTGCCTTTCAGTTGGATTTAAGGACCACTCCAAGGAAGAACTCACATCTGGTCTCATAAGTCAGGGCAAAAGCTTATAGCTTGGAAGATGGCAGATGACACCAAGGGAAACAACTTTTATCATTTTGATAGATAGATATGAAATGCTCACCAAATGGCCTTCTAAAATATTTGTTTTATACATATAAATTATTGCTGCTATAATTTTTATTCATGGAGGGAAGGCTTGTTCCCCCCCCCCAATAGCTAGTGTACTACAGATACTGATAACTTCTCCAGTTATTAAGAATAAAGAGCCACTGCAGTGGCATAGTGGTCATTCATATATGGAAAAAATAATCATCTATCCATGTCATCTCTTCCAAAGCTTGAGAAACACTACAAAAGATGACATGCCAAACAGGTAAGAATGAGAAGAGAGGGTGAAATATTGTGTAGTTTTTTTCCACCAAATAAAAACCTTCCTTCCTTGAGAGAGGAAGTTTAAGTTTAGGACTCTGGAAGTCAACCAACTGACAAGGCCGAGAAAGTTCCTGAAACTTGCAATATACAGAAGGTCCCTCCTTAAAAATTATAAAAATAGTGACTGCTGTTGCAGAGAGAGACTCTCCAGTCAACTAAATGCCTGCAAGTTAGGCAAAGCTCCAAGGTGCAGCCTTGATGAGTCATCACCCATACCGGGGTGAATTCTTGGGTAATGAAGCTGCATTTGAATCACCAAGGCTCCTGTAAGTAACCCTTACATATGCGCACAATAAACATACTAGTTCACCAAGCTAGACATAGGTGGAACAATTTCTTTGGTCCGTCATCAGTGTCCTATCTGGGATGAATAGATGTTTGCACATAGCTCTGTAGGGAAAGTTATGTTAACAGGGTCATTACCTTTCCTATGATCAAAGCATCATTTTCAAATGTTAACAGCAGGCCTTTCAGGAACTACAGGAATGGCTCAGTGGTTAAGAGCATTTACTGCTCTTCCAAAGGACCAGCACACATGTTCAATGGTTCACAGTTACCTGTAACTCCAGCTCTAAGGGATCTTACGCTCTCTTGTTACCTCCAAGGGCAGCTGTACACACTTGGCATAGACACAAGTGCATACTCACTCACACACACACGTACACATACACCACACACACACAAATAAAAATAAAATCTTAAAAAAGCAAAAAGCAGGTCTTACTTCTATAGAATGTGTACACGTCAAAGAGCTGTATATTAATTAGTGAAGAAGAAGCAGAATGTAACACTTCTCCAAAGAATCTAGCACGCACAGAGATAGTCATAGGCACAGAAAACAGCAGTACTGAACTATGCACCAAAACTAATTAGTGATCTGGTCAATAAAAGTATAACTTCTGAGAAGATTTGTTTCTTGAGTGAAATATTGTTTCTTTGTGTGAAACAAAAAAAATTTGCATTGTAGTCCAATAAAAATAATAATTTATAAAGTATAATCAGTAGTAAACAGCGATTCTAACACTTATCGATGCCTCCAGAAAATGAGCTAATTCTTGGGTGGATCTCAGAGGTCCTGTTCCAATCTGACACCCACGGACATGTGGTCATTCTGTGTCCTACTTCCAAGTTGTTGGTCTTCTTCCCCTAACGCTCTAATAAACAAATGGTCTCAAACATCAACCCACAGAAATCAGCTCCCCTGTTCAGAGCTTTCTGTCTTCACTCTGAATCTCTGCCTGTGTTGGTTAACTTGATGTACCTACCTGGCTAACTTCAGGCAAGCGTGAATGTTGGTGCTTCTGGAAAAGCTCTTTGAGAATGTGCTTAATCTCTCCAGGCAGTAGACATCAACAGCCTAAACGGCTGGAAGGTCTTGAGGTCCTGAGAGCAGAAGCGAAATTCCTTGGAGGGAGAAGTAAATCTGCCTCAAGGCACAGCATCAGCTGCAGCTGGAGCACAGCAGCCTGCTGGCCTTCCCCATAGATTTTAGACTTCCTGGCTCCCTCCGACACATACTCCAATTCCCAGAAATAAATCTCCAAAGACCCCCACCCCACTAGCTCGATTTCTCTCCAGGGAGCCTTGACTAATATACTGTCCTTGAGAATACCTCTCCCTCCAGCCAGTGGTACAGTCTTCATGTTGGGCACCACTTTGCTTCAGTAGCCCAATGCTAGGTGTGTCTCTGACTTTAAAAGATGCTCTGGTGACAAAGGGGGCTGATACAGCAGAGCAGGGAAGGGACTCCTAGATATTGTTGTTCCTATTACTACTCTTCATTTCCTTGATTCTAACTACTGCTACCTTATTAGCTCCATCTTCTCCTCACCTCTGTACTCAGCCTTTTTCTTAGATCTTGGGCCTTTGATCTTCAATCTCATTTAACTGCCAAAAGGGAGCTTAAAAATTGTCGCCACTCAGTGATATGAAGAGTATGAATTTCACGGGGAGAAATATTTTGGTCTGTTGTATTTCCTGCTGTTACCAAGAATGATGGCAGGCAGTAAGGCCCTCAGTGAATGCTTGTTGACTGAATAAGTGGAGTTAATGTCATGAATGCAAAGCTTTCTTTTCTCAATGACTTCGATTCCAAATCCATCACCTATATGCATGACTAAAGCAGCCATTAAAGTCTTTGTTTTAAACTAAATGTCCTCTATCTTTTATTGGGGACAGTCTTATATGTCAACTTATTTTCTTTTAATCCTGAGTTGTTCAAACACTAGAACAGCTTTTGCAGGGAAGGAACATTGTAAGTGCTGTTAAAGTCCAGTAGCAGTTGACTTTGTAAAGGGGATGGTCCCACAGACAAACCGGGGATGGGGCTCAGTTATTTAAAAGGTTGTTAGGTAGTGTTTTAATTAGAGTTTGTGTTGTGTGAAGAGACACCATGACCAAAGCAACTCTTATACAGGAAAACATGACCTGGGGCTAGCTTACAGTTCAAAGGTTTAATGTATTGTGATCATGGTGGGAAGCTTGGTGGCTATATCGTAAGGCCCTGTGGTGGTTAGAGTAAGAATGGCCCCCATAGGCTGACATGTTTGAATGCTTGGTCATCAAGGAGTGGTACTACTTGAGAAGGATTAGGAGTTGTGGCCTTGTGGAGTAGGTGTGGCCTTGTTGGAGGAAGTGTGTCAGTGGGGGTGAATGTTGAGATTTCAAAGCCCAAGACAGGTCAAGTGACTCTCTGCCTGCTGCCGAGGATCCAGATGTAGAATTCTCAGCTACTTCTCCAGCACCATGTCTGCATATATATGGACTACCATGATCCCTGCCATGATGATAACGGATTAAACCTCTGAAACTGTAAGCCAGCCCCAATTGAATACTTTCTTTTATAAAATTTCCAGCCAGGCGCTGGTGGCACATGCCTGGAATCCCAGCACTCAGGAGGCAGAGATAGGCAGATCTCTGTGAGTTCAAGGCCAGCTTGGTTTATAAGAACTAGTTCCAAGACAGGCTCCAAAGTTATAGAGAAACCCTGTCTCAAAACAAATAAATGAACAAAAAAAGATTTCCAGTCATGGTATCTTTTCATAGCAATAGAATACAGACTAAAACAGATCCCATGTAAGAGAGAGAGAGAGAGAGAGATAGAGAGAGAGAGAGAGAGATTGATTTAGGTCCTTAAAAGACTGAATGATATCACCCATGCTGCTGGGGATAATCTTTACTTAACCTGCTGATTCAGATGAGACTCTCTTTGGGAGCCACCATTCTAGGAACATTCGTAAGTGATGTTTTTCTAGATATCTGGGCATCCTGCTTAGCCCTGTCAGGCTGACTGATAAAATTAACTGTCACCCTTCTTTATGTGTAAAGATCTTGGCATGGTGCCTAATCTTAAAATGTACATCATACAAATGGTAGCTACGAGTATTCTTCTAGGACTCAGAGCAAATCCATCAAATCCAGAATTTACTTGGGCTTCAGTAGCATCTGAAATAAATCTTAGTTATTTCTGCCAGACCAAAAATTTCCCAGGCTTAATTGACAGATGATGAACTAACAGAGAGTCTAGACCCCTGCTATGACTTGCTTTCAATTTGACAGCAGCCCAATTTAAAAATAAGTGACCCCCAGATAGGTTTAATTGAGTAGATCCCAGTGGGGACCTATATGAAGCAGCTATGGGTCATTTATTGCCTAAACTTTCAAATATCTCTCTGTAGCTTGATGTTTTCCCTGTGCAGCACTGGGTTTTCTCAGGGGTGAATTTGTTAAAATCATTCTTCCCTAGCCTCCTCTGCTGATAAAGGACAGACTTGTGCCTTAGATCTCCCAGGCCAGACTGACCTTAGCATGACTCAGTTTGCAGTGAGTTCCACAAGGCAGACAAATCATAGGTCTGTATGCTTATGTGGTATAAAGTGATTTTGTTTTTGTCTACGTACTCATTATAGAAAGTGGCAGAGGAAGTATCGACTTAACACGTGGTGAAAATGGCTCCCGTTCCACAGTTTTGCAGCCCTGGGAGGCTGTCTTGGACATCTGGTCTATAACTCAATGCTCCAACCTTTCCCACAGTTCTGTGAGTCACCTTGCAGTTTACAACAAAGCCCTTGATATTCAAAGTGGCAAGAGGGTTCAACCATCAGAAGCTCAGCACTCTGTCATTTAACACAAATGTCTTGGTGTATTTGTATTGCAATATTTTATTGAATTAATAATGCCTTTTATATTTAAATGTATTTTATTTAAATGTAAATTATGCCCATGAGTGGAAATGTTCTAAGAGTTTAGAGTGAACAGTACTTTCCTCCCTAGCTCTCTAGTCTGACTTTCTAGAGATGAGGTCTTTATAAAGAGATGACTTTGTAATAAACATAACAATTATGTATATTTATGAAGTATAACATGCTTTATTTCAACTGTGTATACTTTACAGAAAAATTCAATTGAGTTTTTTAAACATATTACTAATTCATAAGTTTTGCGATGACAATGTCAAAAAATGTATTCTAGCAACTTTGACAGAAGAAACAGTTCTGAACAGTTTTTTGTGGGAAAGAGTTGATGTATATATTATAGAAAAAATTCTACCTGAGGGTTCAGTGCCTTGAGTTTATTGACATAAACTAACAGCAGACGAACAAGAGAAAGGTATTCTATTTTTAAAATTAAAAATCACATTTATTTATTCACTTACTTATTTATTATTTAATGTATGTGTGTATTGTTGCAGCACACATGGGGAGGTTAGAAGGATAAAGAGAGGCAGTCAGTTCCTTCATCCATGTGGGTCCTAGGGATCCAACTTGGGTCAACAGGCTTGGTGGCAGCTATGTTTATCCTCCAAGCCATTTCTCCAGCCCTGTAAATGAAATCAACGTGTGATGGAGGAAGGTCATTGGCTAATAAAGAAACTGCCTTGACCCATTAAATAGGCCCAGCCTTTAGGTGGGTGGAGTAAACAGAACAGAATGCTGGGACGAAGAGGAAGTGAGCTCAGACACCATGCTCCTCTCTCCCGGGCAGATACGATGAAGTTCTGACCCAGGATGGACATAGGCTAGAATCTTCCTGGTAAGTGCACTTTGGGGTGCTACACACATTATTAGAAATGGGCTAGTCCAGGTGCGAGAGTTAGCCGAAAAGAGGCTAGATATAATGGGCCAGGCAGTGTTTAAAAGAATACAATTTGTGTGTTGTTATTTTGGGGCATAAGCTAGCCAGGCTGCTGGGAGCTGGGTGGCAGAACGCAGCCCACAGCTCCTTCAACAAGCGTGAGCAAGGGCACAGGGGCCACATACAGTCTTAAATTCAAAGAAGGGCCAGCTAGCTGCGGCTTCAATATTTTGTTAACCAGAGAAGTGAGGGCTGTCGGCCACTTGAGGAGAGCGGCAAATGGTCTGAGAGCCATGAATAGAACAAACACAGTGGTCTAGGCAGAGTTTTTGTGGGATCTGGGTGTGATGTTAGCACCCAGTCCCTTGCTCTCTGATATGTTTATCCTTCCTTGGTGGAAGGAGCTGGAGAGCAGCCGTGTTTCTATTTGGTGAGGCACTGTAGGGGAACTGGGAGAAAAGCTTTATCTCGTAACTGCTATTCCCAAATGCCTTTAGTGTAAAATCATCAGTGTACTGAGGCTCATATTTGAGCGTATCATTCTCGAAGCCCCAACAGTAAACACACTCCTCCTGATTTTTTTAAGTTGGAAAGGAACATAATTGTATTCTTCTAAACTTATTATTCAGCATATCTTAGCCATCTCTCTAAATCCATATGCATCAATCAATGATTGGATGGTAATCTCATGTGTTCTTTGATTTAAACAGTCCCAAGTGATGGGCATTTATGTCACTGGCTTCCTGATGCTTTTAATGCTGCTATCAACACCTCTTTTAAATTGATACAAGGATGTGTCTGTACACACACACAAACACGCACTCACACTGGCACCATTTTGCAAATCTATGAACTAAATCTGTCAGACTGGAGTTGCTACATCAAAGGGTGCACACCAAGTTTACCCACTGGCAGATACTGCCCGACTCCTCCCTGAAAGTGTTTCTTTAGGAGCTTAGCCTCAGCCGCTTACCTCACAAGCACCCGCGGGCTTTCAACGGCCACAGCTGGGGCTTTGTTTGTTTGGTTGTTTTTAGAATCTCTCCCATTAAACATTGCTTTCTGGATTTATTTGCTTATTCAAACAAAAGAAGAGAGGCAACAGGATGAGAATGAGACAGAACAGAACAGGAGAGACAGGCTGGGAGCTGAAGAGTGAGAAAACCTGAGGGGCAGCGGGGAGGAGAGGGCTTGGGAGAGAGCTTTAATTGGCATTAACCAGGAAGGATTTCCTGGGACGAAGGGCAGACTGCAGGGGCAGCTTCTGATCACCAGATGTCATGCTGTAGACACAGTATATGCAATTTGCTGAGAAACATCAGAGCGTATTGCAGAGGAGTGACAGGAAAGCAACACTATGTCTATGTCAAATCCAGATGTGGACACCGGGTATTATGTGATTCACAGACCTAAGTTGCAGAAGTGTTACAGAGCTCGTTACACCAGCTATGTTTTCAGGCCTGCTAGCCTCGGGGTGAAGCAGCCTTGACCATCAGGATCTGTCATTTGTTTTTCAGGAAAAAGAACACTTCACAGCTGTATCAAGTGTCCCTGACTTCCTAGGTTTTGCCTGCCTGTGCTGAAGACATGAGTCTTTCCGTCTATGCTATAGAATCTTGTCAGAGCATCTTCCAAGCCTTTTGGTATGTCTTACCAGGGTTCCTATTGCTGTGATGAAAGGGTGGATTTCATCTTACAACTCTAGGCTCATACTCCATCACTGAGGGAAGTCAGGCAGGAACCCAAGGCAGGAAGCCACTGCCTACTGGCTTGCTTTTTACAGCTTGCTCATCCTGCTTCCTTAGACCATTTAGGACCACCCGAGCAGGGGTGGCACAGCCCGCAGTGGCATGAGCCCTCCCACATCAATGATTAATAAAAAAATTATTGTCTGCCGACCAACATTTTGGAGGCATTTTCTTAATTAATGCCTTTCCCCAGATACGCCTAGGTTTGTGTCAACTGGAAAAAAGCTATCTGACCAGAATCAACAAGGCTACCGCTGCCCCATATCCGATGCTAAGAGTCCTTGTCTATTCAACACATGATAAGGGTTGGTTAATGTTGTAAGCACTGAGTCTCAGAGTTGTTCATAACCAATATTATTAGGACAATAAAGGCGATTTGGAACTGTGCTGCATTGGGTTTAACACCCTGACACAGTCTTGAGTTGCCAGGGAAGAGGGAATGATCAGGTTGGGCAGTGGATGTGGCTGCAGCTTTAGACTTGACCTCACTGGGGCCAGTGAGGGAAATCAAGAAAGGGCAGACACAGTACAGAAAAGCTGTGATCACCTAGGCTGTGCGCACTCGGATGGAGTGGCACCAATCTTGTAGCAACTGGCAACGTTGCTCAGCATGGGGGGAGGAGCTAGCTCGTCCTGGTAGGTGGTCCCTGCAGTGGGCAGTCTCTGTAGCCACCTGGGAGGAGAAAGTTGCATAGCTAGTTTTTGCACACATGGGCCAATTGTTCATAAACTCTTGTATTTATACACATGGTCAGCGTTCACACTGGAAACAGAGGAAGGCTTTGCAAATTCTGAGCCTGACCAATGTGGAGAATGCTTTGACATTCCCATAGGTCCGAGGCATTGGTCCATGTCAATGACACACATTATTCAGGACTTCATCCATTCTTTACACATTCTTCCACTCCACATTTGTGGGGGCATTCCCTTAACTTCTGATTGATATAGGAGGACCCAGCCCACTCTGGTAGTACTATTGCCGAGCAGGTCAGCCTGGGCTGTATAAGAAAAAGCTAAGTAAGCCAGGGAGGGAAAGTCAATAAATAGCACTCCTTTAAGGCCTCTGCCTTAGTTCCTGTCCTGACTTCCCTTCAGTGATAGGACAGTTACCAACATCCCTTGGGGTGTCATAGAGTACCATTGGTCTCGCAGCTGATAGGTTTTTCTGACATCTCTGCGAGATGGTGATTACATTGAATCAGGTCCGAGAGAAGTGAGGGCATACAGAAGACAGTGTAGCTGTACTGTATAACTTCCTTTAGGCATGGGCTTTAAAAAGTACCACACCTCAGTAGTACAGGTTATGGCTACCTCAGGAGACAAAAGAAAGAGCAATCCCCTCCTATCTAGGCCTGAAGATACAGCTCACTGGCTCCACAGAAACAGAAAGATTCCTCGGCTCTTGATTTGCTTCAGAACTTCTCCTAAGAGAGTGAGCATTTCCACACTGTGAAGTGACAGCTGTGGAGAATGACTGTCACTGGAAGCTGGTGACTGAGTCTATGTCTGTCCCAGAGCTGACCTCCCCAGACCTCCCAAGTCTGGGAACTCTGAGAGACGGCTAGATGTCACAGGTGAGCATTAGTGTCTTTAGGGGGTTGCTCCTGTGTTCTGAAAAGGATTCCTGAGAGGTTTATGTTTTTGCCAAATAGTGCTTACTATAATAAAAGTCCACAGATTGGAGGTGGAGAGATGGCTCAGCAGTTAAGAGTATATATTGCTATCACAGAAGACCAATGTTAGGGTTCTCGGCACCCATGTGGTTCACAGCTGCCTGTAACTCCAGCTCCAGAAGATTTGATGCCCTCTTCTGGCCTCCTCAGGCAACTGCCCTCATTCTGTACAGACACACATACACAAACATATAATTAATAAACTGAAAGAAAGAAGTAAGTCTTTAAAATTCCACATTCAAAGCTTCTGTTCTTGCCTACATTTTCAAGTTTTACTTATGAACTTGATTTACTAGTTTATTCACTAGCAGAAACAATTTTCAGCTCTGCCCCAGGCATTGGAGATCAACCAGGATGAAAAGGCAGGGACCATCTGGTGGCGTTCACAGACCTATAAGTGAAGGACAGAAAATAAGAACACAGGGAACCTAGCGGTTATATTGGACAAGGGCGATTTCTGCGACTGTGAATAAAATGGAAAACGTGGGAGGAAATGAGGACCACCTTTTAAAGTGTATAAAACGTCACCTAGGAATTGAATATACTTCATCTCCTTTTAAATGAACCAAACATCTGAAAAAAGGCTTCTGATAACCCAATATCTAAAGTAGCAAATATCAGGCTTCTTAGGTCTTCCCAGGGTTCACAAGCCAGAGAAACAACAGACTTTCAGGAATAAGTAATAAGCTACAGGTTTAACTCAATTAGCTAATTATACATTTTGCTGTGGAATCAAAGATCGACCCCTTAAACTTTACAGGGCCGTGCCTACTGAAACAGTTGAGCCAGTGCATACAGATTCACAAACACAAAGCTCTGTGTGGCAGCCCCAATTCTCTCGACTTCTATACTTGATGTTACTTTCCACTGAGGAAGCCATTCTGCTGGTCCACCGTCTCTTGGTGGTTACTCCTTTATGCAAATTGTGGTGATTTCTGTCTCCATTTCTGGGAACTCTAAAGGCCAGAGATAATATTGGTAACTTGCCTCTGAGTCCCGGAAGTCTGCACTTGCTGGGGGTGCTAGCTCACCTGCGGTCTCCATCCAGAGCACAGGCACCATCACCTAAAGAAGGAAGTAGCTGCTAGCTCCACCCTCACGGTTGGGTCATGATGCTATCTGGTCTCAAATGGAACCCATAGGCAAAGTTACCCAGTTGAAGTTTGCGTTCCTTTGGCTTTAAAATAAAATAAATATCATTTTGTTTTGCTTAACGACACACAACGTTGAACCTGGCTAGATCCTACATTTTTTCCTCTTTGCTTTCTCGATTGCTTTTCTCTCCTTTCCATAGACAGCACAGTATGTGAGCCAATTACAGCCATTCCTCTTAATCACACAGAATATGGCCCAGTGACCCCAGGGAATATCTGAAACCTCACAAGCACCAAACCCTATACAAAGTATGTTTTTTTCCTATACATACTTACCCACGGAAGTTTATGAATTGAATAGAGTAAGAGATTGCAATAGTACCTAACAATACATTTTACTGTAATAAAAGGAATACGAATATGATTTTTCTTTCTCTTCCCCCCAAAGATCTTGCTGTTCAGTCCTCATTCTTCCTGTGGTGTTGTGAGATGGCCCTCAGTGGAAGCGCTTTCAGGTTTGACTTTGGCACAGGCAGCTTCTCAGCGTCACCACCATTGTGCTTTGGGGTCACTGTTTGCAATTCCCCAGCCGTGGACCTGATAACCAAGAGGGCTACATAGTGACTCATAGGCGGGCAGCCTATACAGCGTGGGTATTGCTGCAAGAAGGGATGCTTCACATCCCAAGCAGGACAGAATGAGATAGGGAGAGATTTTGTCATGCTACACAGAATGGTACATAGTTAGGACTTGTGAGTTGTTTATTTTTGAAATTTTCCATTTGCAATTTTCAGACTGAGGTTGACCACAGGCAACTGAAACCGTAGAAAGTAAAATTATGGCTAAGGTCTGAGGTTCCACTCTTTGCATTTGAGACATGATTCAAGACAGCAAGGGAAAAATGAGAAGAATGAGCACACATTCTATCTATTCTTCAACTGACAGAGGTAATTATCACTCTGTGTGTGTATGTGTGTATGTGTGCGCGCACACCACTATTGAGATAGTTGGAATTTTTCTTTTTTCTTTTTGGTTTTTCGAGACAGTGTTTCTCTGTAGCTTTGGTGCCTGTCCCGGAACTAGCTCTTGTAGACCAGGCTGGCCTCGAACTCCCAGAGATCCACTTGCCTCTGCCTCCCGAGATCTGGGATTAAAGGCGTGCGACACCACCGCCCGGCCTGAGATAGTTGGAATTTAAATGCATTTTTCTGAGACTCTTTGATGTGAACTAGATGATTTATAAAATCCAAACAAATTTTTGATTTTGTTTGCCATAATCAGAACAAGCAGGTGTACGAAATAGCATTAGGTTTGGGAAAAGATGAGTGAACAAGAACAGAGTAATTTGATATTCATGCTCTGACTACCTAAATTGGTATTCAATAATTTTCTGTGATATTTAGAAACACATGGATTTATAAAACTGATGTCTTCTGGAAGTTTATTATTGTGTTGCAGTGCTCAAACTCAAGTTTCTGAAACACTTTCCATTGAATAAACTTGGTCTCATTTCAAGGGCAACTTGCTGAGATTTGAAAGCAAATCTTAGCTCTTGAGAAAAGTGAGAGAGACTTAAGGAGGTGTGGAGAGAATGCTGAACTGAATCCAACGCCTCTTTGAAAATGTATTTTAAAAGAAATACTTCGGCACTGTATAGAAATCACATTTCTAGAATGCAGGGTGGAAATGGAAAAGGCTCAGAAAATGTAGATTTGGTCAAAACAGCCCTTTTCCCTTCTATTTGTTTGTTGTGAGCGCGCACACGCGCACACACATATACATGTTGTGCATATATATTAGAGTTTTAATATTATTTTATGTGATGAGTGCATTGCCAGCATGTATGTATGTGTACCACATGTGTGCACGGTGCCCATGGAAGTCAGAAGAGGATGTTGGATACTCTGGAGTTTGTCAAGTAGGTGCTGGGAATAGAGGCCGGTCACCTGCAAAACTAAATAGTGCTCTTAAACTCTGAGCCATCTCTCCAGCTCTGTTCTCCCATTTTAAGTGAGAATTCTCTTGTCTCTTTCAGCTTGTGAGCAATTTGGGTGCAGTCCTAAGTTTCATCAGGGAATAAGAAAATATCCACAGTGGGATTCCCATTAGGAAAAATAGGCTCTGGGGATATAGACATGACCCGTCTCACTACCTTCTCGCAGATTGCGGTGGAAATCTCCAGGCCCTACTGTCCAGAGCACCAGAGAACCCCTGTTCCAGCCCATGGCAACTCAGTAGTTCTCAGTGCCATCCAAAAGAAGTCAGTAACAGGGAACATAGGAGGGGCAGGGTTGTTTGGGAATGGATATTATCTGACTTCCCACAGATTTACATTTTGTCCAAAGCCCTGAGGACCCCAGTGTGAAAAACGCAGTAACGGGAAGAGGAGGAAGAGAAGGAATGGAGGCTGGGTGGGAAAGGACATGGATGGGAACGCAGGGAGCAGAGGGAAGAGGAAGTCTGGAGACTGGGAAGGGCCCAAAGAGTGTGTGCCCTTAGCCGGCTTTACAGGGAAGTCTCTCCATTCCAAGTGTGCTCCGCCCCTAGGTGGTGCTGTGTAGTCAGCAAGCTCAGGAAATAAACCAATGTTGGAAGCAAGGAGTTGCTCCCTGCTGTCTCTGTGTACCTGGTGCTGGCTGGGCTCCCCTCTCCTGTACTACTCTAGATGAATTTGCACGTGTCCCCAGGTGACGGTGCTGGTCCCTGTCTTCCTCCATTCTCCTTGCTCTTTACCTGTCATCTAGGTACTTTTGGAATACTGTGTCATGGATGCTCCCAAGAAAGCCACAAAACGGGCTGCGTTACCTTTGATCCACAGATGAAAGCAATGGGACTAAGATACTCACGAGTGGGAAGCTCAAGGTCTCCCAGCCTTGGGAAGGTTTAAATTCAGATCTAGAGGACCGCAAAGACCGTGAACCTACAGGGAGATTTCCTGCTAGACGCCCAAAAGCCACCCATGACTCGTGACTCTAAACCTCACTGCTGGTGTCATCTTTCCCGTGGGCTCAGTTGGGACCAACCTGTCGGCCGGCCACCTGGCCCTCAGTCAGCAGCCTTTATTGCGAGGAGACCACATTGTGTACAGAGCCCTGCCCCAGCCCTTGGAAGTGGAACTCCAGGTGGCTTGTCAGCAGGGAGGTGGATCACTGTGAGTCACCACTTATCCCCAGGAGCCCATGGTGGATTCCTTGCTCATTGGTCACTAGGGTGACACAGCTGAGTGTGAGTAACCAGAGAAAGGGGAGGGGCGGGCAAAGGGAAGAACCAGAACCCTCTAAATCATCGGCGCTGTCGGCCGGCTTGACAAGGAAGATGTTTTATTTTGCCACTTCGATTTATACTTGTCAAGGCATGTGGAAGTGACAGGCCAATGGTCCAGGAAATAAATCCACTTCTTAGATAATTACTAATTAGCAATGACATTGTACAAACTCCAAATTAAAAGACCGCTAGTCATTGTTATTAGGGGGCAGCAATAATCTTTAAAAAGAAGGCGTAACTGTGAGAGCGCACTGCCAAATGTGTTTTAGATTGGGAGGGTGAAATGCAGACAAACAAAAAGAAGGAGAAGCAGAGGATGACAAAAAAGAAGGAAAAGAAAGAGAAAGAAAATATTCTCCACGGGGCCCCCACTGGGCATTGCGTCTGGCCCCCTGACCCTCTGGCCTCTGCTCATGACTAGCTCTCCTTTACACAGCTGCATCGCCTCTCTGCATGCATAGGCAGCAAAGAACAGGGAGAGAAAACAGGACTCAGAGGTGTTTTATCCCCCCCACCCCCCACCGTGGCTCACCGGCAGCAGGCACGATAATTTTCACTTTCCTGGAAAAAGAAGGAAAAAAAAACCGTTTGATCGGTTAATTATCAATTCAGGTTATAACCTGCATGGAGCCCTTCTTTAAACAGCTTCTAAGTGGCTGGGGTGGGGGTGGGGGTCCTGGAGTTGAGCAGACACAGGAGAGAGGCGCGCTGACTGCCAGGTTGATAGCAGCGATGAGAGGCAAATGCCTTTTACAAGTCTTCCCTGTGTCTGCCTCTATGTAAGCACCTGGCCTTGCAGAAGTAATAAAGAAAGAATTAAGAAGAAGACCAAGATGGAGATGACATATTATTGTGCTTCCTTACCTTTGAGCTCTTCGAGGCTCGTCAAACAAAGGGCGCGCTCATCGTGCCTGAGGAAAAGGAGGGCCTCTGCTGATACATCTGGTGAATTCATCTGTTGGCGGAGAAGGTGCAGCCAAGGGTCCAGAGAAATGACCTTCTCTGGGCCCTTCTGCAAACTGTCTGGGTTTTATCAATGGTCTTGACTTCATAAAATGAAACAGCATGAGGGGCGGTTATCCAAGCGAGGGAGCTTCCAACTGTCAGGATACGGAAGGCAGGAGTCCTCCAGTCAAGCAGCTGCGCCCTCAGACACAGGAGGCCCTCAGATTCATTTGCTCTGGGTGTTGAAATCGAGCAAGGAATCGCCGACTGTTAAGTGTTAGTGCTAGCGCAGCCTCAATGAGATTTTATCTACGGAGAGAAAGATTAGGGGAGAGCAAATTTATTGTCATTCAGAGGAAGTATTTATAAACTTGGCAGAGCCTCCTGTGAGAGGAGAACAAAGGCTGCCAAAGAGATCCATAAATCGAAACGGATGATCTGAAAGCATTTTCCACTGCATACACATGGTTCTATATACACTGCACGGCTCCAGCTCTGCATCGGGCTGCCCTGTGTGGATACCGATGTTGTTATCTCCTTTGTGGACACGGCGTAGGATGAGGGCGTCGAGTTCACTCAGCTAAACCTGGGACAGGCTAGAAGGGATGCTCTGAGGATCAGGCAGCTGTCGGTATAGAAGATCATTCCTGGGAGGTTGCCTGAAGGGGAGAGAAAATAATGAGGGTTTTGTTGGGGGAGAAGCTTCAAGTGGGCTAGATCTGATTGGAACATAAAAGGAAGAAGAACAACATAAAATAGAAGGATGGGGAAGGGTGATGGAATTTGGCCAACAAGTGATGTCAGCCTGATTTTGCTAATAAAGTTTTATTGGAAACAAAGATGCTCATTTGTTTACTGTTTGTTAAGGTCGTTACCATGAAATGGCAAAGTTGCATTCATTGTAACGCTGACTATAAAACCCCAAACTTAAAATCTTTACTATCTAGCTCTTTATAGTAATTTGATGAGCTCTGGCTTTAACTATGGTTGTTTGCACCTCTCTCTGCCACACGTGTGCAGCGCTTCTCTCCAGGGCTTATTGGAAGTCATGGCAAAGCCTGGTACTTCCCTACGTGGCAACTATTTGTGTTTATTTTCAATGTGCTCTGAAGTTTGCCAGATTACTCTTGGGAAAGGAAGTATATAAAACACCCTATTAAAAGGAAGTTAGAAGCTGTGTTCACATAGGCAAAATGTGGAGAGTTAATGATGGAGATTGGTGAGGCCTGCCCAAGCCCAGGGACACTAAGAACTGCAGATAAACCATTGTCACAGACAAAGCGGAGGCACAACATGTGTTTTTTTCTTCCTACCTTTCGGAAGGAATCTACCCTGCTTGGACTTGTCTTTGGAGTCTGCAAGACTGTGAAGTATTGCCTTCATGCTACTTGAACAACTTGGTTGCTTGTACTGTGTTACAAGGGACCCCAGAAAAGCAACACACATGTGGTGATTCGAGGATAGATCTTGGCTGGTACAAAGGATGTAGCTCAGTTTGTAGAGTGCTAGCCTTGTATAGTAAAAGCCCCAGGCTCTATTCCCATCACCCCTAAATCAAGGTGGTAGTTCACAGGTCTGTAGTTTCTACCATTCCAGAAGTAGAAGGAAGGGTGAACCACTCTAGACTAAAGGATATCCTGTCTTAACCCCGCCCCCCATAAAAAACAACCTAGCCACAGTCAAGATTTCTGCTCACATTGACTTCCCTACCATGTCTTCCAGAAGGATAATTGTGATAGATTCTTCATTCTACACATGCTGATCTCACAGGGATCTGTGGAATTTTGTTGTTTCTATCAAAGAATTTCAGCTGATGGGCAAACTTTTCGGCACCCAACGTGTAGCTCTGGGGTTGCCTGTTTCCAACAATTCTTCTGTCCACCATCAAGATTCTGCCAACATGAGATGTAGAGAAACCTTAAAGGCATTGTCATCTTTCTGAACTGTGGTGACTTGCATGAGAATGGCCACCATAGGTTTGAGTACTTAGTCCCCAGATGGTGGGACTGTTTGGGAAGGGTTAGGAGGTATAGCCATGTTGGAGGAGGTATGTCACTAGTGGTGGGTTCTGCGGTTTCAAAAGCCAACCCCATTCCCACTTAGCTCTCTCTACCTCTTACTTGTGGATCAGATGTGAGCTCTCAGCTACTACTCCGGCTGCTGCCATGTTCCCCACCGTGATGGTCATGAACTCAGTCTCTGAAGCCCCAATAAACTTTTTCTTTCTATGTTGCCTTTGTCACCGACCTTTGCCACAACTGAAAAACAATTAGGACATGATCCAAACCAAGCTTTCATTCAGAAAATGCCATATCCTTTCGAGGTACAGCTGCCAACAATGAGGGGCCTAGGCCCCCATAGGCCTAGAGTTACATACAGCTAGTGACCTACAAAACCATGTGTGCCTTCAACCTGGTAAAGTGGCTTAGTGCCACTCTCAGAAGGTAAAAATTCAACTACTGGTTTCACACCATGAAATTGTTCAATATTAATGCGGACCCTATGACCTATGCTATTATTTTTAAATACATTATAATAAAATAACATAACAAAATTCAAAATTTGAAAAGTTTGAGTGTATGTTTCTGTGGTACTATAGTAAAATGCACACAACAAAATTTACAGTTTGGACAATTTGAGTGTATGGTTCTGTGGTGTTAAATATTTTCGCATCACAGTCCGTCTCTACCATTGGAAGATCCTTTTTCCTTAAGCTCAAACTCTGTACCTATAAAGCAATGACTTCCCATATTCCTCTCCCTGGGCTCTGGCAATCCACTACTCCAATTCTGGTTTCTGTGAGCTTCCAAAAAGAAAATCATGTCATATTTGTCTTTTTGTAACTTTATTTCATGCTTGGTAATACCCTCAGGGTTCATCCATGTTGTAGCACACTCATTTTTAAGGTGAATGATATCCACCCCCCCCAAAAAGAGAATTTCATCCCATTCCGTTCATCCACTCACCCATCCAAATGCAGTTCTCTTACTTGCCTCTCCTTTGTTGGTCGTTATAAGTGGACGTACAAGCAATTGTTCACACCCTTGCTTTCTTTCATGATGGGGATAGCCAGTATTGCAGCTTCCAAGTCACAGACTAGTTTGAGATGACTTGGGGGGGAAACATGGGTGCAGATTTGTGATTGGTCATTCTGTTTTCCATTGCATTGATCCGTTTTAAATTCCTATCAGAATTTCTAAGAGCTCTGATTTCTCTCTATCCTCATAAGCACCTGTTCATTTCTATTATTTAGGGTTTGTTTTGGCAATGGCCATTCTATTAGGTGTGGGGTGAGCTTCTTTGTGGTGAGATAGGCACTATTGTTACCTGCATTTTTTTCCCCACAAGGGGCAACTTAAGTTTAGAAGCATGTCAAGATCATAAGGCCGATAAGTGATAGACCCAGCATCCAAACCTGCTAGTGTTCTTCAGCACGATGCCAGGTTGCCTGACAGGGACCCTGGGAAGTAGAGGGATAGAGAGGGGTGTATGTGTGTGTGGAGATGAGCTTGTGAAAGTTGTGAGACCAAAGGATGAGGAACTCTGTGATTTTATCCCAGAAAAACATTCAATTCTCACAAATAACATTAAAGCATAAAATGTATGTGGGTAATCATATTAATCCAGGGATAGAGGAAAGGAAATACGAGATGAGCCCATAAAATTTTTAAAAGCTTACTATATTTCTCAGAAATGTAATAAGAATAGCTGTAGGTTAAGGCCCAATGTAAGGAAGAGTTTAGTTTTCCATTAAGGCACAACTGAAAATAACCAAGAATAATAAGATGTTGGCTTCACATTTTTCCATTTGTATCAAGAAAAGATATTTTGGGGCATCTTATGGAAAATATAACCTCAAGGGTTAAGAGAGCATTTATCAGGCATCTTGGTAGATTGTGAGCCAAACTATGAGGGGGTCTGTGTGTGTCCAAGGCAAAGTCTCTGGTCCTGTTCCTGGATGAGTGGCCCTGAAAGAGAAATGGCCACACTGTGCGCTCCTGGGATTCGAGATGCTAGGCATCTCTGCCTCATCCAGGAAAGACAAGAATGAGAAAGAGGAAGCCTCTGGAAGGGGTTGAGGAAGTCTTGGAGGAAATAGCTCAGGGAAAGAAGGAGTTATATCACAACAGCCTGAGGACAAGGAACCTCAGACAGTGAGGTCACTTCCAAGGAACAGCAGGGATGAGTTTTGGTCTGATCTCCAGATTTCCACCTTCTTGGTCTCTTTCCTTTCTGCAGGGATGCGAGGAGAGCCTGAGTCACGGCCATAGTGAAGCCATGTTTTGTGGCCTGGTTACAAAGGGCAGATGGACTGGACAGCTGTGTTCAGTATGTTGGGGTTGGTCAGTTATGGGTCAGGCTCCTCTGGAGCGGTAGGAATCACAGCTAAGCCCTTGTAGTTTCGGCAGTGATTCATCCAGACCAGTTATGGCTTATGTCCCCAGCTGAGCATGGTGGGCTGTCTAAACTCAGCTGCCCTGTACACAGGTAAGCTAGAGTTACTCCATGAGTCCAAGTCCACCTTACCTGTGGATCTTTTACAACTTAAAGTTCCATCGTATGTAACTAATTCTCTAAAAGCACGTAGGTCAGGTTTTACTAATTCACACTAATTGCCTGACTGCTGTGCTTAACAGGAAATGCACCAGCGGTGAATAGTGTAACTCTGTTAAATTTCTCTTCACCGCTTGATTTCTTTAAGACACTGCTGCATCCCATGAGGCTGCAGGCTAGCAAGGCTTCGGGAGCTAGGAGAGCGAGCTTAATGCTGCTGCCTAATTTCTGTTATGACGATTTAAAGTGCATTCTCACTAGTGAGGACATTTGTATGTAGGAGTGAACTAACAAATAAACAAGATGGCCAGGACCAAAGCTGCTGCTTATGGGGTTAAAAAGCAATCCAAGCACTTTCTGCACTTTGCTTAGACATTAAACTACATTAATGTGTTATTTGGCATGTTCCTTAATACAGAGGGGTGGGCAAGAGTATTGTATATATAATGGCATCAATTTTGTAACTTATAAAGAAATAAAAATAATATCTAATCTACCCTAAAATGTCTTGGTTTGGGATCATTTTAAAGACTGTTTTAATAGAGGAATTGACCTGTATTGACAAAAATCTCTTATTTCATGAATATATATATATATATACATATATATATGTATATATATATACTTTAATATTTTGAGGGTTTGGCAATAATTAAACCTAAATACCAATTTGGTAATTGTTTCATCAACTTAGTAGGCAAGAGGATTGGGATTTACCTTAACAACTGTAGGCATAAAGTATACATACTTATGTTTGATACATATGTATGGCTATGGGCATGTAAGTGTGCGTATGTGTATATATAAAGCACAGTCCAGTAGTAATTGTCAAGGGCCTATCAGAAGTGTCCTGAGAATCTATGCATAGGAAATCTGAGGCTTACAGATCCCTGCTGTGCCCTGGTTTGTGAGTGTGGAAAGAGGTGGAATCCGCTAGTTTGGGAGGGGTAGAAAGACGGTGCACAGAGAAGCATAAGAGATGGGAAAGGGTGGTGTGGACACAGCTCTTGCCCCCCTGGGGAAAGCATGTTGAGAAAGTTAAAGTAGTGAGCACTACTCACTATGGCTATCATGAACCAATCACTGGTCTCCCAGGGGAAATGTCTGAAAACACGATTAAGAAGTGAAAACTGTTTTGTACTGGGGATAAAAGGGCTTTGTCTTTCAGGTGCTTCCAGATTTTGCTCTATGTGTCTGTCCCCTAGCTTGGTTCTGAGTGGCCTATTGCTGTTATAATAATGTTTTTTATTGCTGGTCTAACTGAGTTCTCTGAGTTTTCCTAACAGTGCTCTAACCTGAAGTCATGGTGGCATGCCCTGAATTTGAAGGCGACAGGTCAGAAATGTGAGCTCCCTCAGGACTCCAGAGCCTGTGGATGGTAAACTGGGAGGTGGCCCTTTGCTGGATGGAAATCACTGCCAGCGTTCTATGCCAGCATTCGGCTTGGCAGCACAGTGGTCAAATCCAGATCCTAACAGAGGTAGAAATGTTTGGGTATCAAAAGAGAGAACGGACAATGGAAAGTGATGGGTGATTGGGTCTTAAGAGAAAACCAATATTTTATCCCTACCTCGGAAGAGGCTATGTCAAGAGTCTAAGTCTCTTTTAACTCAGTTGTACCAAGTCTTGAAAGGGAGAAGTCACACAGGGGTGGGTCCACCGCTGCTTTTGGAACCCAGTAAAGTCTGGTGGAAGTCTGCAAACCTGAGCATCTTTGCTCTGCCAGTCATTCTGGTCCCCTGAAATCATGATAGGTTGGTTTCATCATTAATGAATGAATGAGAGTCTAGCGGTGTGCCAGTATTTTTGAGCCTTGCTCTCCAATTACCTTACCAGCCTGCTGTATGGTTTTACACTGGCAATGTTGGGAGGATTTCCATGACTGATATTAATGGTTTGTTTATTAGAGAATTCAGCTGAGGATTCTCTCGCTAATCCACACTCTCCCCGCCACCTGTGCACCAGATGTAAAGAACCATGGCCAAGAACCTGGGGTGGCCTATGCAGAGAAGAATAAACTTTACCAAAAGACAGTTGTGGCCTCAGTCCTCGGCTCCTGGAGGGTAAACTCTACAGGTTCGGAATTTTCTCTGGGTTAAAGTCGGCTCGCCTGCTCCAGTCTGAGTCACCTGACATGAGGTCTCACTAGAGTTTCTCTCTATCTTTACCTGCATCTAGGGATTTGTTGGAGGCTGACAGTGAACACTCCTTTGATTCCAAACACATAGGACAACTGACTTGGAGAAGAAGTGACCCGTGAGCTGTTTCTGGTAGAGAGGGGCTCAGTGCATATACCACTGAGAGGTCAGAGAGGGTTGGCTAGAGAGAAAGGAAGAAGAGAGGCTTGGCCCCTCTCTATCATATGAAAGCAATGCCCTTGGGATCCCAGTTTCTGTAGAGGCTGGGTACTTCTGTCTCTCCCTAGGCATTGGAAATTAACACATTTCAGGACCTCCAAAGCATTAAAAGCCATAAGACTGAGGATGTAACCATGAATCAATGAAATATGGCCAGAGCTCTTAAAGTTTAAGGGCTTGCAAAAGCCGTAGTAAGATGAGACAAAATAAAAATACAGGCATACAGGGACCTGGGGGAATGGAAAACATTCTTAGAGAAGCAGACCAGAACTGGGTGTCCTGTCTATAGCCACTTCAGGAAGGGCCACTGCTGTGTGTTGCAGCTCATTGAAGTCTTCCATCTCCATAGCCTTGCAGCAGGATCACCCAAACATGGTCCATGAACTTAATGTCAGTGTGACTCGGTTTTTTTCATTTGCAATGTGAATGTAGTTGGACTAATTTGATACTAAATGCGTCTGATTTGACCTCATATAATCCTAACCACTCTGCCTGAATTCCACTCCCTTGAACTGGAGCTGGCAAGGGCATTCCTTGGACTTGGTGGCTCTGGAAAGGACCAAAAGGCATTGGACTATGGGGAGAGGAGTGGACAGCTCAATAATTCATATATAATGTAGGCTACAGGCCTTGGTTTTTGGGAATCAAGGAGAAATGGCCACTGACCTTAAAACCTCCTGAGAAACACAGGCATCCTCAAAGAACCCAATGGCATGCTTTATAGGAAAGGTGGAAAAACCATGAGAGTTCTTTTTTTTTTTTTTTTTTTGTCTCTGAGAATAAAAAGGATTTAGAGAAGATTGCGATGATTGCAATAGGGTCGTTTGCAACAGGCTTATGTGTAATAGAGTCGTTTGACAAAGCAAGATGGAAACTGAATGTCTGACTCAGAAGGAAATGAAGGTACTTCCCCTCTGGGAGGTGCTGGGTCATCATACATGCGGGAGGCAGTCTAGACACAGAAGCTGGGTGTGGGAAACAGCCTCAGCTAGCGCCATCGCTCTAATAAAACTGGCAACAGCCGTGGCCATTCCGCATCCCGGGCATGTCTTGTGCTATGTCACGATGAGCACCTACTGTGCTCCAGGAGATATGCTAGACACCGTGGCTACCACGATGAGTAAAGCAGGCATTTTCGCAGCTTTCTGGGTGGGTGGGGTGGGTTCTCAGGTTCCCTGGTGACTCAGAAATAAATTAAGCATGCAAATGGATCATTGCTGTGTGCAGAATGTGCAAATGCCGTGAGAATGCACAGCCCGCACACCTGAAAGGCTCCCCCTCCATCAGCTAAGCTTCCTTTTGCTATTTCACCTAGGAAGAAACTAGGGCTCAGAATGGTTAAGTCTTTCGGCCAAGGTTGCCCAGCAACTAACAGGCGGTACTGGGGTTTATAGATCTGTCTGTTCCCGTTGGCTTCTCCCTCAACCACCTGTCTCTTGGGATATCAGCATCTGAGGGGGTGAGGGGATGAGATGGTCTTTTAGCATGTATGACTTCTGATTGCCATTGCTTGGCTTTTACTGCCTTGTCTTGGAGTGGGGACCTGAAGGTCACCTCTCCACTTCTCTATGTCACCTCTTTCTCCTAGTCTGTCTCTCCCACACCTACAAGGTTCTGGCAGGACAGTGGCCTTTCTCCAAGTTCTATGTGGTTACAGAAGAAGTTGGGACTAGAACACTTGGGCAGTTCTCCAAGTTCCTGGCATAGCCTGTAAACTCGACATTTCAGAACGGTGAGGGCCAGACAGCCTTTGGTGAGCAGTGGGCAGCCATGCTATGTGCAGGGGGAGTGAGTTGGGTGCATAAATGAGGGAGGTGCTAACCTGTGCTACAGACAGACCTGAAAGGCTACCGTGCATGCATGTAGAAGTGCGTATCTGGTGATCACATGGCAACCAGCACTTGTATTAGTGGTATATGTCTGTGTGTAACACGAGGGTTGGCTTGTTGGGGTTTCTGTCCCAGCCAGTACCCCACAGCCGGCAAGCCCCAAAGAAAATCACACAGAGCTCTCCATAAGTTATAAAACTGATTGCCCATTAGCTCAGTCTTCTTATTAGCTCTTGTAGCTTATATAAACCCATTATTCTTATTTATGTTAGCCACATGGCTCGGTACCTTTCTCAGCCAGGCAGATCACATCCTGCTTTTTTAGTGATCTGGGCAGGAATGCGGGAAGAGCTTCCTTCTTCCCAGAATTCTCCTGTTCTCATCGCCCCGCCTCTACTTCCTGTCTGGTTGACATGCCTATACTTCCTGCCTGGCCAATCAGCTTTTATTTAAAACATGATTGACAGAATAGAGACAATTCTCCCACATCATCTGTGTTTGGGAACGGTGACATGCTTGTCTGTCATGAGGTATGCAACATGAGGCAGAAACAGCGAGGGCCTATTCAAAGCCACACAAAGAGGAAAAGTGGGTCATGAGGGGACAGCTAAGTACACAGTCCTCCCACAGGGCCTTTGGCCATGGTTTGGGGCAGGAGCTGTCCCAGGAGAGTGGATTGTGGTGGGGCACAGTGGTAGCTAGGAAGCCACCTTGAGAGGGGAAGCTGCTGGGCCCGTGATATGGGAAAAGCCCTGGAATGCTCCTTTCCTTGGAAAAGTCAATTATAAAAGTTGAGTTCAGGTCTAGGACATGGGGTAGAGGAGCTGGAATGATGCACAGCGGGTAAAAGTGCCTGATGCACAAGGCTGATGACCTGAGCTCAACCATGGAATCCCCGAAGGAAGAAGAGGACCTCACATACATGATATAGCAACAGCACACCCTCCTACTAATATGTGCATGTGCACCTGTACACACCACAGGTGAGAACAGTTCAAAAGCCTTAGGGTCCTCAAAGCATCTACTGTTTCTCCAACTGCCTGATCGCCAGTGCTATAGCTCCCAGGGTCCACAGAACTACCTAGAAAATGCTGTGGTGACCCATCTTCATTGTCAAGTTGATTGACTTTAAAATCATCTAGGAGATGACCTCTGTATGTAACTGTGAGGACATTTGTTGGGAGGAGGGGAAAGCAAGTAGCAAGGACTGTGGTCCTGAATGAACAGCATGGAGAAGGGGAATGGAATACCAGGACACTCTCCCTCAGCTTCCTGACTGCAGATGGAATGTGACCTCATATTCCTGCCACCTCGCCTTCCCCACCACAGAGGTCTGTACCTCTTAAACGGCCTTGGACTGTACCTCTCAAACTGTGAGCCAAAGTAAATTCTCCTTTTGTTAAGTTGGTTTTGTCAATGTTGTTTGTTTGTTGATTGGTTGGTTTGGTTTCAACATAACAAGGAGAAAAGTAGTGGATATAGCCAGACAACCAATTAGCAGCATATCACTTCATGCTGGGCTATCTGGGAGGGAAGTTCCTCTAGTCCCATAGTGTGTTACTCTCACTTATTTCTCTATTCTTCAGCTACAGGCACTGAATGCACTGTGGCTATTATTATTTTGAGCAAAATTGTTATCCACTAAATCAATAATAATAAAACTTAAAGATTTTTCTTTCTATTCTTTCTCTAATGGTCTTCCTTTTTTATATTAATGAATTTCTACTGAATATATTCTTTCTAGTCTTTGGAGATCTTTAATTTCATTTTGAAAGCCAGGCCTATAGTGACAAAATCCCCCAATTAAAAAATAAATATGCTTATTTATTTTTTAATATTTATTTATTATGTATACAATATTCTGTCTGTGTATATGTCTGAAGGCCAGAAGAGGGCACCAGATCTCATTACAGATGGTTGTGAGCCACCATGTGGTTTCTGGGAATTGAACTCAGGACCTTTGGAAGAGCAGGCAATGCTCTTAACCACTGAGCCATCTCTCCAGCCCCCCATGTTTATTTATTTTCAGTTAAAATTTTTCATATATTTTGATCATTTTATTTCACCTTCTCCAACTCCTCCCAGATCCTCCCTTCCTCCCTACCTACCCGACTTCATGCCCCCCCTTCCTTTCTAGTTTGGTAAGGTCATTCAACCTTTTATACCTTAGAACAATCCATCCCATATTTTCATTAGCCTGCTAACAGTAGTTATTACAAAATACCCCAAGGTATTTAAAAAAGGAAAATGTTTATTTGACTCAACTTTCAAGTGAGGGGGAAGTCCAAATAGCCTAGTGCTATGGGTGCCCCTGGCTGTGTCACAACATGGCAGAGACACAGGAAAGGAACTGGTTAAATATGAAACAGGAAACGGGATGTGTCTGTGAGTGAGCAGGCAGGGGAGTGAGTGGGCCTGGGCTCACACTTCCATGGCGATCCACAGGACAGCTTTACTGCAGGATCCACATGAGCCCCTCCATGAAGACAGTCAGGGCCAGATTATCTCAATTTAGCCCCATTTCTTATAGGTCTTGCCAACCTCCAATTCCGTTCTATTCAGGAATCAAGCTCAAACTGAGTTGGCGGGCGGGCAAATTCAAACCATGGCAACTCTCTTCTCCTTTGAGTACTTTCTAAAGAGAACCCAAACACTCTTGTTCGTGCTCCTCTATAGATAATGCAATGCACCCCCCCCCGATTTCATGTACGATTGTTCTTTATCATTGACTTCCCTTCTGTCTGGATAGGATTTGCCTGGGTGTAGGTGTTACGCATTTGTACTGATTGGTGGTCTCTGAACTTCTGCGTCTCTGGTTTGGTGGCTGAGAAGTTCACAGTTGTTACCAGTGCTACTGTTTCTTCTGTTCCTCCTTTCTGTCCCCTCACTCTGAGATCCCCGCTGCAGATCTAGTATACCCTCCATAAGTGTGTTCTCTATGTTTTCTTCTTTCTTTAAAATTTTTCCTTTTTCTCCCTTCTGTTTCAGTTTTGGAAGTCCCTGCTGACATTTTTGTTTTGTTTTGTTTTGTTTTTGAAACAGGGTTTCTCTGTACCTTTTGAAGCCTGTCCTGGAACTAGCTCTTATAGACCAGGTTGGCCTTGAACTCACAGAGGTCCACCTGCCTCTGCCTCCCAGGTGCTGGGTTAGTGCGCCATCACCGCCCAGCTCCTGCTGACATTTTTAAACAGTTTCACTGATTTAATATTTAGCCATGTACTGACTGATAAGCCCATCAAAGGTATTCTTCATTCCACTTACAGTAGTTTTTATTTTAGCACTTCCTTCATATTCTTTCTTAGAATATCTATCTCTGCTCACAGCACCTGTATGTTCTTGCATGTTCTTGTATCTACCTGTATGTTCTTGCATATGGTCTATTTTTCCCACTAGAGTCCAGCATATTAATCACCATTATGGTTAGTGTTAGCATTTAAAATTTTATTTATTATTAGTGCATATTTGTGTACATGCATGAGATGTACATGCATGACACATGCATGGAGGTCAGTGTGGACTCTCCCCTTATCATGCTCCTGTCATGTGCTGTGAACACAGTGTGGACGCTCCCCTCATCACTCTCCCTGCTGTGCCATGAACACAGTGTGGACGCTCCCCTCATCACACTCCTAGCACCACACTTCTTCTCCTTCATGGTCTGTGCCTTTAATCCATGTAAAATAAGCTCTTTCTTCCCCAAATTACCTTTGCCAGGTTTGTCACAGCAAAGGAAAAAGTGACTAAGATAGATACCATTTTCAAAATTTCCACTCTAATTTGAGTAACCTTGTCATATGTCTGGGTCTGATTCCCCCCATTTCTTCTCTTTCAGTGTCTTGTCAAACTATGTTTTATCTATCTATCTATCTATCTATCTATCTATCTATCTATCTATCTATCTATCTATCTGGGTTTTTAGAGACAGGGTATCTCTGTGTAGCTTTGGAGCCTTTCCTGGAACTCAGTCTGTAGACCAGGCTGGCCTCAAACTCACAGAGATCCGCCTGCCTCTGCCCCCTGAGTGCTGGGATTAAAGGCGTGTGCCACCACCACCCAGGTATTTTTATTTTTTATTTTTTTTTTACCTTGCTACACTTTCTCCCTGCACCCACCCCCATAAAAGGTTGGCTATGATGTACTGAGAAACGAGGCTGAGGCCATTAGGCTCCAGTGATGTGGTGAGGGGTGGGGGAGAGCAGGCCCTTGATTGATCTCAGTCAACCTGTTCTCCCAAAGGGTTTCTTGGATCTTCCCTTATTCAAACCATTCTTTGTCTGAGATAAGAGGGCTGTATGGCTTGGCCTAGAGTACCCTTTCCCTAACTCCACCAAGCTTTGGCTAGGTGCCAGCTAACTAAACTCTAGTGAATTAGCGTCTCTGGAGGACAGGTCTTAAAAAGGGCAGGATGCTCCTGGAGAGATCCAGAATCCCTGTGTCCTTCAACCACACACACAGGGGACTGTTCTTCGAGCTGCACTGTAATAATCTAGTAGGACTCTTGGGTTAAAAAAAAAGAAAAATCACAGATATATATTCTTCTCCCATCCAAACTGCACACAGCCAGAGTTCTTATATATAAATTTGTCTACACCGAGTCTCTGGGAATTTTTCAATTACAGTTTGGTCCTCCTAACCCTGTTTTAGTTCCCATGAAAGTTTCTGCTCTTGCAACTTGTGGTTCTTTCTATCTGTCTGTCTTTCTAACTTGGGGTCAGGGATTTTCCCTATGACCTCAATTCTCTGGCAAATTTAAGAAAAATTATTGACTTTCAGTTTACTTAACTTTTTTTCTTGTGTGAACATGGGCCATGATTGCTGGACTGGGAAGCAGAAGTTCCGGCGTTTTATTTCCAAGCGAGTTTTCTCATGGATATTATTCAAGATCCTTTCCCATTCTGAAGAGGATCGGAGACTGGGGTGGTAAAAGTAGGACAGTTTTATCTGTCTAAAACAGTTCTATCTCTGAAGGAAGATGGATCTCTGAAGGTAAGCAGTTCCTCTGGGAATCCACCTCTGGGTGTTCTCTGCTCTCCAGCCACCCTCCACAAGCTGAGGGTGTGCAGAGTGAAATGCTACCAACTTTCCATTGCTATTCAAGACATCAGGAAACACTCAGTGCTCTGTCCAGACTCTCCAAAAGCCAACGTGTATATTCTAGGTGGACTTGAGCGTGTAGACCAATCCCCCCAGGACAGACAGGACAAATACCAAGGCTTCTAAGTAAATACTGTGTTGCTATCCACCCCTCTTCACAAGACTAACTTCAACTAGATTTGAGTTTGTATATTTCACGTGTTTTCCACAGGGTGTGGTGTGGGGGAGGAAGAAGAATACATCCTGACATCCATACCCTGGTGCAATCAAAAGAAGTCATATGTTTGGGTTTCTGTCCACTGGACGCAGCTTAGAATCACCTGGGAAGAGTGACAGTTAAGGAGCTGTCTGGATCATGGACCCGTGGGCATGTCTGTAGGGGGTTGTCTTCATTGTGAATTGATATAGGCAGATCTAGCTCATTCCAGGGATAGAATTTGAAGTACAGTTAAGAACTTGTAGTAGCTGCAAAACCCTAACCTCATTCTCTCTATCTCTTATCAACCTGTTCCACTCTCTGGACCAGAACCCTGTCCTGCTTCTGCAGAGAGTGGATCATCTACATGCTGGTGATGTCACCCATGAGGAAAACACAAGCACAGAGGAGATGGTGAAGGGTCTTCCAAATCTCACCCCGTGGCTTCTAACTTCTATAGGTAGCAGTGTATTCACGTCAATGTTCAGCATAGGTTTTCACTGAATAAAGAGCTCTGCCCAAGCCCTATTCCCAATGTCCTATGTATTGCTCAGGCCGAGCACAGTCACTTTCCCTGGGTTTGCAGCCCATGCAGGGAATTTCACAATGGGAGAATTTCCATGCTTTTTGATAGGCAGAAGCCCATTCCCATTCTTTAAACCTTCAGTCACAGCCCTGAAAAGAAGGACCAGAAAATGGCAGACAAGGTTGGGAAGTTGCCTCAATAGTGTATCCTGATGAGTTGCCTCTCTCTGCCTGCAGGGCAGAGAGCTCTCTGCGGTATCTTTGCCCCAACCAGTGTTAGAGATGTAAATGGCGGACAGGTTGACACCTGCCCAATGTTTCCTGAGTCAGAGGTGCTTACAGACAACTAAGTGGGACTGAACACTCTTAGTGAAAGGTGATATAGAGAAAAAATATGATTTTTATTTAATAAATATTGGTTTTTTTAGTTTGTAACATCTACAACATTATATTTACATTATTAAAAAATTGTTAAATATTTAAAAATAGTTAACATAAAATAATGAGTTTATTATGAAATTTCCTATGTAAATATCAGTCATTGTACTTTGCTGATATTGATCCTCATCTCCTCCACTATCAATCCCCTCCCCCACTTGTCTTCTTTCTCCTCCCAGGTGGCATTCATGTCATATGTACATATACAGGGGTCTATGCAATATATATAAAGAGAGTGTCTTTATTCTATATTGTTGACATCTTTATCAATTAGTAGGTGGCTGTAGCTTTAGGAGTTACTTCTGGGTCCTCTACTCTACTCCATTGGTCTACATGATGGTTTTTGTTTGTTTTGTCTATTGTTGCTGCTAGTGTCTTACTACAGCAGCAGGCAGTGTAGATGGAGATTTTACAATACCTCCAGAATTTCTCTCTGCCTTTTGACTATTAGTGTTATTTGTGTTTTACCTGAGAATTTGTTTTTTTTTTCTAATTTTATGAAGACTGGTGCTGAAATTTAACTTCACTGAATCTCCAGACCACTTTAAGTAATACAGCCATTTTTATAATATTAATTCTGCAAACTCAAGATCTTGGGGGACCTTTTTACCTTCTAGTGTCATTTTCAATGTCTTTCTTTGTTGTTTTGGTTTTTATTGAGAGGTCTTCAGCCTTCTTGGTTATCTTTATTCATAGGTATTTTATATTTTTAGAAGCTACTACTAATGGGATTGCTTTCCTGACTCCTTTCTCAGCAAGTATTTTTCTGGTGAAATGGAAAGACCATTGCCTCTTGAAGTACTCTGTTGAAAGTACTTCAGACCAAAGAGTATTGTGTGTGTGTGTGTGTGTGTGTGTAGTCTTTAGGATCTTTTAAATACAGGATCATATCTTCTACAAACAGAAATGGTTTGTTTCTTCCCCATCGGCGTATATACTTTTTATTCTTCTGTCTTACTTCTCTATCTAGGTCTTAGCCTAGGTATATTGAAGGAAAGTAGAGCGAGTAGACACTTTGCTTCATTATTGATTTTGGAGGAAATGCTCCCAGAATTTCCTCCTTCAGCTCCCAGAATTTCCTCCTTCAGCACCGTGTTGTCTTTTTATTAAGTCCAAACATGTTCCTTCTCTTCTGAGCTTCTTCAGTCATTTTAGCTTGAAGGGGATGTTGAACTTTGTCAAAGATCTTTCCTTCATCCATAGAGATGACCATGCGATTCCCACCCTTAAATCTATTTTGGATTACATTGATGATGCGTATTGAACCATCTTTGCATTCTGAAGTAAAACCAGCTTGGCCATGGTGTACAATCTGAAGGGTGCTCTTTCATTCTGTTTCCAAGTATTTTATTAATTTATTGATCTATATTTTTTATAAGATTCTTTCTGTCTCTGTTCATCTAGGGAGTCAGCCTGTGGTTTCTATGCTCACTGTGTTCATATTTGGCTTGGGTATCATCTGTGACTTTGGGCCCACAGGGACTGGTGCTAATGTGGGTTTCATAGCGCAGGTCTGGCAGTGTTCCTTCCCTTCTGCTCCATAGGACAGTCTGAGAGGTGTTGGCACCAGCTCCTCTTTAATGGTCTGGTAGAATTAGGCAGCAGACAGTTCAGCTCTGTCTCCACTGGGGATTCTTTATTGTAACTTCAACTTCATGCCACAGATCTGCTTTAGTTATTTGCAGCCTGTATTTAATTTTGATGGTCTATATGCTGCATGACTTTTCAGTTTATTAGAACATATTTTCAAAATATCTACTAATGATCCTATCTACTAAGGCTTTCATTGCTTATTTATCTCAATGCCCCCCCCCCATTTTCTTTAATTTTATTAATTTGAGTCTCTTTTTTATTTTAGCTAAGGGTTTTCAACTTAACCCTTTGTTTCACTGTTCTTTTAATACTAGTTTCATTAATTGTGACCCTGCTTTTTGCTATTTTATATATGTGAATGGTTTCCTGTGTGTAGGTCTGTGTACTGCATGTGTACCTGTGGCCTGAGGAGTCCAGTAAAGAACATCAAATCCCCTGAACCCAGCATCATGGATGTTTGCGAACTCTCATACCGGTGCTGGGATTCAAACCTGGGTCCTCTGGAAAAGCAGCCAGTCCTCTTAAACATTGATCTATCTCTCTAGCCCCTCTTTACTGTTTCTTTCCATCTACTGATTTTGGATTTGGCCTGTTTTTGTCATTCTAAGATCTTGAAGTAAACCTGTACATTTTTTTATTTCTTCATTTCAAAATGGCAGCATTCATAGCTATAAACTTATCTCTTAGAAATAGATTTGCTGTATCCCAAAGGTTCTGCTAAACAATATTTCATTTCAGCTGAATTTTAGGAATCTTTAAATTCCCTCCTGGAATTCTTTAATGAGTTCTGATCACTAAAAGTTGCATCCTTCAGTCCCTACATGTGTGCGGTTTCTGTAGTTTTCCTTCCAGATGATTTCCAATTGTGTTCCGTAATGATCTGATAAGATACAAGAAATGATTCCAGGGTTTTGACATGTCTTAAGAAGGATTGCTTCATGGCCTATGCTGTGATCTCTTTTGGAAACACTTCCATGGACTATTGAGAAGAACGAGTATGCCATAACTATTGGATGGGCTGTCCAAGGATTGGCTGTTAAGCCCATTTGATCTATGACAGAGTTTAACTCTGAGGTTTCTTTGTTGATTATCTGACTTTTTCTATTAATGAAAGTGGGCCATTGAAACCAGCAAATATAGTTGTGTTTGGACCTCTCTACCCCTCTGTGTCCAACAATGTCTCACCTCTAAGCACTAACCTCCAAGAAAGGGGAAGGGAAGAGTTAGGAAAGGCAACAGGAGAGGGAGAAGAGATGAAAATGGAAGGTCGAGGACTTAGGAGCCAACCACCAGCTTTAGTTGTCTGTTGCATCCTAGCACCAGAAATCCAGGCAATGTCTGGACTCAAAAGACATGGCTCAGCTATGGCTACTGCCACTTGGAACAATGGGTGGTAGTGATGCCCAATGAGTCAGTATCCCCAGTGTCCCAGTAAGCGCACCCTAGGGTTCTGGCTCCCTGCCCTTCCTGAGTAGCCAAAACCAGGCTTTCTGTCATGGCACTCTCTGGCAGGGACAATAAATGTCTCTTCTTGGGCTCTGTCACATTCTGCAATGTGGAGATCCTGCTGCTTTGAAGACATTGGCCCCTGTTTTTCGTCCTAGTCCCAGACTTTTCTTGGAAAAGACTCTCCAAGAGCTATCTCTACAGCCAGGGCCACTCTCCCCCAACTCATCTCTCTACCTACGCCTTCCCGATTCACAAAGGGAACACTGGGTGATAGCGGTGGTGGGGCTGCTGGTTGGACCATCCCAGGAGGAAAGTAGCATGCATCTAAGAGGCAGGTTAGCAGGCACCAGGAAGTAGGGAGGTGAGCAGGCATCCTGAGACAAGGGTCATTGGGTTTGGTGGTGCATCGATTCCTCTGTGGAGAGCATGGCAGGGTCAAAGCTGGCTGTGTGGGCTGGGAGTACGATGCAGAGGGAAGAGGTTACAAGATGCCTAGAATAGAGTCACAGTGGGTAGAGACATAGAGAAGCCAGGCTACTCTAGGAAAACGCATTTGCCAGCCAGACTCCCGTTGGATCATTATGTCACCAGCTTTCTTTTCATATCAAGAGTTGGTGTCACCCACTGTGCTCTTCTGCTTCAGAGTCTTGCCTAGTCATCATCTCCCATTGGTTGACACAGGAAAGTGCCTACTAAAAAGGGAGCAGCTTTCACCCCTCTAAGCTGAGCCTTCGGCCTGCTAAGGAGTCTCTCTCAACCACAAGGACTCTGTGGTCATTGTTGCCCACTTCCACTTCATCTGGCAGAGTTCCTGTGATGATGGGGATGTCCCTCAGTTGTCCTATCCAACGCAGAGGCCACTCACCACATGCGGATGATTGAAACTCACATGGTGGCCCCAGAGGCATTGTATGTATTTGTAGCTGGGAAGGACACTGCCTCTGTAGTGGTGAGGAAATAAAGTGTAGATAAAGGACTGTGGGTATCGGTGAGTCTAGCATCCTGCGTTCCTGCTTCATGCTCTTGGCTGTGTCTCCATGGGGGACATTACAGAGGTACCCAGCTGTGGGAACGCAGCTCCAGGGAAGTCCTGGGGTCTAACCCAGCCTCAGGGTTAGTGGGCTAGAGAGTATCAGATCAAGCTACTCAATGCTTCATTCTTCCAGGTCAACGTAGGTGAGCAGGGTAGATGAAGGGACAGCTTTAGTGGCTGCAGATGGGTCCACTTTCTTCCCTCACAGGCAGCCCAAGGAGTTCCAGGCCACGAGATGGAAAACAATAGCTTGTGTCCACGTGGCTACTGCCAGAATGTGCGAATCTTTGCTCCTGCGACAGACACAAAAGCATGTGATTTGATGGAGAGCTGGAGAAAGACAAGCTGGTTTCTGGGCTTAATAGTTACACATTTTTTTTTTGAGAAATCCTTAGTTTTTCCACGTGTAAAATGGATGTATTGACTAGGTTTCTGCTGCTTTCCATTTGAGGTTGTGGGCACCGTAGATTACTTAGACCACTTGTGTAAACGACTGTGTGGGGTTGGGGCAGAGGCCTGAAGAGTAGGGCCTGCGGAATACTGGAGATTGTGAAAGCAAGGCCTGGCTACCTCTGTGTTGCAACACTCCTGTTCAAAATGAGTTTCTGGGAGGTGAGAGGATCTTTTTAGTCCACCACACACTGCTTTAGCATTCGCCAAGGGCCCTAAGGGGCTACAGGAGGCGCACGGGCTGTCTGTCTGCAGATTTCCCTCCGAAGGTTGTGTAAACAAGGTCCCTGGAGCTCTGCTGACAGTGGATGGATGGCATCCTAGCTGCACGCAGGGACCTGTGCGCGGGCTTTGTCAGTGTGTGTCACATTCCTGTCTGCACATGATCGCCAAAGCATGCTTTCCTGTGTTCCAAACCCCAGCGAAGTCAGATGCACTCGGTCATGAATGGGAAACCTTCAATCGCTCATTCTCAAAGCAGGGAAGACCTGAAGCCCAGTGCGGGTCAGGGAAGAGCATACAACTAACAGGATGTCCTTGCCTCGTGCTGTCGGGTGACAGGACAGGGTAGGGGGTAGAGCAGGGGAGACAGACTCTCAGATTGCTCCAGGTCTGGCCTTGGGCAGGAAAGGGCCTGCCCAGACAGCAGAAGCCCTCAGAGAGGGCCAGGGTGAAGCCATTGTTATACAGATGAACCTATGTAGAATTTATGAATGAAGTTGCTGTCCAGGGCCCAGAAGATTCGTGTATGATTGGATTGGATATGCAGACTGTGGAGGGACAGAGGTCATCACTGCAGTAAGCCTCCCAGCAGGAAAACTACTCCACTGCCCTACCTGTGGCCATTTCTTCTCTATTTTGCCTTCACCCGGAAACTGTTTCAGACAACTTTCCCTACTTGGTACAACTCCAGTTTGGCCTCATATGGTTTATATCTCCCTTGAACACTCGCACACACTGTGTTAGATACCAGGCAAACAGCATCTTAGGCACCGTGTCAGCTTCAAGAAGCCTACAGTTCGCTTAGCTCCCAACCCCAGAGAGGTCAGTGAACTTCTCTAAGGCTCCTGGGTACAAAGAGCATACGAAAATGGAGAACGGAAGGCTGCCAAGACATGACCAGAGGACGAAGACGAGGGACAAGCACCATGACTTGCAAACGTGGCTGCGTAGTGGCGTTTCCTGGTGAGTTTTGAAAACATTGCTACCAGGGCAACACTCCTAGAGGTTCTGGTTTAACAGGTGTGGGATGTGGCCTGGGATTTTCAAAGTTCTGCAGGGGACATGCACAGCCAGGTTGGAGAGCCACGGTCCTAGCATGAGATCTGTGCTGCGACCTGTCCCCTAGAAGGCTCTTGTCCATCCTTCCTCACTGCTACCAAGAGGAATAACTGACCCCTCATCTGGCCTCACCCCATTCCCCCCCCCCATAATACACACTCCACAGTGCTGAACATAAAGGTTCTGCACCACCATCCCCATACAAGCCGATGCAGGAGAGTGAGCGTGCCCAGTTCATGATATCTTGGGGAGAAGATGATGAGAGCTCTTTCAAGCGTGGAACACATCTTGGCAGTGCCTGCCTCTCTCCACAGTGCCTGCCCAGCTATGAATTTAGTGCCTGTAAAGATAAGGAAAAATCTACAGGTGGCCTTGTTTGTTTCTGGGATGGTGTGAAGCTGGAACCAGGAGGCATTACCTACTTCCAATGTCATTCCCCTCAAGTTCATCAGGGTCGCTTTAGTCCCAGAGCCTCTGTGCACAGCCTCAGTAAATACCAAGGTGTAGAATACACTGGTGTCTCTCAATACTTTGCAATCTCTGTGCCCAGGAAGGTGTCAGAGCCACTGATACCCTGTGAGTGGTCCCAGATATTCAAGGGGCTGATGGAACTCTCCCAGGTTTATCTTCCTTGAGTTCTGGGGAGCCACACTGGTGGCTCAGGCACTGGAGGAGCGGTAAAGCAGAGAGGAGGAGGAAGAGTGCTGTCCACTCCCCAGCAGTAGCTCGGGGACTCTTCACTACCTCTCCCACACCCGCTCTCCCTCTGCTCCTCAGATGTATCCTTGTTTCTCTTCCTGGGAGGGGCAGGCAGAAAGCCACGATGACTGTCCCTTACGAAGTGCCTTCATCTGGAAGGAAGTCAGGATGCTAACCCTGGCCTATGCAGTTTTAGTGGCAGAAGCATTTTGGACTATGGGGAATGTTGATTGCTTCCAGGAATGGGCCAGGAACCCATGTGCTGACATTCAGAGTTGCTGCCTCTCAGTGTGACCTTTCTCCATAGCACATGGACACCCCTAAATGACAGGTCAGAAGCTCTCGGGGACCCACAGCCTCTGAGGCAATTGTTCATCCATTCATCCCACAGTCATGCATGGGACACCCACTCCATTGTGAATATGTAAAGACCATGGCATTTTAAAGAATCATTACACTGATGTTTATTTATTTTATGTGCTTGCGTATATGGGGTGGGAAGGGAGCTGGCCACAGCACACCAGTGGAGAGCAGAAGACAGCTAGTGGCATCTGGTTTTTTTTCTTTCCACCTTGTGAGCCCAGGTATCAAACTCAAGTGGTCGGTCTTGGTGGCACATGCCTTTACACACCGGACCGTTTCACCAGCCATCACCGCTGTCTTCAATGAACTCAAGCTGTCGGTAGACAGACCTGAATTGCACAATGGTGTTTCCTCTGAGCACCTGAACGCAGAACGAAGTCCCCTCAGGCTAGGAGAGGCAGTGCAAAGTGGGGCCTGTAGGTGGCAGTAGATGCCCACAGCAGTCTGTGGGGGTTTCAGGACACCTGGGGTCACAGACCACTGTGGACAGCTGGAGCTGGACGGCGCGGAGAGAGAAACCTGGATCTTACGAGGGTCTGTGTACTGCATTCTTAGGAAAACATACCTTGGGACCTGGACATCTTTCCTAGATACCTTTGCATCCCCTTAGGAAAAGGGATGAAAAGAAAGCCAGGGAATTCACAACATACCAGCAGATATGTATCAACCAGGGATCATAAACCTCTAGGTTAACCACAGAGTCAAGTTCAAGTTCACTTTGGAGTAGATGTTTCTGGGAACAGAGACTCCCTTTCTCATCTGCAGCTATTCCCAGTAAAGTCCTCTATGGAAACCCCTGTTACTGTTTCAAAACCCTGGCTCTCTGTATCCACTGCCTGACTCTACTCCTCTTCTCCCTTGGAGAGAAACAGGAAGGTGGATTTATCCTTAGCTTTTGTTCAGGGGTGAGAACACACAGGCTTTCCCCTTCAAGATCTGGCTCTGCCCAGATCACAGGGCTCTCTTCCTGCTCAGAGGCCTTTGTGTATACATTGGTCCGGACCCTCCCTGGACCACCCACAACAGTTAGGTTCTTACAAGCCCCCAAATGATGCTCATGGTTTGCACACATGGTTTCATGGACCCTTCAAGGAGCCGTAGGAAGTGGGTGCTGTTACTACCTGTGTTGTAGTAATGGTAAACCGAGGCTTGGAGAGGTTAATAGGTAACTTGTCCATGCTTCCAGGGCTTGCTTGTTCTGCTAACCGTACAAAACTCAAACCAGCTAATTCAACTGTGTAAACCTGTTTGCCTACTCTGCCATTTCCCTTTCCTAGTGGTGATAACTGAGCCCACACCCTCCCTAATAACCAGTCTTTGGACTTCTTGGGATTTAGGACTTCTGGGCAAGAATCAAAAGCCATAGCTTCTGGTACCAATTATTTATTGGCTGCAAAGGAGAATAACCCTGACTGGCTGGTTGTGAGAACTGGATGATACTGCATACATGAAAACTTAAGCCATTAGGAAGGTAGGAGCCCTGCACTCCTGATGCCCCTTTCTCTCTACTGGTTGGCTTCTGAAGGTGGGACTGTCTGTAGGGAGACTGAAGATATTGGAGTTTCGGAATACAGCAGGAGGCCTCAGAGAAGCCTTCTGCTCCATTGGTCATGCTGAGGTTCTCTCGGTACCCACCAAAGTCCTGAAACTGAGCCCTTCTCTTTTATACCCAGCACACACGGCATAGATGTGATCCCACTCTGTCCTAATTCATTGTCGTAGGTTAGACACAGGATTGGAAATGATAAACCTCATTCATGAGACTGAGTGAGATGGGTGAAACCATACCAGTGTTCTGGGTGCAGAAAATGAACATTAACCAGGCATTAGTCAGCATTCCAGAGATGATATCGAAGAGCAGGTGCATTGTAGACCTGGGAGAAGATGTGTATCTTCCTTGCCCATTGTCGACTAAGACCTCAAGTATGAATGAAATCAGCCATGGAGAAAGTAAACAGAAGAAAGTCATATGCCAAAGCTTCATGGAGGATGAGTTTGAGAAGACCACGGAGGAGAGCCCAGTGAGGATGGAGAAATCCTGGCACTGCCTTCATGTTGAGGAGAGATGGTGAGTGATGGCAGTTGCTGCTGCCAGGTCAGGTGAGACTCAGGCAGAAACACAGGCATGCGGGTTATCCAGGATGTTAGTGGGAGCTGTGGGCGTACAAGCATCCCAGACAGTGATGAAGTGAAGGATGGTGGGGAGTGCTACTGCATGAGTGCTTGGATCTCCCTCAAATGAATATACTGAAACCACAGTTCTCAGTGGGATGGGGCTAGAAAGTCTTTGAGAGGTGACTAGGACAGGCACCCAGAAAGATTGATGTCCTATGAAAGAGCTCCAGAGGGCTCTCCTGCCTCCTCAATCATGGGAGGAAACAGTACCTGGAACCAGGGGTCAGACCCTCACCAGATCCTGATCTTCTAGGATTCCAGAACTCTCAGCCTCCAGAACTGTGAGCAATTCTGCTATTACTACCCCATGCAGTTTCAGGCCACCCAAACCACAAAGACAGGCAAGGTGGTGCATGTCTGTCATTCCAGCATTCGGGAGGCAGAGCTACAGAAGGAAGACTGCTTCGTGTTCAAGGCCGGTCTTGTCTACATAACGGACATAATGGACATACCAGGGTTATATAATAAATCCCTGTCTTCAAAACACAAAAGGAAACAAAACTAAAACAAATAAACACACAAATAAAACCCAACAAAACCAGGAGGCAGAGACTACACAGGGAGGTAACTTGAAATGTTTGACTACAAAGAATCGAAAAGCTGACTGTGAGAAGAAAAAGAAACCATGGTGAAGGGTTTGCTCTCACCCTCCAATGGCTTCCCTCCTCCTCCTTCTCCCTCTCCTCCTCTTCCTCCCCCCTCCTCCTTCTCTTTCTCCTTCTCCTTCTCCTTCTCCACTGTTCCCATTCTGTTCCCTTATTCCCTCTCTCCCCTTCTCCAGGACAGGAGAAGCTAGAGAGAGGAAGACAAGATGTGAGTGACTGTTGGTAGATCAGTTGTTTGTCATTAGTGGCTATTTCTGGTCCTACACTAATGAGGAGGAGGCAATGGACTCCGCTGGTAGCTGGCAATGAGACCGAAGGCACAAAGGAAACACTCAGCGTTCAGATAATTGTGGAAAGTGGGAAGAAGCAGACTGGAGGCGCCAACATGATTCCTGGGAGGAGTAGGACACAAGGGTGGCCCGGAGAGCGTACACAGCCAGCGTGCTCTGTTCTGGGACTCTTCCCCTCCCTACCTGTTGGGGTCTGTGTGCAAAATGTCCCCCATAGATTCATGTGTCTGAACACTCAGTTCTCAGCTGGCGGCATTGTTTGAGGAGGTCGTAGAACCTTTAGGTAGAAGGGTCTAGCTGGAGACAGTGTTGCTGAAGTGTGGATCTTGGGGTTTCATCCAGTTGGTTCCTGTCTATTCTCTGCTCCCTCATAGGCAGCCTTCCCTGACATGATGTAGGGCATCATCTCAAACTACGTGTTTCTCCACGAACTGCCATGCCCAGCTGTTTCTCCCCCCTCCCCTGATTAAATTTGGTTTTGAGGTGTTTGGGGACTATCCCTGGCCCCCTTTATGTCCTAGGCGTGCGCTCTACCACTGAACTGCACCCCAGTTCTCCTTAACTTACTTCTTGTCCCCTACTTGGTCACTGGGACACCACCCTAGAACCAGAGTACCCAGCTACTTAGACACAGGCATGGTGCACAGAAGGAGCTAGCTTACCTATACTGGGGTTTTGTTAGATGTAGCAGGAGAGGGAAAGAAATTTTGGGTATTGGCTGTAAAGGAAAAAAAAAAACTATTGAAAATATACGACAGTCAAATTGCTGTATATGAGAGAGAAGTAGCAACATTAGAAGATGGATGATCACAAAGAAAGGAGTCTGTGTAGACAAAAGGGCGGAGCAGTGGAAACAGATGTAGCATAAAGGAAGAAGGAAAGGAGCTGTAGATCTGGAGTGGGATGCTGGCGACAGTCTTCCTGGAGCAGGGACAGTTGGGAGTAATGATCATCAGATCAGGAGCGGACAACTGAAGCCACCTACATAGCATTGCCATCCAGAACGAGCCCAGGTGTCTGGGGTAGAGGACGTTTGCAGATCGCAAGCTAAAGTCTTTGGTTAATGACCCAGTAGAACCTGGAGGTCCTGTAATAACAATGAATGGGTGGAGTGGACCAGGGCAAGGGGGACTGACTCGTTTGCAGAACAGATGTTGAATCTGCGGTTCTTCACCCCAAGGTACAGACAGACACATCCTTCTGGAGATAAAATTCCTTCTGTAAGCATCCTCCCCATCACCCTGTCAAGACACGCCATGTGCTCCCAGGAGTACTCAGCAGGGTAGGTCATTTGAAATGCCCTGGAGAGTGGCCTCATAGGGAGAGCTGGTGGGGGAGGTATCACGTTCCCATGACAATCTATTTCTTGTCACAGCAACCCACTTCTGTCTCCATCCCTGTGCATCTAGATGTGAGGGGGCACAAGAAGGAAACTGCTGACAGCTGACACGACCCCTCCACGAGAGGGTTAAGGGTTTATTGTGGATGTGAGAGAGATGGCCATCTGGAAGAGTCCAGAGCAGAGAGAAAGGAGCAGAGTGGACGTGGCCAGCAGACGGGATATGGCCAGAGCTAGGGAAGATGGAGAGTGGGCGAGAATAGCGAGGATAGTGAGATGGGAGAGAGAGCAAATAGAGGGGGGGGGGGGGAGAGAGAGAGAGAGAGAGAGAGAGAGAGAGAGAGAGAGAGAGCAGGAATAGTAAGCAATAGAGATCTATAAGGAGGGTGTATAGCTGAGGAGGGGAGGGCACGGAGCATGGCACGGGGCTGGCTTTTATGTATGAGAAATCCTCCTATAGGTTAGATTGAGCCGGGCCTAGACTCCACGTTGAACAAGTCAGTGGGCCTGCCTTTCTATGGGGGAGTAGAGTATCCTTTGACAGAATCCTAGTTTCTGTTACAAGTTGAGTGCTGTGGAGCTTTCGGAGGGGGTGGTGGGTCCCATAAACCCTCTGCAAAAAGAAAATTGCTGCCCTAGAGTGTGCAAGAGAGGAATGGTGGGTTTTGGTGTGTGTGTGTGTGTGTGTGTGTGTGTGTGTGTGTGTGTGTACTCACGCATGCAGCGGGGAGTGGACTTCCCCAATGATAAGACTTTTCTTACTACTGTAGTACTGACAGCAGACTAGGTCAAGGAGGTTTGAGTAGACAGTAACTTCCAGACAGCTGTGCCAGAGACGAATGGAAGCCAAGTGTGTGAGTGTGAGTGCGTGCGGAGGGGGCAGCTCCCAGAGCTCTGTACGCACTGGTGTAGGCACACCGAGCTCATGAATATCCCGGAGAGACGTGTCTGTCTCCTGATTCTGGACGGCTCTCTATCTTCACCAGCATCTAGATTTCAACTGGAACAGCCCCCGGTGTGAGTAACTAAGGCTTCTCACCCAGATCTAAGCCGCTCCCACTCCTCTCACCTGATCCCGTTTGTCTCGGGTGCCCCTTATCTCATTAGTGCGGGTAGGATGAGCTGTCGAGGCGCTCAACCTCCTTAAACGTGAGAACTTGGAGAGAGATGAATGGAAGGTGCAGGGTAATGAACGCCTGTTCTGGGCCAAGCGCGGCGCTTGTGGCTGAGTGTACCCGCATGAGTCAGCCCTCCCTGCCCTGCATGCCTCACTGGCCAGCTCACGAGCAGCGGCCAGGTGATGCACGGTGACGTGGGAGAGAAGCTTCGCTGAGAAAGTAAAACTCTGCCACGTGCAGCAGGGAAAAGGGACCCCGTCAGAAACCCATGAGCGTGTCTGGTGGGTTGACGAAATGCGGGGAGCTTCTCAGGGGATGGCAGCCCACCGAGAGCTGATTTTAAAGTGAGGGGTGACCTGCCTGCCTCCAGTACTGTACATTTCGGTTGAGAAATCAGTCATCCCAGGATCACCTAGAGAAATGTTTCAAAATCAGACTCTAGAGAGGTTGAAGACCACTGCCAAAGGTTTCTCCCAGCCTCCCCCAGACCGTTTGAAATGAGGTAACAGAATACGCTGTGGGCTTGGGAAATGCCTGGGCTACTCCGAATGGGCTCATTGGTACCATGTTGCTCCAACTATGCCGGGGAAAGGCAGATGGGATGCGCGCCCAGCCACAGGTGCAGGGGATGTGGGTTCGGGCCTCGGGCCTCTGCAAAGCTAGGGATAGTGACAGTCAGAGACCTGGTTATCTGCAAGTCTATGAGGAGCAGGGCACCAGGCTCCTTCTTGGATAATACGACGAGCTGACATAGACTCCCCAGGATAGACAAGGACACACTAGACTCTGCTGGCAGTGTGGTTGCCATAGCTGGTATAGGGCTGTTTGAAAAGAGCATTTCAGGCAGGCAAGAGGCCTCTGTGGGTAAAGATGCTGCCGAGGCTGATGGCGTAAGTTTGATCCCTGGAATCCACATTTGAAGGAAAGAACTGAGTCCTGAGGGTTGTCCTCTGACCCCCACACACACATACACCACATCCCAAAGTAAATAAATATTTGAAAAGTGAAAAGGACAGTTCTTTCGTTACCAGAAGATCCACAAAGCAATGCTTGGAAGGAAACCAACTATTCTTGCAGGCATTCCTCAGAAGGTTGACACTGAGTCTTCTGTTCATGTTAGGAAAGATGGGACAGACACCAGCCCTAATGACAAAGTCTGGGGTTTGGGTCAGATACCTGGACAATCGGGTCATCTGATTAGTCACTTTGGTGGGGTCGAGAAAGGAAACCAGCTAGAAAATTGGGTATCCGTACTGACACTTGCTGGCTCACGAAAAGGCCCCCTTGCTGCTTCTTAGCCACTTTGCAAACATGTGTGGGGTACCTGTTATGTCTTAGTACCACGTCTAGACACTGGCTGCCACAGTGACAAAGCAGACAAGTGTGGACAGCTGGGAACCTTCTAGCCCTGTGGGGTCAAATGTGAGGCTCACAAACAACACTCAGTATTTCTGGAATGTCTCCGGATTTCTTCCCCAGAGTCCAGTCACATCAACTGCCCCCTATTCCCAATCAAAAGAGATAGCATGGTTCTAACGACCCCCACATTGGGTTTCACAGTGGGCAGGCTACAACTGTACCCTTAAGTGTCCCCGGCTTTCTCAACAGGGCTCTGAAATCCAGGGCAAACTGGAGCCATCTGGACACACTTAGAACAGTGGAGGTGAGAGCGGTGCTCCAGAGGCAGCCTGGGAGGCCCCAGGGAGCTGCCTGGGCAGCCAAGTAAACAAACGGGGAGTGACTGCTGAGATGGTTTAGCTGGAGACGCTGATACACGGAGGTTCAAAGCTTTGAAGAGGGTCTGCGGGGCAATCTAACAAATGACTTTGATTTAATTATGTACCACAGATTTTCTAGCTGGCTTTGGACAGAGACAGCACGTCAGAGATCCAAGTCTGGCAGGAATTTGCCATAGGTGATTTTTCAGGGTATTTTACTGCATGACATCTTTGTGAGGCTTAGGAAATAAACAAACCCTTTGAAATGAAGTGTGTGTGTGTGTGTGTGTGTGTGTGTGTGTGTGCGTGCGTGTATGTGTGTGTGTACAACTTAATTTTATAATTTCAAAATAGCAGTGCTTATGTCAAATCAAAATGTATATCTCAAACTTGAACTGAAAGCCTTTTTTTTTGATTTTGCCATTTTTAGAAAAGGCATGTTGTGAAGTGTTCTATAGAAGCCTCAGGGGCTTCTGGGGGAGGGGATTTAGTTTGATTTTAGGCAACTGTTTAAAGGACAGAGCTATGTGGAATAGAGTTACATGCTTTGAGAATGGCCTATTGTCATCAAAGTCTTCATTCAATACAAGCTCGTCTTCAGGAAGATTTCTTGGGGACTTACTGTGTGCCTGATATGGATTTGAGTGCAGGGTAGACAACAGATGGGCACTAGAGAGTGACTTCACCTCCACGGCATGCAGATTCCCAGGGGAGACATGCTCAGTGATGCTCAGTGGATAAGAGGAACTTCCAAGACATAGAGAGGATCAGGAAGACTCTGGGAGGGCATCCCGGGAGCTTGACCTAGCATATACATAGCGGGATAGTAGTTCCCAGTTACACTAGGTCATTCAGGCCTCTGAGCTTTACCATGCTCATTGCAGACTGCCCCTCACTTCCATCAGAATAAATTATTGCAACTCTTTTTGGCCATTTTTCTGCCATTTATTAAATGAGGGGTTGAGAGGACAGCTCAGTGAGAACTTGTGTTTGAATCTGCAGGACCCATGTAAATCCGGGTACACTAGCGCACATCTGTAAGCCAGCACTCTTCTGGTGGGATGGGAGACAGAACAGGAGAGTCCCTGGAAGGAACTTTGCATCTGTAGATGTGAACAACCAATGGGAAATCCAATCTCAAAAGAAGGTAGAAGATGATAAGTAACACCCATGGCAATACACGCCTGTATACACACACACACACACACACACACACACACACACACACACACACATTAAAGATATAAAGAATTGCGGCATATGCCAATCAGTTTTATATGTGACAGTAACAATTGAGAAGATGGAAGCGTTTATTTGGGCTCACTGTTACAGAGGTTGTAGCCCACAGTGGGCCGGCTCCATCCTGTTAGACACAAAGCAAGACAGAACATCACAGCACAGAGGGTAGGGTAGCCCAGAGGCACTCCCTGTGTAGAAACAGACAGAAAGGAAGGAGATGGGGAAAGAGAAAACCTTCCAGGGCATACCCCCAGTTGTCCACTCACTCCTATTTCCCTCCACCTCCAACAAAGCCATCAGATTAGGAATCTATCAATGAATGAATCCATTGATGAAATCAGGGTCTTTGTGGTGCAATCCTGTCTTCATGACTGACACTGGAAGCTGGTTTGTAGTCATCGTACATCCTAGAGGCTCTTCACTCTGGCAACCTCACTGGGAGGCTTCTGAACCCCTTTAACTCTTGGTTTCCTGAGCCAAAGGTGGTGGGAAAAGTACCTATACCCTGAAAACAGTTTTCAGCCAGGCTTCAATGAGTCTCCTTGGCAACACTTTTAGGTATTTGGTAAATAGTGAATTGACAGTGGCTGAAAAATGTGACTTCTTGAAACCTTAGCTTAACTGGCCTGCCTATATAACTCTATAGTCGTATTTAATCTGATACCAATTATGGTGAAGCAAAGTGTTCGGGGTAGGGAAGAGTTGGGGCAAAAGAGTTTTTCACAGAGTTAAATAAAAGCCTAGGGAGAACAAACAAGTCCACACGGAGAAAGTTCCTGCCAAGAAAGCTCTCCAGCGGCCCCATTCCTTTGGGGTGGGGGGCTGGATCCATGCGGTTGGTCTCTTGTCGCATGGTGTTAAAATAGCCTGTTAATAGTTCAGCCTCCTACTAAGTGACTGTAAACCTTGTTTACAGAGGCTCTGCCTCATTAACTCACCACCAAGCTCATGCATGCAGTTGGGGATAAGGATGCTTTATGGGTGAACGAACAGGGTTCAGGTTTGAACTCAGAGCTACGGCCTCCTGCCATTGTCTGGATTCTCTTTCAGTTCACTTACGAGACCAAGAGGAGGCTAGACTATCTGCTTAGTAGGACGGAAATGACTATGGTAGCATAAGCAGTCTTCCCTCGAGCAGGCAAACAGGTAAAGTGCAGAGACCTGAGAAACTGTGTCACCTCCATCCATCCTACTGTCCCGGCCCCTCAAGAGTCCCTATTTATGTGACTGAAAACCTGTGATGTTCTTAGTCCCTCTAAGCCTGTGAAGACAAGCCACCCTGCCCTCTCCTCAGCTGCTAGCCCTGCAGTAGGAAGGGCGGCAGAATGCGTGGTAAAGGTCAGCTGAGTCAGGGAGCATAAGGGGGAGCTCCAGGGCCAGAGAATCATTAATTGAGGATTCTCCAGGGGAAGAAATGGCTTTATTACCACATGTTTACATAAGCCCATGTCAACACTTCCTCTAAGTCACTACACGCTCATCGGCAGCTGGTCACCCGCTGCTTTACCCTGTGAAACAGTTAGCATCATTCATTCATTCATTCATCCAGCCAACAAACACGGGGGAGTTTCTGGATGCGCTATCAAAACGGGAAAGTATAGCAGGGAACACGAAGGACATTGCCTACTCTCAACCTATGTTCAGGGAGCTTATCATTTCACAATGTGGCTTACATGATAAACACATAATAGGTAAAAGGCAGTAAATAGAAGTTAAAAATCATCACAGGACCATGGAGGACTCAGAGGGAAAAAATCACATCTGTGGAGAGGCAGTCTATCTGTGAGCCCGGGGGGCTCTGGAAATAGTTTCAAACCCCAGAGTTACCACCCCCAACTGTCTGACTTATCTTTCACTTATTCACTTGTTGGATTATGGAACTTAAATATTGAAAAAATGTGCACAGAGATCTTAACCCATCTGGCGCATCTCAGCTCAGTGACATCGTCTGCCGTACGCACTGAGTTCTTGAGTCTCCAGGTAAGGCAGTCAGGGCTATTAACATGAAATTCACTTGGGATCACACTATGCAAGCAGGACATTTATTAGGAAAGGCATGGGGTACTCATAGAATGAAAAGAATCCAGAGGATCCAGGCTCTGGAATGGCTAAAAGGGGGTGACTCCAGAGCCGCGGGATGGAGGTGATGGATAGATACTCCCTTCAGGGAGCTCTTCAGATAGGTCAGTCCAGTGAACGATCATTCTTGGTTTTCTCCACCCAGGAGGATCTAGGCAGCTGTTATTCACTGAATATTTATGATGTTCCCCCAAATCAGGACTTTGGAATCTAACCCCCAATGTGGTAGAAAGTGGTTAGGTCATGAAGAGTGTCACACATGACTGTCTCTCTATCAGGGGAAGATACAACAAGAAATTAGTAGTCTACACCCTGACAGAGGGTCCTCACCAGAGCCAAACTGAGATGGCTTCCCAGATCTTAGCCTTTCAGCCTCCAAACCCATAGACAAGCTTCTGTTGATATGCCGTTCAGGTTGTGGCTGGCTGCTATAGCATCCTGAACTAAGACAGTAGCCTCGGTTGCCCTTATTCTATACTTCAGTGAGAGGAAAGGGAACACTTTCATGGACAACCCCTCCACATGGTGTGGGGAGAGGTGATTTCCCCAGGGAAAATGTAGTAATTTCGTTTGAACTGGTAAGCAGCGCTAGACTCGATAGTTACTCACAGTGAAGTGCCATCGTAGAACTAAGTAGTGACCATCTACATTTGGGGCATGGGTAAGCATAATTTTGAAAAGCTTACCAAACCTTCAGAGATGCTCCAAAAGCTGAGAATTATTAGGAAAGCATGAAAAAATGGAGAAATATTGTTAGCTCTTAAGATGAAGAAAAAAGATGGGTGCAATATTTTAAAAAAAAAACCTGCCTTTGAAAGTTGAAGGCCATGGTATAACTACATGGGATTACGATATGTTGACCTCCATCCTGGAGAGGGAGGTATATAGCACTCCCAAAGTAGCAGGGATATGAGCAAGGTTCCGAGATGATCTTGATCTCCACCACAACCATCATGGCCACTTTGGTCTTTGTGGCACCAAGGTCCTCAGTCCGAGACCGACTGCAGAAGAGAGGGTCCCCAGGAGAAGAGGTATCTCTCCATTGGAGAGCATCCAGTCAGTAGCTCCTCAGATTGAGAAGTCATATGAGTCCCTAGGGGGAGTGTTCCAGTCTCTGACTTCAGGGTCAACCTCTTCTGCAGGAGGGTTGGGTATCTGCCAGGTAACCCGTGGGAGCAGCCTGCACTTTCTGAACTTTTCTGTAGAGCCTGGGAGGGAAGAGTGAGCAGTGGTCCTGGCAGCCAGCCAGGCAATATGGGATCATGGGATGTGCCTGACCAGCTCTGGGAGAGTGCCCAGCCTCACCAGCTCTGGACCCCAGGGGTCTTTGGGGGACTAAACATTGCTTAAGACATTTTTCTCCAGGCTCATTAATCCTGATGACAAGCTTCAAAATCCCAGAATGATTGCCCTTTGCCGGATCACAAGTATCTGCAGTCTGACATTAACAAACTGCATTGAGCTTTTCTGTATATAATTGGAGCCCAAATATAGCTAAAGTGTGTGTGTGTGTGTGTGTGTGTGTGAGAGAGAGAGAGAGAGAGAGAGAGAGAGAGAGAGAGAGAGAGAGAGAGAGAGAGAGAATTTTTGGCTTTTTCTCCAGTTTAGAATTTATACTATGGCATCCATTGCTTGTGTTATCCTGGAGTGTGTCAGTTTGCAGAGGGGTTGTTTCTCTGCAGCCAGCCCATCCCCCACAAAATCTCTTCTAACTAGAGCAGATCAGCACTGAGTTCTTCTGGGTAGGATATGCTCAAGAAGGGTGTGTGATGGGGGGGTTACGGTGGTGGCATTCTTCTGGTCCCTTTTTATGGCCTCTCTCTAATCCTTCACCTAATCTTTATACCTAATTCTCCCACTCAGAATCGGAATAATCTCTTAAATATTTTAAAGAATAATTAGGTTACAATTTCTGGGGATCTTTGCCTCTTAATTCTGTTAGCTGCAGAGGTATATTATTAGTTAGTTTGAGTCCTGGTTTGGTCACTATTCCAGGAAGATGGTACTGATCAGTCTAGGCTGACATTTGCTTCTTCCTTACATAAACTACAAGCGCAGATAGCCAGGGCTAAGATGGGGGTTGTGATGCCAAGGTCAGTACCAGCCATCCCGCCACAAATGTGGCCTCTGGTAGGGTTTGGGAGGCCTACTGCAGCCTGCACGAAAGGAGCAAAGTGCTGATCTCTGCTTTCTGTGGCAGGGTGGAAGTGTGATACACTGAATGTGGCCTCCTACCATTCTAGAACTTTGTCAAAGGACCACACCCACTTAAGAGTCTGGGAAATGAAGATTTGGGTTAGACATTGTGTGCCCACAAGACTGTTATCGTAGGTACAGAGTGATGACCTGTGGCTGATGGAAATGGAGGCCTTTCTACTGATCATCCTCTTGGAGGCGCTATTTCTCTTGAGCTAGGGCTGCCTGTCACTCTCCTCCATGGGCAATCTATGTGGATCAGTTCCCATGTCCCAACCGCTGACTTAGGGACCGGTGACTTTATCAATGCTTTCTTCTTCTCCTTTCTCACACCCTGCTAGCCTCCACCCCCGGTCCCTTTCTTCTGCTTCAGATCTCCTATCCTTGGCCTCCCACTTCCTGCTGTGCCACCCTTGTCTAAGCTCAGGTTTTCCATATTTTACCCTACTTTATTTATTGATTTATAAACAAAACCATATTTCACCATTTTTTGCAGTAAATAATCATGTAATACTGGAAATAAAAGAGACAAGGTCACTCCTTTAAGCAGCTCAGTAACTGGGACCAGAAAACCCAAACCATTCTAAAACCCTTATATAACATTGTAGTTTGAATAAAGGGTCGTGTGTTGAAGGTGTGGTCCACATCTGAAGCTGCTATTGGGGAGTAACTGGGTTATGAGGACACTAACTTAACCAACGGACCATGCAATGGATGACTTTATCTGAATAAGACTTGGTTAGTGAAAGTAGGTCAGGTCGTTGCATTAGGCCATTGATGGGTCCACCTTGCTCCTTCCTGCCTCCCTGCTTCCTGCTCATCATGATCAACTATGCTGTGCCATGTGTCTCCTGCTTCCGTGATGATCTGCCTCACCAGACCCACAGCAATGGAGCCAGCCAGCCCCAGACTAAGACTAAAGCCACAGGGAATCTAAATCCTCAAATCCTCCCTCACTTAAATTGTTTTTTATAGTAACTAGAAACTGACTAACATATGTCGTTTGGAGTTTATGCTCTGGCAGCTGAGACCAACCAATTCTTCTCCAGGTGGCCAGTTCACCTAATTCTTATGTATTTTCTTCACTCCTCCACCTCCTCTCTCTCTCTCTCTCTCTCTCTCTCTCTCTCTCTCTCTCTCTCTCTCTCTCTCTCTCT
>NW_026067977.1:3400225-3425417 GCF_014885135.2 Alexandromys fortis
AAATCTTTTAAATAATGTATCTATATGCTTGTGTCTTTAACATTCTCAGCTCATGCTTCCCCTGTTAATTAAAATTTAAATTTATAAAACTTTCATATACCTTTTATTACATAATTTTTTTATTTACATTAACAGTAATGTAAAATCTTACACAAGAAAAGTGTGTGGCCGGGCAGTGGTGGCGCACGCCTTTAATCCCAGCACTCGGGAGGCAGAGGCAGGCAGATCTCTGTGAGTTCAAGGCCAGCCTGGGCTACAAGAGCAAGTTCCAGGACAGGCTCCAAAGCCACAGAGAAACCCTGTCTCGAAAAACCAAAAAAAAAAAAAGAAAAGAAAAGTTACTTAGGCAACAAAACAGGTTAAAAATTATACTACTAAGGACTTTAACAGGTCACAGTAATATATATAAATCTCAGTATTCTTTTAGTTTTCTGTTATGCTTGTTCTTTTAAATTTTATTCTTAGATGACATCACACTAAGCTCTGAACATTGTTCAAAACATATTCAGGTGACGCCTGTTTCCTCTCTACCTTTTGTCTCATTCTGCTGATCTTTAGGAATCTGTTTTGATCCTGTTGTCAATTATTGCTCCAAAGTCTCCTTGTTCAAATATAAGCAACTATGTGTAGCTATCTACACGTGCATTTATCCTCATATTCCATTTGATTTTTCTGCATGGTTACTTTTTCCAGCTATAAACACGTTCTGAAGATTGCTCCACAGAACAGAGACCCCACTATCCTCTTTCCCATGGCTTCAATTCACCACCGTGCAGGCCCTTCATGATGGAGACACTAGCCGGCTTCACCCCTTTCTTACAAGTACTATCTTGTGTGTGTGCTACTGTGTCTCTGGAATGGATTTTTAGAAGTAGGATTTCCAGATCCCCGGGCCAGTGTGTCCACAGCTCAGTACTGCAATTCTTCCTGAGGGGCTCTGCTGTTTGTATCCTAAGGGACCGTGAGAGACGGCTGGTCCTTATCATTCCATCACTGTTTTCTGTCACATATATTTTCTTCCTTTATTTTATGTATTTTAATGCATATATGTTTGGTTGGTTGGTTTTATTTGTAGTGTAGGATGTTAGATGTGTTGGGCCTCATGAGGCCCAGTGAAACTTCCTAAGCCTGACTTGAGTTTGATGAGGCCTAGTGTAACTTCCTGAGCCTAACTTGAGTTTGGAGAGGAATAACTCAGCGCAGCCTGACCTAGGCCCGCCTCTGCCCAGTCACCACTGACGTGGCAGGATATTATTGGCCCTTATTCCTCACTCCACCTTACCCAGCCCTGACTCCAGCCCACTACTTCAGCCCTATATAAGTTCCTGCTCTGATGCAGTAAAGTGAGATTCTGCTTTGACAGACTCCTGGCTCAGTGTGTGTTTCTCCTTAGTGTCCGGAGAGGGGAGGGGGCTAGACCATCCAACACTCACCATCCCGCTCAGGCCCAGGACCAACTTGGCCTCAGCCCTATCAGCTGAAGAACCTGGCAAGAACCATGCTTCACGTGAGCTTAATAAATACTCAACTATTAGCCATACTTTTTCCTTTGGATTCCAGCAGCTTCTTTTTTACTGCTCCTGGGTTAAGTGAGATTTTTGTAAGATCCTGCTCCTCGACAGGTAATAGGAGCTCATGTATATTTCTTTTGGTATTTGTACTTACGAGCTATTTGATTATTCCCTGATAGTTATAAATAGTTTTCTATAGTAAACATATTTATAGACATTACTGGGATTGAAGCTCTTCCTTACCCTGTGATGCTCTTCTTAGGTTACAGGAGCACTGGAGATAGGATAGGGACCACTGGAGATTTCCAGATTAAGGAGCTTAAGCACTTTACATATCTAAAAGCACTTAAGCAGGTTTATTTCATAACAAATTCTGGGATTCTAATATGCATAATATATTAACCCTGCTTGTCACTGTTGGTAACTCAGAGCACATAACAATTAAATCAAAACTCCCTGAAGACAAGACACACGTATATTAGAATGTCACTCTATCTTATGAGCCACCTGACAATTTACTATTTACCGTTAACCATTACTAACTCATTTCCCCCTCTTTCCTATTACTTAATTTGAAAATCAAAGCCAGGTATTTAAAGAGCTAGCAGATATCACTGAAGGGGCAGGGAAGAAGTCTTCTCTGTGTACCTGGTGCATGTCCATTCCCCAGGAGCTCTTTGACAATCACTGGGTTGGAATGGAGTAAAGAAGAGACAGAAAACCCAGAGAAAGGTCAAAGATGGCACCAGGGACAAGATCACCCTCAATCTTCTCAATAAACCCTGTGGATTTTGTTGCTCGCGTGATGAGGGCTCTCTAGAGGGGCAACAGAGTGATCATCTGCCTAATCTTGAGGTAAGATTATTGGTTGCCACATACAGAGGTAACTGTTAAGTCGGGTTTACAGTATCTTGCTCCACTTCCCTCTATGTGCTTTCAGAGACCATTCAATTACTCGCCTAACCCACACGCCAGGGCTTCACCTGTGCACTGGGTGCTGGATACAGACAGCAGTGACAGGAGTCTTTGCTTTGGAAACAAAGATGAACTAGCCAACTAACTAACCAACCTACCAAATAACTAACTAATAAACCTAATGAATGTTAGGAAGGGCTAAGTATTAAACAGGAAACTCAAGAAGATGTTAGGAGGTAGGGAAACAGTAACTATTGAAGGGGCCACACAAGTTTTGTAATCAGGGAATTCTCACTGAATTGTGGGTTGAGGTAAAGTGTGAAGAAGGCAAGAAGCTTGCAGGACCAAGTAGCAAGCAGCCCGACTTCTTATTTTGGGAATACGGCCACTTGGGCCTTTCTTGAACAAATTCAACAGATTGAGTCCCGTTCTAGCAGGAGTGGAGGGTGCAAATGAGGAGAGGCTGTGTTCTACCTTTGCAAAGCTTGAAGTTCTGAAGAGGAGAAAAACATCTAATAACGACCGAGATAGCTATAATGTTATAACTGTAATCCATAAAGTGAGGAATGTAGTTTTACGGTAGCATATAATAGAGAAGTTTTGCCCCTTGCAAAGCCAGGAAGGACTCCCTTGGCACAGACTTAGGGATTAATTAAGTAGAAAAGGAGATGGGTGGAGAGCCATCTTATCTAGATCGAGCATCCCGCCTGGTGTGAGAAAGCCTGACCTACGGGCTGGAAAGCTTGGCGTTAGAAGGCTGCTCTCAGCTGACTTTCTGGGCCTAAGATCTAGAATGTGGTAGTCATTGATGTTCTGGTTTTGCTTTGAAACTGCAGTGTCTGTAGGACTGGCATTCAGTGTCTGTCAGGAGGGTCGTCCTCTGGGTCCAGCCTCCCTTAGTCAAGATCTGAGCTTGCTCTAAAATGCAGAGGGGTGGAAAGACGAACGTAAGCAAGTAGTTACGCAAAGTTCTGTTCAGAAGTTGGGAAAGGAGCAAGAGAGCAGACAAGTGCTCCCAAGGGAGAAGGAACCCGTGCTCTCCTTGCCATCAGCCTTTCTAATTTGTCCTGGGAATCCCATGAGCCAGGAGGGCACAGAGCTGGTAGCCAGGTCCAGAGCAGATTATTTTTTTCTACCACACGAGAGATTTCATGAAATTTTAAGTTCTTATTATGATGTGATATTATTATTCTACTACCTACAGATTGGCTAGACCAAGAAAAATTTGGGTTCTATTTTTTTAACCGAAAACATGTTCTTTGTTTTAAGCGTGTATAATGTGTCAATCCCTGAATGTTGACTTGAAGGACCCGAATCTGCTTCAATGTGAGAGGCTCACGTGGTGCCGCTAGCTCTCCCCTGACCACCCCTTTAGCTCTTACCTGTTTATGGTGCACATTTCTGGGCCAGTGGTTTCTTTGTCACAGAGTGACAGCGGTTCAAGCTGACCTAAGCAAAAGCGGGTCGGCATGGTGACGACTTGTGTGACTTAGAAGCTTGGAGATCAGAGGGGAGAGGGGCCTGGCTTTTGATCTAAGCTGGGTCAATGAACCTAGCCCCTCTGTGTCTCAGTTCAGCATTTCTCTGTATTGACTTCATTCTATGATCTCCATAATAACGATAAAAAGAAATTTCTTCTAGAATATGTGCGTTTTTCTGAACTCTGGTTAGTCCTATAGAATCACATGCCAAGCCCAACCAGTCATCCCATCTAGCAGTGAGATGCTCCAATTGGCTCTCCTGAATCAACATGCCCTCCTCTGGGTGTACCACATGAATGAAAGATGGTCTCTTTGAATCTTTAATTTGAAACATGGAGTGCACAGTCCACACTCCTGCAGTCACATTGCCCTACCTTAGACTTCAGCTCCACCTCTTCCTAGATGTGTCACATTGAGCCTGTCACTCTGGGCCTTAATGCCCTCTTCTGTAAAACAGAAACAGTGATGCAACTTATCTCAGTGTTACTGTAGAGAGAACTATGTGTATGTGTATGTGTGCTTGTGCACGTGTGTGTGTGTGTGTGTGTGTGTGTATCCCAATGTCTAACTTACTCCAGTGTTACTGTGACAGAAACTGGGGCGCTCTCTCTCTCTCTCTCTCTCTCTGTTTGTGTGTGTGTGTGTGTGTGTGTGTGTGTGTGTGTTCATCCCAGTGTCTGATACGTATCGAGTGCTCTGGACATGTTACCCATAATCATCACTAATATCGTCATTAGGGTCAGCAAAACTGAGCCAAGAACTTAAACTCTAAAAGAAAAGAGGCAGCCTGTTCCAGGCCACTGTACAAGCCCATGAATGTGCCTTTCTCTGAGCTGTGGTGGCTCTGGAGACGGCTTCTCCTAGTGGATTCAGGAAGAATTCACCACTGCTGCGTGGCTGAGGGCCATTCGACGGGCTTTATTCTTGTCAGAGCGTTGGGTTCGGGATATCAAAAAGGACCCCTTCTTATTAAATGAAGAAGAATGGCATTTCCTGCATTCGCACAGCCATAGGTCAGCCTGCTGAAAGCCCTTGCATGCAGCCGGCCCTCATCCCAATTAGTCATGGCGGTTAAGCATCAGAGGGAGACAAGTGTCCTTTGTGAACTTACACATGGTGGTTCTTTCTCTCAGAGCTTGGGACAACTGTATCGGCTTTGAAATGTGTAAATCGAATTAAAGTGTGTCTGGCTTTGAGAGAGTGGAGGGGCGGTCAGGCCTCTGCAAGGAGCTTTCTCACTGCAGGCCCTTGCCCCAAACAGCACCTTAATTCTTGAGATTAAGTCCTGGGTCATGGGGTGGCTGACCTGTACTGTGGTTTAAAACTCCAGGCTGAATTGGAAAACAAATTAACTGGGAATCAAAACCCAGAAATAAACCCAGTTACTTGCTCAGAGCTGATTTATCCAAAGATTTCCTTAGTAAATAAAAAGCTCTTGATAGGACATGCAAGGTGACCATAGATGTTGACATTTTCTGCAATAGAATAATGAGTCATGCTCATATTTAAAAAGCAAAATTCGTGGGGTATGTTGGTAGCATCCTGTAAGCTCATACTTCACATTCTGACTGTACCACCGACCTGGTGTATCACAGTAAACCTTACAACAGTTTCGACGTCAGAAACAAGAAGTTGTGAGCTTCTGAGATGGCTCAGTGGGTAAAAGCTCTTTCCACCAAACCTGGTGACCTGAGTTTAATCCCCAGGAACCTCATGGGAAAAGGAGAGAACCAACTCCCTCAAGATGTCCTATAATCTCCACGTATGCCCTACACACACACACACACACACACACACACACACACACACAGTCTCTTCCCAGACCAGGTGGCAGATTTGTGAACAAAATGAGGAACCCTGTCATCATTTACCCCTTTTGGTGGGGCAGTTCAGTGTACAACAGAAAATGGAAATGTGATCTATTAAGTTATGAAGCAGTGAGAGAATCTTATGAAAATACCTTCAGATGCAACTCTGTTTGTTTGTTTGTTCCAAACAGAGTTTCTCTGTGTAGCCCTGGCTTTTCCTGGAACACACCCTGTAGACCAGGCTGGCCTTGAACTCAGAGATCCGCCTGCCTCTGCCTCTTCAGTACTGAGACTAAAGGTGTGCACTACAAGTTTCAAGGTGTTCAACAGGTCTGGTTATTAGAGAACTCACAGACAGACCAGTCTGCGCACGTCACTGCCTTCCCAGACTCCGCGACTCTAAATCTGCTTACCCGACTGCAGTTTCTCTGAAACTCTTGATAGAGTATTAAAGAAATGAAGACAGGCCATGCTAATCTCATTAGAAATTAGGGTATGGTTTACTATTTTGTAATAAAAAAAAGTCCTTTCATTTTGAAATTGGGCGACTCATGCACAACGCAAGGATTTATAGGAACTGGAACCCTGGGGATGCCCAGATGACACAACCCCTTGATGAGAGATGTACATTTAAGGATATGAGTAACTTCCAACTCCATCAGCTCCTCTGTGACTCCAGACATTCATCCTGAAATGACTTCAAGAGTCCAAAGTTCAGGCTGCTGCTCTTTGAATTCTTGCCTGCTGGGGTCATGCTGTGACAGACCCCAACAGGATCCCTGCTTGACTGGGTGGCCCCAACAGGATCCCTACTTGATGGGTGGCCCCAACAGGATCTCTACTTGATGGGTGGCCCCAATAGGATCCCTACTTGATGGGTGGCCTTGGAAGTCATCATCCTTGGAGCATCTCTTGCTGCCTTTGGGGCTCTGTGCCTCCTCAGCTCTCCTACAAAGAGGTCTGTCTTTTTCTGCTATCCAGTGTCTATGAAGTTAAAACACGTTTTTTTTTCCTCCTTTGTCTCTTCCCAGGCCTCTTCTGACCGGGTCTCTAGCATTCTTCCAGGATCCATTATTTTCTCTGCCTTTTGGGGACTTTTTTTTTTTTCTGTAAACAGCAGCAGCAACCAGCACAACCAAGATTAGTCCAGTAAATTGCAGTTGTCCTCGCGCAGATCCGCCCTTCTCTGAGCGTCATGTGAAATGCGGCGTTATAATTCTAATAGGGCCGTTATTATAACTTCACATTTACACAAGAGGAACCAACTTCTTGGGACCACGTCATTTGTCTGAGAACAAATGATCCACCCTGAGTGGAGGAGCCACGGGAGCCACGGGAGCACAGGCAGGTAGGTATTCGGCGACAGACCCTGGGTGCTTTCAGTCTGTCAGGCCCTGTTCCTGTGGGTAGACAGAGCGGCTCCTCTTCTTCGTGCACAAGTAATTATCATAATGATTGTTGTCATTGTTCACCAGCATGGGTTCACTCAATGGCCTTCATTTTCTTTTCCCTGAAAATAATTTGCTGTTCATAGAATAGGGTGATGTAATGGGAACCTGCGGAGAATAATAAGCTATGTTAAGCCTCAGTTTACCTATTAGCTCTTGGCTTTCTGTTTGAAATATAAGGATATAGCTACCATAATTATAATAATTGTAAACAACAAAGAAAGGTTATAGAGTCTGCTAGTTAACAGTTTAATAGCTACTTCAGTGCAAACTAATTTATTTGAGTCTCATAATTGCCCAATAAAATCGAGCAGGTCACATGCCTATTTCATGGGATATGTAACAGAGCTGCAGAGAAGTGCCTAATCCCAACCCCTCACAAAATGGAAGGTGCCCTGTAATTTGTCCTCGAGGTTTCGGTGGTGCTCTCTTCCTTTCCCTGTCCCTCTGCATGCTGGGAGATGGAGGGTTGCCACGAGCCCCAGCCAAGTTTACAGCTCTAACAAGCCCCTGGTTGGTGAGTGCTATTTCTAGCTTGTGAATAACACTTCGAGTCGGATCCGGAGATAGTGGTACCTTCCTGCAAAGCTCTCGTTTCATTATCTCAGGCAGGATGACGGGGTACCTACCTCACAGGTTAACGATAAAGCCATATGCAAGAAGCCTTAAGGCTCATTGCAGGCTGCCGATGTTATCCACTGCTCATAATGTGCAGAACATTTGCTTGCAAGTTCAGAGAGCTAAGTCGGAGACGTTCCTGCCCAGCTCCAGGAGTTGCCATTCAGACAACATTCCACATCTTTGGTTCCCATAGAACTGTGGGACAGCGCAGAATAGGCTAAAGGAGACTACTGCACTGTCTGTCATGAGTTACTAGAATGGGCTTCCGCCCATCCAAGTGTCCCATCTCCTCTACTACGAGGACCATCATCCTTATGGTTGAGCTCTGTTTCTCATAGCTTCACCCTCCAGGAGTATGATTGCCCCTCCCCCACTGGAAGTGTTGCCAAAGAGTGGGCATAGAGGGAAGGAAGGTGCTTCATGTCCCTCCCTCACCAACTGCCCTACTGGCTGCTGGGCTTGTGTATCTGCATGTGTCTTGGAGACAAAGCCAGGCTGAAGTGTGCAAGTTGCTACCCTTGCTTGCTGTAATTCAGGGCATGCTGGGAACTTGACAGCTCCAGCCAGTGCTCATTGAAGGGTGGAGGAAGTTCAGCTGAGGGATTGCAAACCACGTGTTTGCTAGCTGGTCTCTGAGTGAGCGGAGATGTACCCCACAGGGATTCATTTATTCTTAAGCCCCGGGTAGGGCAATGTTGAACTTAAGTCCAGGCGGGCTCTGTCACCAACACCAGAGGTGGATATGAATGCATTCCTGGAGCTCACTGGCCAGCCAGCTTAACCAAACCAGCATGCTCCAGGCTCAGTGAGAGACTTCTTGAAAAAATAAGGTGGAAAGGGATCGAGGAAGACAGCCAACACCAACCCCTCTAGCCTCTCTGTTCACACATGCATCTGCACACATGGGTACACAGCATTCATACACATGCATGCAACACACACATATATAACAACATGAAGTGCTGAGAGATTCAGTCAGTAGAAGCTCTTTTTAATGTTAGTAGTATTCCGTCAAGATTTATTGCATGTGTGATATAAGCCAACCATGATATTAGACACGGGGCATGGAGCTGTAAGCACAGCACGAAGCTTGCGCAGGAGACAGCTCCAGTCCAGTGTGGGGAACTGTATTAAGCACGACACAGATTCCAGGCACCACTTTCAATTCATGTACAAGCAATGGTGTAAAAGTGAGAAACTGGTGGAGTTGGAAGACTCTCCTTGCAGTCAGCAGCCTCCTCATTCTTTTCCCTGTGCTTTCATAACCCTTCTCAGTCCTCAGGATCAAATGCAGAAGTCCGCAGTTTAGGTCAATACCCCCCCACCCCCCAAGCATCCCATTCTATTGGCAAGCTGAGCCTCTGCTAGCCAACCCAAGCATCCAGTGGTGGTGGACTTACTATCCAGTCAGCATCCTTCATCCATCCACCCAAGGCATCTCATTCAGGTTTGGAAAGTTACAGGCTGACATGGCTCTGGAGGTTTGCTTGACTTTTTTTTTTTTCTCTCTCTCTCGCTCTCTCTCCAATGTTTCATTTCTTTCCTTTTAGGATCTGTGCCCTAGTTGTTCTGGGAAACTTGTGACCTCTCTGTGTTTTTAATTAGAAGATGTCATTTTTCCATGGCAACCTATCTTGATGTCCTAAATAGAGAAACTGTAAAATCAGTTTCCCTACGACGGGTGCAGCGGTTGGAATAGCGCTACCCAGTGAGGACTGGTACCCCAGCTGGGTGTCTCCAGCTCTAGCGAATTGTCTCCAAGTTCAGGGAGACTATCAGGTCTCCCGGCACAACAGATCTCCACTGTCCACAGTGGCTTCCTAGGATTCAGTCTTTCCTGACGCTGTGGAAGAATCTGCATTTCATATTGGCATGGGAACAAAACTATGTCAGCCATGACCTCTGGCGTCTCCAGGGCCCTTGGCCAATAGGTGATAACTTACAGAAGCCACAGAAAACAGTGTTGGGAAACAGTTGAAACCAGCCCAGACTCCATAGTGACAGGGTTTTAACTGACCCTTTCACCCTAAGGCCCTCCCTTTTGAAGGGATGAATGTCTTCAGGGAAGGATGCAGGAAACAGAGAAGTGATGCCCCACCCTTAGTTAAATCATTTGGCAAAAAGTGATTGACTTCAGACAGAATGCCCTAAATTTTGTAATTCTGGTTTTTCTTCCTTTTTTTTTTTTTTTTCCAGCATCATTTCCATTCAGTAAGGCAGGCGTGTTGATGAAAGAAAGGCCTCCTGACCACAGGGATCATATCGATGCATTTTAAATTATATGGCAAAATGACATGCCGAGTCCTCCCCCTGCTCCTGAACGTGAGAAACGGTAGAGCTCCTGCAGGGGAAGCATTGTTGCAAACCCACAAGAGGTTGGGCACTCAAAACAACAGTTAACCATTGTTAGCAGCGTGTCATTTCAAGTGCCTGCCATGCTCTGGTTAAACACGGAAGCCTCAGCCAGAGCTCCCAGGCTCCCTGGCTCTCTGTGGGCCAAGAACCATACTTTTTCACACCCAGAACCACGCTTACACATCTTTCCTATTCACTAATGTCTTCCCGACTTGTAAACCCAGAAACTGGAGCTTAGAAAGGCTAGGTAATCCCCAAGGAAAGCGTTGACTCCAGTACTTGCAAGTTTCCTCTTTCCCCCACAGAAGAACTTCTGGAGTCAGGGTGTCAGATTCTATATGCTATGTGCATCCCTTCTTGGGCCCTTCAAGGCCATTTCTTTCACCCAAAGAGCCCTTCCCTGCGGTACCCTTGCCAGGTCCACCCTCACCACTCAGGTCTTGGGTCTTGGTACTCCTGGAAATGCTGTCCCGCCCACTCCATTCTGCCTCCTTTCAGTCCCTAGAAAGTGCTTTTCACTTCCAGAAGTTAACCCGTTCCTTTAGACTTTGCCGGACTAGGTTGTCAATTTCACGCTATGTAGGACTTCATCTCCATCACTTCTGGGCCTATTCTACAAAGAATGATGCCCGACTCAGAGTTAGCAGACATCCAATCTTTGCTGATGAATGAGTTGTATATACCTACACTGAATTCTGTCATGAGCACTCTTGTACTGATGATAGTGCTGCCACAGCCACCATCGGACCAGTTAGCACCTAAGCCTCTTGATACCTCCGTTTCCTTCTCACTTAAGAGGAAGACTTAGAAGTGCCAATGCAGAGGAACGAGACTCTTGGAATCTAGTTTACCTGGTGCAGATGCTGCAAGGGACAGAGGCCAGGCACCTGCTTTACAAAACCCCTGGATTTGGATTCCGCCTTTCTTCCCCTTCCCCACTTACAAGCATATGGCCAATCTTTTGGCCCTATAGAGTCTTGGTGTGCTTATCCATGAAGTGGGAAGCTGGGCTGCACTCTACAGAGGTGCTCCGGGAAGCACTGAGGCAGAGTTCGGGAAAGTGGCTGACATGCCTGGCTAATGTGTAGTTAGCACACAGCGGGATGAATCGGTCTCTCCCTTCCCCATTGCTCTGCTGAAATTCATCCAGCACTTGTCTTCTCGAAGCATCGGTGATGCCTGAATGTTTAAACTGCATGTCCTCAAATCAAGCCAAAAGCTACACAGGTCACCTGTGGCCAGATGGCTCAGTCTGTGACCTCGTTAGAGAAAGGAGATCTGCAAAGCAGGAAAAGGGAAACCAAACACAAATAGACAGAGCAGAAAAAAGACTTCAAGGAATAAAATAGAAACTTCTTTGACAAGGAAAAAAATAGTGTGTGGGAAGAGAGAGAGAGGCCATTGCCAGAAGCTCAGGACAGGAAGAGCCTCAGTGGATGTAATTTTTGGTGCCGGTAAAGAAGTCATTGGCACCACCATATTTCCTTTGGTCATTTTGGAGGGTGGTATGTCTGGGAAGCAGATTCCTTCCCTATAGGCCAGCACTGCAAACCTGCAGGGATCTGGTCCTCAGATGGACACACAGGGCAGTAGCCCAGTGTCACCTGACAGGTAAGGCCTCCCTCGCTGAAGCCCGAATCTCCGGAGGGGCTGCCCCAGTGTGACTGTCGAACAGTGGTGGCTGTTCTAGGTGCCATTACTCACACACCTGTCCTGATGTGACTTGCTCGCTCGACCAGGAGCACGTCTTGCCTTAGTGCCTTGTTACTGACTCATCGTCGTAATCTGAAAACCCTGCTCAGCCATGAATCAATCTCCTAACAATGTAGACAATTAAAAGAGACATTTATTGACTCACTGGATGAAGTGCACTAATGAAATTGTATGGCAGCCCTCAGAGTAAAAGGTTTGTAAAAAAAAAAAAAAAAAAAAAGCTCATCCCTTTGTGCCTGTCAGTGGGTGAGGCACTGGGTCTGGGCATTAGTCAGGATTCTCTAGAGGGAGCAGAAGCAATGGAAAAAAGAATGTATGCATGTATGTATAAATGGAGGCGTACTGATTAGCTTACATGGCTGGAAGCTGGGTAGTTCAACGATGGACATCTGCTCCTGCAAAGGCCAGGAACCTGGTAGTGGCTTAGTCCAAGAAAATGATGCAACAGAGCAGACAGCAATGCAGCCCCAGCAGGAGGCTGAAGGGAGCAATGCAGCCCCAGGAGCAGGCTGGAGGGAGCAATGCAGCCCCAGCAGAAGACTAAAGGGAGCAATGCAGCCCTAGCAGGAGGCTGAAGGGAGCAATGCAGTCCCAGCAGCAGGCTGGAGGGAGCAATGCAGTCCCAGCAGGAGGTTGGAGGGAGCAATGCAGCCCCAGCAGGAGGCTGAAGGGAGCAATGCAGCCCCAACAGGAGGCTGGAGGGAGCTCCTGGGAGAGTTGCTAGGGTGAGCCTGTGGAAGGGGATGGAATTGGATGCCCATTGGGTGAGGAAAGCAGCAATAGACATGCTACACAGGGAATCACTCAGGGAGCGTGCAGCTTATGTGACTGCAGGCTTCCTCCTTCCCTTCTCTCCCATGTGGGGCCTTAGCCTATTGCTCAGTGCTGCCCAAATTCACGGTGGTTCTTTCCCTTTTAGCAACTGTTCTACATGCCAGTCTTTAGTAGAAATACCCCAGTAGACACACCTAGAGGTGTGCTGTTTTAGCTTTCCGTGTCTCTCGGTCCAGGGAAGTTGACAGTCAACACTAACCATTGCGGCTGCCAAGGGTGACATGGTTCCTGTCTTCAGGAAGGATACAACAGAGTAGAGGAGACCAGCAAAAAGACAAGAGACTGCAACATGTATACTAATGGAAGCCAGGCACACTTAATGGCAAGAAATAGGAACATGGAAGACCCTAAGCCAGTACTGGAGAAGAGGCATGAGGAAAAGTTTGAAAAAATTAAAAGAACAGAAAATTGAATCTGGGCAGAGGAAGTAGAGAGGCATTCTCTCTCTCTCTCTCTCTCTCTCTCTCTCTCTCTCTCTCTCTCTCTCTCTCTCTCTCTCTCTCTCTCTCCCCATGTGTGTGTGTGTGTGTGTGTGTGTGTGTGTGTGTATGATTTAACATGTAAATATGTGGTTTGCATATGCTGGATAGTAAAAGAGAGGCCTGAATTACATCATGAAGGGTTTTAGCATGGTAAACCTGGCCTTGGTAGGTCTTGCCTTTTCCCCTTCACTCTCCCCTACTAAACTCTTAGCTTGCATTTCTGCCCCAAAGTTAATCCCATATCCAGCCACTTCCCAATGCCTGACTAAGACTCCAAGTTCTAGCTTTCAAAACAGCAAGGTCCAGCAATCAAAATTCATTATTTGGTTAACGTGTCCAATCAGGACTTTCCAACTCATCCTAGACCAGACTTCTCCTTTTTCTCATTAAAAATCACTCCTGCAGGACACCTACTGTCCTTGTCTGATTCAGAGGCAGTCCCCCAACCTTGCTTGTCCCTCTGGGGTTATAAATCTCCTTTGTGTTGAGAATGTGGTATCAGGGTGTGTTCTGTGCTGACTATCAGGCCCCTTCGAGCAGCCCATCCTATTCCATCATGGATTGAGATTCAATATGAGGATGATGGATAGCCCCCTGGATGAATTATGATTGCTTCATCCCAATGAACTGTGATTGCCATTTCTCTTGGCCACCTGTACTTGTAGGCTGGTCACTTAGCTGCTCAGGGTAATGACTCCCTTGATGAGGAAAAAGACACTGTACTGTGGTGATATTTTGTTTGTGCTCTAACAAATAGTTTGTCTGAAGATCAGAGTGCAGAGCTAGCCACACTAGTTAGTCAGAGAGGCCAGGCAGTGGTGGCACACACCGTTAACCCCAGCATTCTGGAGACAAGAGGGCAGATGAATCGTTGTGAATTCAAGGCCACCTTGGGCTGCACTGAATCGATCCTGTTTAAAATAGAAACAGACAGATGGCGGTGGCTCACACCTTTAATTCCAGTACTTGGGAGTCACACAGCTTTAATCCCAGCTCTAGGGAGGTGGAGACAGGAAGGGATATGGCTGGGCAGAAAGAGGAATATAAGGCAGGAGGAGACAGGAGGGCAAGGCATTCAGTCTGAGGATTTGTAGAGACAGGATCTTGCCCCCTTGGTTCTGAGGATGTCATAGTGGTAAGAACTAGTGGCTGGTTGTTCTGCTTCTCTGATCTTTCAGCATTAACCCCCTAATATCTGACTTTGTATTTTTATTATTAAGACCAATTAGATTCGTGCTACACTGTACTTTGAGAAATAGGTTTTATTCATCTCCCCCTTTTCCTTCCAGAAAGTGGACATGGTCCCACATCCAACATCTCTTGAAGTCACCAACTCAGGACCACGACACAGGGTGTGAGAACAAAGACAACACACTAAGGACCAAGCAGAAACTGGTCCTAATGATACCTTTGAGCATCCAAATATACTATTGCTGAGCCTCCTAAGTAAAGTGTTCTATACTTTTCTACCACGTGTTCTGTGTTCGGTGGAATATGTGAGGGTAACAGACTCTAAAGTAGTGACTTATGCCCAGCAGACGCCTATCTCCTGTTCTTGAGGTGTTGCAGGTCAGTGGCAAGGGGAGCGGAGGCAGAGCTATCTGGATCGGATGGGGCAATGGACAACGGAAAAGGAATGCTTCTGCATCTCTTCTCACTCTCCACATCAGCTAAACGATGCCTTTCACTCCAGGAACTTAGTCCTTATCGAGTAACGTGTTTAGAATACAGCAGAAGCTGGACTCTTTCCGTGTATCGCTCCTAGTCACTCCACATCTGGAATCAAAGCTCTGGAAAGATAAAGAAGATGGAAATATTGTTTGAGGAGGTTTTCTGTACCAGTATCATTTCCACATTCCAGCACACTGGACTGAACTGATCAGATCTAAGCTAAGGACAATATTGAACATGCAGAGAAGAGGAAACCTCACTCACCTTCTTATGGATGCCAGTCTCTGCCACAAGTGGTAAACTGAATTCTATGGCTTATGTTATTTGGAACTAAAAGAATTATTTGTTGATCCAATGGGCTTGGAGATCCAGGGACACATCTTTGTAAATTCTGGTGATATTTTCTTTGACTATAAATCGAGATTTTTTTTTTCCAAATATAACCCATTTGTTAGGGAGGGAATAAGCCAAAGGAGTGGAGAGCAGCGCCTAGCTGGTGTTGAGGAGGGGCGGGGAGATGAAGCTTCACGCTGTTCAGTGACCCATCTAACCCTGAAAGCTTCTCTTTGCTGTTTGTACAAAGAACAATTCAGACATCTCAATGGCCTGGAGGGACTTCCTCGAGGATGAGTGGGCTCATGACTCACAAAGAACAAGTCTATAGACCGTAGTCACCCAAATATTGTTTTTGAGGGAAGGGCCTTCTGGGTGGAAAACACAAAGAGCTGTCCTTGCATCTGCTTCCCCTCTATCAGCCACCAGCTTCGACAAACAGCCGAAAAAAGTCTGGAAGGAAAATGTGCTCGACTCCCCTTCCTGGTGAAGATATTTTATGTGGACACCTAGCAACCCAGATCCCGAAATAACTTCATGTGGACAACATTCCAAACACAGCCCTTTCTCCCCCTTCCTCCTTATCCTTACTCCTGAGCCTTCAGATGTGGAAGCTCTGACTTTGGGGGTGGGGGGTTTAACTGTATAAAGTCACCCTAAAAGACAGCCAATAATGGGAACTGACTGGAAATTTCCTCACTAGGGATTTAGCTGGGACCTGAGTTTTCTTGAAAGGCTGTCTGCATCAGGCCATGGTCCTTCCTGAACACTTTGGTCATTCAAGCATGTGCCAAGAACCTGAGACTGACGAGGGAAACAGCTGTGGGTCTCAGGTGGCATAAGCCATGATTAGACTGCCAGGTTTCTGCCCTCTGACTGGCTAGCAGTGGCCACCAGCAGCCCTTTCTTAAATGCCCTAATCCCAAGGATTAAGCAACAAGAGAGCCCTCAAGGGTAGCTTGGATGGGAAACAAGGACTGTAGGTACCATTCACCTAAATAGAGGCCGATATGTGGTTAAATCCAATCTGCAAAGGCAGGGGCTTTGCTACAGCCATCCCATTCCCGTCCCTCACCTGTGCTCTTCTCTAACTTGAAGGTGAAGCATAGGCAGGAATGGTCCTTTGAGCCAGGGTTTGTGCTAAGGGTTTTGCTAGGAGTGTCTCATTTAACTCTCATTAAAACTTTATCAGGTAGGCAATACTGTTGTCTTTAGTTGACAGGCAATAAAACCAAAGGTAAGTAGTTATCTACATCACAGAGTTCAAAAGTGATCCAGGCAGGATGCAAGCCCAGAAATATAGCTCTAAACCAATACTATACCCCCACTTCTCATTAAATAAATTAAACAGATTTTGGCTGGGCTTGACTAAGATCCATTCATGCTCAATAAATGACTGTTTGGTAGCACCGTGTCCATACTACACAGTAACATAGAGGTTATCTTGCATCCTGTGTGACTGTGAGAAAATGACTCATTTATTAGGGTTTTGTGACAGATTAACACCCAAACTCTTGGTGAATGACAGATAAGGTCAGGAGGCTGTGGCTAAATGAAAAATCCGCATTGCATCTTTAGCACAGTAAGCTGGAGGGTCTCGCTGGCAGTCCTCATTGGAGCTCCCTGGATAGGAAAATTAAATTAAATTAATTGCTATTATAAGTTTTCTTTAACAAAGATTATTCTCCCAATATGTCAATAATATGAAAAAATTGGAAAATGCAGTAAAGTGATGAGAAATAAAGATATCGAGACAATTTTAATGCTCAAAGATGGGCAACGTATTGACATTTTTGTATGTGAACTGAGATTTGTCTTCACTCTTCTTTCTTGTTTTCTTTGCTGATAGCACGAGAGACCTTTAAATTCCCATGTACCTGAGTCACCGGATCTCTAAATCTGGTCCCTCTGGCTGGGGACTTTGAGAGAGCCTGCTATTGGCTGATTCTCCGCCCTGGAATCTCAAGGGTGCAGTAAGAAAGACCCTGGCAGGACAGTGGCCAGAGAGGCTGCTCCCAACAGGGTGACAGAGGCCCCGCTATCTCAGGGAAAAAATGCTCAGCACTGAGCCAGTATTCTGCACAAGGGTCGACCCAATCCAGAAGGAAGTTTTCCTGGGCCTGGTTCCCACTCTCGTGGTCACATCACGGTGACACAGCAGGAAGCTGGGCCTCCCCAGAGCCCAGGTCTCTCACAGGAAAGCGCTGTCAGGGGTTTCCGAATGGCCATCAGTTCATGCACAGGGGGTGAGAAGCAGCATTCCAGCCCGCAGTGTTTATCCACAGGCTGGGCTGGGGCCACAGGGCTGGGCTGGGGCCCTTCCTCCATGCCATCCCGATGTGCTGTTGATGCCTACTGTGGGGCCAAATACCAGATCTGCGCTGAGCCTTGCCAGACAGATCTGCCTGGAGATGTGAAAAACCTCCCTTCAGGCGCTTGCTAAAAATGATGAACATGGGGAAATGTGTTTTGCAGCTGAAAGAAATCTATCTTAAAGCCTTGGGCATCTTCTTCCTTTGATGGGACAGTTCCCCATAGCCTGAATGAAAGGGACTGTCTTCTGCGCTGGCCTTATCTCCAGAAGGAGTTCTGTTGTTTGTGGAGGAGCTGAGCTGAGATGCCAGGTGAGGGTGCTGTTATCCTCAGCTGACCTGCGTCTTGCTTAAGAGTGAAAGCCCATGCTTTCAAATCTCTATGATTTGTCCTTAGTAGAAGGTAGTTAGTTACTCAGCCTCAGTTGGAGGGGAGAAAAAGGGAGGGATCCACAGGTTCTCTCAGCTTCCACATCCAGCACTGGCCATTTGCCAAGAAGTCACCTTTCATCTTTGAGTCCTCGGCTTCCTCCCAGGTTTCTCTCTTCCATTAGGGCCATTTGCTCAGTGATGCCTCTGACAGCTGTCAGTCCAAGGTTCGTGAAGGATCATGATAAGGACCTTTCTGAACTGCTAGATTCTAGGGCCCCAATTTGAGTTCTCCAAAATCTTAGGGCTACATTTTATCCACTCATATTCCTTGGAGCCTGGAGACCCCTGTGAATTACAGACTGGGACTCTGGTAATCAGAATGGTGGACTACTCCAACCAGCTCTGAGGTGTTAGCTGACCGAATAGTGAGTTATTTGAGGATGATACTATTTAATACGTTCTAGGGAGTGGCAGCGGAGCCGGGGTGGCATCACAACTGCTCAGACTATCACCGGTAGTTCATGAGAGCTGTGCTGTTGGTGCTGGGTGGCAGCTTTAGGCTCCAGGATTCTTGTTACTATTATCTTTCATTTCTCTGGCAGACTTACATAACCTCTGTCTACTCCCTCTGTCTGCTGCTATGACCTCCCAAACATTCAATGAACTTTGTTCTCTTTGACATCCAGTTCCTCCACTAAGCTTAGTATGTTATCTCTCTCCGTTAGGTCCACAAAACTGCGCTATAAACACAACCATGTCCTTAGCCACAGTGGAACCCAGTGCCACCTTAAGAAGATGATTTGGGGCCGGGAGGGATGGTCCAAGGGGTAGAAGTGCTTGCTATGCACACCTGAGGATCTGAGTTCGGATTCCCAGCATCTGCAGGTAAAACTGGGCGTGGCCTTGTGCCTGTAACCCTGGAACTGGCTGCAGGGGGGTGCTGGGTGGGGACAAGAAGATTTTTAGGGCTTGTTGGCTTCTGCCCTAGCCATGAATTGGTGAGGTCTAGGTCTAGTGAGATCCTGTCTCAGGAGAATAGGACAGAGAGTGATAGAAGAGAACACTCAATGTCATCTGCGCCCCCGCTGTGTGTGTGTGTGTGTGTGTGTGTGTGTGTGTGTGTGTGTGCGTGTGTGTTGAAGACTGACTCATGCTTCAAAACCACTATTCTACTGATCTTGGGCGTATTTTGGTATGTAACATTTCTTTCACAGGCTGACAGAGGATTAAATGGGAATTGATTTGTTTTCCAGGTGTTTTACCTGAGCACCCAAAGATAACAAAGAACTCCAGTCTCTAAAGATACTGCCAGCTCATAATGTAGGCTTTGCTTAAGCAAGGCCCAACACCAGGTCTATCTCCTGTCTTGTTGCCTGCCGCCATGTTAGAAGACCCTGAAGTGTCTACGGTTCCTACCAAAGCAGGTTACAAAGCAAACCTGCAGTGGAGAAAAACAGTGGGCATACATGCCAGGCCAAGAGTATGGTATCAGATTCCAGAAGCTCCAGCCTGGAATATGGCACTTGGTCCCTTGCCTGTAAAGTACGCTCTTCTGAGTCCAGTCGTGGAGGAAGAAGACACAACAGAGCTTGTAGAAAAGGCAAGCACTGCAAAGAGAAAAACATGAGCCGTCTCTGCGGGTTGCTGGGCTGGCTCAGGCCTGATGGTGGAGACAGGAAAAGGGCTCTGGGAGAAGAGTCTGGTTAATTCTGGATAGCAGTTTGGTTCCTGGCAATTAGAACCGTCCACACGTGAAGCGGATCCAAAGGCTGGGGGATCATCTCAGAGGGTCTGCAGGGACCGCTCTGACATAGTCAACTGAAAAGAAGCAACCCTAGTGTAGAAAAGCTTGCCTCCCGCCAGCCTCCAGTGACCTGGGCCACTTCACTTCCCGGGCTTCAGATTCTGGGGTGATGGGGGTAGACACAGTCTTCTTTATTCTGCCTACAAGGATTACAGAAAACAATGCATGTTATATGCAAAATAAAGAAAAGAAGTCTCTAGAAGTTGAAGAGAGGAGACAGACAGGAGGGGACACTAGCAGAACAAAGGTCACCAAGGTGAGCTGTCCAGCTCTTTTTTTTCCTGATTTTTTTTTTTTTTTTTTGATGAGGATGTTGGAAACATGGGAACACCATGGGGACATAAGACCCAACAAACGCCTACTGGCTCCAGTTAATGTACCAACAAAGAGGTAGCCACTTTCCAAGATCAAGGGACTCTTTAGACAGAAATTGTTCTATTCCAGTTAAATATCAAATAAAAATCTGTGGACTTTAAGGCCAACAACCCCAGAAAAGACCAAGATGGTAAGACATTATCTCTACCCTCTCTAGGCCGTGACATGGCGTCTAACCACCCCTGATGTCAGGGCGGCTCCGCAGGAGACTAGGGGGGTGTTATCTAAAAAGGGGGCAAGTCTCCAGCTCTCTGAGTTCCCACATCAAGAATCTAGGAAGACAAAAAACAAAATAACACAAGGAAACCGAAGAAAGAAAACAATATAGATAAGAATACAAATCAGTGAATTTGAAAACAAAAAAGCAATAGAACAATAGGGCTTTTAGAAAGGGTCAATAAAATGGGGCGATGTCTAGCAGGATGGACCTATAGAAACATCAGAGATGGAGGGGGACCTCTCTAGAGCTCATCACATGCAGAGGAAGAGAGAAGTACCACAGTAAACCCCACCAGTGATGAGAGAGAGCCAATACTCACCCAGCGTGCATCAGGTACCTCGTCAGGAAGGCGTTTATTCTATGGACCCAGGCTGGCTGATCGTGTGAAAGTTAATCAACACGATCCACCTCGAAAAATTAAAGAACATTCACGTGACCATTTTATTTTATTATATGTGTGTGTAGACAGGCAGGCAGGCAGATAGATAGACAGACAGACACACACACACATACACACACACACACTCACACACATACACAGGTAGGTGCCCAAATAAGCCAGAAGAGGACTTCAGATCCCCTGGAACTGGGGTGACAGGATGCTACGAGCCACCTGATGTGGGTGCTAGGTCTTCTGCAAGAGCTGTAAGTACTCTCAACCATCGAACCAGCTCTCCAGTCCCATGTGACCATTTTAATTGTTGGAAGAGAAACACTTGGACACCTTGAAAATGAAGATTTACAGGGAAATCTCTATCCTTGCTTTCTGATGAAGGGAAGATGGCTCCGATCCTCTCCGTTTTATACAGGGTGCTCCTGGAAGTTCTAGCCAGTGCCACAGGAAAATCATACAGAATGAAAACAAAAATAAATAAAACTTCCCTTTTGCCATAGCATGACTCCCTAGAAAATCTTACGTCAGCGAATGGAGCTTTCTGGAGCCAATAAGGGTGCTCATCAAGATAAAAGTCTATATAAAACATGTACATTAAAAACTAATCGTATTTGTACATGCTAACAACCAACTCATGCATACTGAACATGGCACAATACCATTTATAATCACTCAAAATTGGAAAGAACAATATATTCTAATCTAATAAAAAGATATAGAACTGAAAACTACAAAATACTGATGAAAGGAATCAAAGATGCATAAACAGAGGGACATAGCACATTCCTGACTGGAAAATTGGACTTAGTAAAGAGGTGAGTCCTACTCTATGTTCCAGCTAGGTGTGTGCTCAGAAAAGCCACCTGCGCTGGCTTTCTGGGCTCCCTCTCCACTCCTCTGCTCGGTGCTCCTTAGACTCATTAGACAGGATTCTCTTTTTCATCTGCTGTATCGGATTTCCTGTGTCCTACCGTGTCAGGGATCACCATATCAAAGGTCAGCACAGCAGAGGTCACTATGTCAGAGGTGGCTGTGAAAACCAGTTCTGAGGACATGAAAGACAAGAAGGACACTCCAGAGGAGTCAGAGAATTTTTTCCCTTAAAAGTACTTTAAAAAGGAAAAGTTATGGTCTTATTTACATTTTATACTTTGAGCATATTGTTAGGGTTCATATATGAACATAAACTGAAGGGATCTCACAAGGGTTTAGCCATTTTTTTAAAATGACATCGGGTGACCAAACATGGCTGGAAACAATTTCTGCTCTGCTTCTAATTTGACTTTGGGTGTGAACATGCTCACCATGGTCTCAGAGAAAAAAATATCAACAAAAACAACAGGTAACAGCTCTGACTGCAAATGTCCCAGGAGGGTTTTCTTTTTCAGTGCACTTCACTGTACTCTAAGTAGTTGGCATCCATAAGATTGCTAAAAAAGGCCCCAAATGAAAAGTTGCCTTGTCACCCCTCTCTCTCTCTCTCTCTCTCTCTCTCTCTCTCTCTCTCTCTCTCTCTCACACACACACACACACACACACAAGTTTGATGTGTATGTAAAATAATAGCCAACATTAAACTAGACTTTCTCTTTTGCTAAGATGTTTAACAAAATAAACTTTGCCAGAATTTGTTCAGATATATACAGAATGATCCGAGTGTGAAAGACCCTCAGAGTGGTCCTTCCCTCAGGAAGAGACCCCTGAACCCAAGGAACAGTCGAGACCACTGGCTGCAACGGCAAGAGGTTATTTATTGAGCGGTGCACAGGTACCTGCAGGCGCCAGAGTCTATTTGGAAGACTTGCGAGCCCTCAGGCTGGGCAGGGGGTCTTCTATATGGAAACAGGCGGGGCGGAGCAGGCATACAGAAGCAGAAACATGGTTACAGGAATCCCATTGGTCAGTTCGAATGAGGTGATGGGTTTACTTGAGGACAAGTTCCTCAAGGACATGAAGATCTGATAATAGCTGACTTGGCCCTATCTAGGGCACATGTAGTTTTCCCCAGAACTGTTCGTTCCCCTCCTAAGCCTGGTGTCTGACCACAGATATCTTGTTTGGCAGCCTAGGAGTACCCACTTTACCTTGAACATACCCTTGTTTGTGTGAAAGCCTTGCAAAATGGCATTACAGCAGCTAAGCTGGGGTCTTTCAAGTGTGTGTGTGTGTGTGTGTGTGTGTGTGTGTGTGTGTGTGTATCTGTCCAGACATATAACACTAATATGACCAACTTGACTCCAGATTGGTTTATCATTATTTGCAAAGATGTATGAGAACTGAGGACTTGTTGAGCTTGCCAGCTTAGCCATAGCCATCCTGGACAGGAATAAAAAGCCAAAAGAGGAGATGGTGCAACCGGGAAACTGTCTGGACCAGCTTGTTCGCTTGCTTGTTTTCCCCCTCTCTCTCTTTCTACATTCTTCTACTTCTGGTTGTAAGCATTCTTTTTTTTGGGGGGGGGGGAATTACTCGCTCAGGTCTAGATCACAAAGTGGTGTAGGAGGGTCTTCTGTCTATGTGTTACTTTCATTGGTTAAATAAAGAGACTACCTTGGCCTTTTGATAGGGCAGAAAATTAGGTAGGTGGAGTAGACAGAACAGGATGCTGGGAAGAAGGCAGGCAGAGAGAGCCACCATGGAGCCAGCCACCAGGTCAGATGTTGAATCTTTCCTGGTAAGCCACGACCCCGTGGTGACATACAGATTACTAGAAATGGGTTGAATCAAGATATGAGAATTAGCCGATAAGAGGCTAGAAATAATGGGCCAGGCAGTAATTTAATTAATACAATGTGGTGTGGTTATTTTGGGTATAAACTAGCTGCATGGTGAGGACACAGCCTGCCGCTCTTCATTACAGCAGAGTGGCTCTCCAATGTGGTAACGAACTCCACATAAAACCTGAGAGGGCTTGAAAAGGAATTCTAGACACAAATATAGAGTTTAACACAGACTTTTGCTGTTTGCTGGTGGGCTTGCCGCAAAGAAATTTTCCTGACACAGCAGCAGGAAAAAAACTGGCTGTTTTAAAATGCAGCTTTCTGGGCTATGCTGCCACGGCAAACTCTGGCTATAAAGCATTTTAATGGCTTTTCTGGACCTGGTGTTTGTGTGTCTGCTTGGGATCCAGAGAAAAGTAGCTGAGACCATGCCCGTGGATCAGCTCTTCCTGCCTGGGCAGACAGCAGAATCAGGCTTGGGCAGGCAGGAGAGCATGGCGGATTCCTGCCGCCATACAGAGAGATGTTTCCAGGCTGCCCAGTGCTCTGTGTGGCAGATTAGGCTGTAACTCAGAAAGCAAGATTTTATGTGCCACATGCTCAGTCTCAGAGTTAAAGTGCTTAGCGTGGCTCCTACCTGGAGGCCCCAGAGCTAGCAAAAATGGTACGTCTACCATTTTGAAATTTGAGAGAGGTGGAGCCAACATCCAGAGCAGCTGCAACCAAGCTGTTTAACATGTTAAAAGCTCTTCAAGACAGTGAAGAATTACAGATTCATATTTGGACATATTCAGACATAAAAGACCTCTAAATGGGTTATAGTGTTGGATGGGTGTACGTAGGCTTGGGAGAGAGAAGAAAAAGAATATAGAGAATAAAGTTAATGCCTTAAAATTAATGCCTTAAAAAAGGTAAAGTCTTTAAAGAGACAGAGTACAGATAGTTATAGAGTAAAAGAAATAAAGAAAAATAAGCCACATAAAAATGGAAAATTCACAGAGAGTCTGGATTATGTTTATTGTGTTTTCTTTGAATTTTTTGACTGTGAAAGAGCTAAATACAGAGAGACATTTCATTGTGTGGTCTGCTAAACTAATCCAACATGTATATTATAAAGCTATCATGACTTCAGAATTTGGGTCTAAGGATATGATGTTTTGGAAAAGAGGTTATTCTATTGTTTTCACAGAAGATGAGAACCTGTGCATTGCTTCTAGACCAATATGGTATAATAGACCACACCCTACAGAAAAGCTGCTGTGAACACTTTCAGAAAATTACTTCACTTAACTGCCAACTGAGATGAACTTAGCAGACAGGTTATACCATGAAAGACCTGAATAACAGCACCCCCATACAGCTCAAAGCAGTTTGGAGAGAAATAACTGTGCCCATATTCCCAAATATTATCTATAAATGTCCTTTTACATTTAAAGGGGGACATGATATAGATATGAATAATTTACATTGCTATAAATTTTGCTTTGTTGATATAAATTTAAGGTCAATTTTGTTATATGCATATGTATTTCTTATATTGATTAAAGTATTGTGATTGTGTAGTTCATTTAAAAATGTAGTGTATAACTAGGAAATATAGGTTATTAGTGGATAATCATTGATAATAGTCAAGCTTGTAGTCATGTTAGTTAGATTTTCTAGATGTGCATAGATATATTTCAGATAGGCATTCTTCATATCTTTCAAAGACTACAGAATATGGCATCTAAATGTTTTGATAACTTAGAGCTTTTCATGACAATGAGACATGTCTGCTCCTGGCAGCACCAATGTACTTCAAGAGGAAGATGGGCATCAAAGAG
>NW_026067977.1:3431411-3433960 GCF_014885135.2 Alexandromys fortis
GGATTATGTTTATTGTGTTTTCTTTGAATTTTTTGACTGTGAAAGAGCTAAATACAGAGAGACATTTCATTGTGTGGTCTGCTAAACTAATCCAACATGTATATTATAAAGCTATCATGACTTCAGAATTTGGGTCTAAGGATATGATGTTTTGGAAAAGAGGTTATTCTATTGTTTTCACAGAAGATGAGAACCTGTGCATTGCTTCTAGACCAATATGGTATAATAGACCACACCCTACAGAAAAGCTGCTGTGAACACTTTCAGAAAATTACTTCACTTAACTGCCAACTGAGATGAACTTAGCAGACAGGTTATACCATGAAAGACCTGAATAACAGCACCCCCATACAGCTCAAAGCAGTTTGGAGAGAAATAACTGTGCCCATATTCCCAAATATTATCTATAAATGTCCTTTTACATTTAAAGGGGGACATGATATAGATATGAATAATTTACATTGCTATAAATTTTGCTTTGTTGATATAAATTTAAGGTCAATTTTGTTATATGCATATGTATTTCTTATATTGATTAAAGTATTGTGATTGTGTAGTTCATTTAAAAATGTAGTGTATAACTAGGAAATATAGGTTATTAGTGGATAATCATTGATAATAGTCAAGCTTGTAGTCATGTTAGTTAGATTTTCTAGATGTGCATAGATATATTTCAGATAGGCATTCTTCATATCTTTCAAAGACTACAGAATATGGCATCTAAATGTTTTGATAACTTAGAGCTTTTCATGACAATGAGACATGTCTGCTCCTGGCAGCACCAATGTACTTCAAGAGGAAGATGGGCATCAAAGAGTCTCCTTATGGAGTTGGTTAGCCATTTCGGCAAGAAACTGCTCTTGCCTGGACTGTTACATAAACTGGACACAAAGAACCCACAGAGAGAGGACTGCTGAACTTGCCTAAAGGTGAGGTGGTCTTTCAGGGTTCCTGATTCATAAAAGAGTCTGCGAGACATTCTGCAGAATACAAAAGAAAGTGACTGAACTGTCTTTAAAATTTCCTGCTTCACAAAAATATCTGCTGGATACTATGGGCCTAAAGGTCAAAGATGAATGTTCCAAAGGTACAAAAGAACTTTGGGTGACTGTCCAGACAGCGAGATGTCTCTGACATTTCTAGAGTTTCAGAAGTTGCTGACTTCTTGTTTACTTAGGTAATATTATATCCTTCTGGAGTCTTTGATGGCATTGAAGAATAGATAGATAGTTATAGTTTTTGTTTGCCTTTGTTATGATAAAAGATAAAATAGATCTAAATATTGTAACTGTAATTCTTGCTTGATAACTGTTTTGTTATATATAATTTTACTATGTTAAAGTTAAAGCCTTTCTTTTTTATTTAAACAGAAAAAGGGGAAATGGTGTAGGAGGGTCTTCTGTCTATGTGTTACTTTCATTGGTTAAATAAAGAAAACTGCTTTGGCCTAGTTGATAGGAGGAACTCAGGTAGGTGGGGGAAGACAGAACAGAATTCTAGGAGGAAGAAATCAGAGTAAGAGAGAGCTGTCTGCCATGAAGCAGCCAAATCAGACATGTTGAATCTTTCCTGGTAAGCCATGGCCTCGTGGTGACATACAGATTATTAGAAATGGGTTGAATCAAGATATGGGAGTTAGCCAATAAGAAGCTAGAAATAATGGACCAGGCAGTAATTTAATTAATACAATTTGGTTTGGTTATTTTGGGTATAAACTAGCTGCATGGCAGGAATGCAGCCCACCGCTCCTCATTACAACAGAGACCTCTTAGATGAAGGTATTAAGAATCAGTTTGACTGTATGCACTGTGCACAGTGCATACAAATACTCATCTATCCTGAAAAACTCAAGGTCTCCAGTGGCAGCATGGGCCATGCAGCTAACTGTTTAAGAGGCAGGTGGATGGAAGCCCTGGGATGGAAGATTGCACACAAGATTTCTTTACCATTATAAAAATTAAAATGCATTTCTGCAAAACTAAATTGAAATTAAAAGAACTGGGACAATGAAAATAGTCCAGAAAAATAATGCAATATGGAGAATCCATCTACCCAATTTTGTGACTTTATAGCTAGAGTAATCAGAACTTGGTGGCATTGGTGGACAGAGAAATACAGATCAATGGGAGAGTAAAGACAACCCAGAAACAAACCCACACAGACGTGTCCAAATGATCAAAAGATTGTTTTTTCACTATACCGTTACAAGAAAAGGATAGAGAAAAATTTGCCTTCACAGTGCCTACTTATAATAATTCTCAGCCTAATAGGAGATATCAATGGACTGTCCTCCCACAGGGTATGCTCAATAGTCCTACATTGTGCCAATATTTTGTAAGTAAGCCATTGGAAATAATTCGTAAACAATTCCCCAAGTCCATAATTTATCATTACATGGATGACATCTTATTATCTGATTCAAATAAAGATATTTTAGAAAGGATGTTTGAAGAAGTAAAGAAAGTCTTGCCTAAGTGGGGATTACAAATTGCCCCTGAAAAGATTCAAAGAGGAAATTCTATTAATTACCTAGGTTACAGAATAGGGTT
>NW_026067977.1:3438100-3468442 GCF_014885135.2 Alexandromys fortis
GAGACTCCCTTCCTGGTTGCACAGATGGCTGTTGTCTGGGATTGTGATCTGTAAGTTTTTTCCCCTTTAAATAAATAACACCCTATTAATCATAACTCCAAACTGGTGTTGCCTTGTTCGTGACTTACGCCTTCAGTAACCCTGTAAAGACAACCTCCTTCATGAATGATCAGGCAACACACAGCCAACCTGGACCAAGAATAGAGGACTTAAGACTATATTATTACAGAAAAATACACTCTAAGTGGATCAGGACCTAAATGAAAAAATATAAAGCTATGAAACTTTCAGAAAGGAAATAGAGAGAGTGTCTGGGATCTGGTCTGATGTGAAATCCCTTAGACTTGACACCCAACCACCACACATAGAGGAAAGCAGACTGGGTCAAAATTCAGGCTTTGATGCACAAACTATCCTCTTATAAGACTTAGAGATTCGTTGCAGCTGCATGCCAGAGAGCCAGCCAAAGACTAATGTCTAGAGCACACAATGATCTTTCAGTGCTCAGTAGTAAAGAAATAACATAACCTAATTAGAAAAAGGCAAGAGGTGGAGGCATGCTTCACTGAAGAAGAATAAGGATAACAGATAGGCACGTTAAGTACATTCAACAGTATTAGTCACAGGAAATGCAAATTACAACTGCTGAGATAGTATCACACACCGAACAGACCTGACTAAATGCAAAACTATGGCACCACAAAATGATGATGAGGATGGGGAGAACGTGGCACTCAGACCCTGCTGACATGCCTGTGAGTGGTCCAGTCACAATGGAAATCAGTCTAGAAACTTCTTTACAAACTGAACTTATAGTTAGTACAATTCAGTAATTACATTCTGGGCATTTATGCCACGGGAAAGAAAAACATATTTTCACATAAAAACCTGCATGAGAATTTTCTAAGCTGTATTCCCAATGGTAAAAACAAAACGGAAGCAGCTCTGATACCTTTCAGCAGATTTAAAATAAGGCAAACCAGTGCAGTCGTTCCATGGACTATTACGGAGCAACCAAGAAAGAAAAGTTATTCATAAAAAGAACAACCTGGCTAAATCTCAGGACCGGTTAGCTGAGCGTGAACGTGCCCAAACTAAAGGCTACAAAACGTGGGCTCCACTCACAAAACATTCTTGAAGTAACCAAAAAAGTGGCAGTAATGGAGAGTAGGTAGGTGGGTTAGGGAGTTAAAGAAGGGTAGAGATGGGAGAGAAATGAGCAGGGCAGAAGGAGCCCTTGGAGCCTCTCTGTGGGGACAGGAGTGCTCTGCTCCTCAGCCAGACTAGTGTCAGCATCTGCCTATAATGGACCACAATTTCCAGGGTACCACGGACAAGGAAAAGTGGGATCAGGTCATACAGGCTTGGCTTATTACTTCTTTCAACTGTTCACTAACCTTAAATTATCTCAGAATGAAAAATTCTTTTCTAAATAATTAAACCTTAATACTTGAGAGGTAGAAGCAAGAGACTGGGAGTTTGAAGCCAGGTTGGGCCACATAGTGAAACCCTGTCTTAATGACATCCAGCACCCCCCCAAAACAGTGGAATCTCAGAACCAAAAAAAGGGTTTATTTATAATTATAATTATGTGTATGTGACTACGTGTGTATTTGCATTTGAGTGCACTGCCTGTGGAGGCCAGAAGAGGGCGTCAGATCCCCTGGAGCTAGAGCTACATAGCTGCCTGCTGTGGGTGGGAACTGAACTTGAGTTCTCTAAGTACACACTCTTAACTCTCTCAAGCCCCAGCATCTCAGAACTTAACTCTTGGGAAGTACTAGCAAGAAATGACTTAATTACTTAGATTAATCCTAGGTCAATCAGGCCCTCTTCTGCATAGCTCCACAATAGTGGGTCCTCACCTGAATTCCCACATTGATCTTGCTGTATGATGATGAACAGTTTGCCTCACTGCCCCACCCACTGCATCACCTCCATTTTATTTTTTAAGCATGCAGACTGTATCTCACTCACCTTCTGCTTCGGCTAGTTATCTGCCTAGATTTAAGATCTGGTGTGTAGTTGCTTCCCAACAAATATCTGTTGTGTGGGCAAGTCGATGTCTACGCGGCAGCATCGTTGTCTGAGACAGGCCTATGGGATGATTTGTAGTGCAAGGAAGCCGGATGGAAGTGAACAAAATGGAGACTCCAAGACCTGATCCAGTCCTCCAGGATGGGAAAACACAAATCAGGACCCAGGACTCCAGGACTCCAGACACGTCCAATTGAGCTGGTTGTATTGGCAAAGGGCGGCATGGGCCAGGATTCTGTCAGGGGTCTCTCAACTCTCTTTAATCTGCTTCCTTTTACTTCTTGAGGGTCCCAACATCACTTACAGCTTCTGCATACAAACAAGCTTTCCAGCCTCGCCTCAGCTGCTCAGAATTCTCCACTGCTCCAACTGAATGATGCCCCCACCTGATCTTCCTTACCCATATTGGTTAGCACTGCCAGGCTGTGCCAATAGTGACACCTGTTTATAAGGGAAAGCCTTTTCTGTTGTAGATACTATTAGGTAATTCTTAGCTACTGCGGAACCATTCCATATTTTTTCCATTTTTTTTGGTGGCTTCTTTATGTCATCCATGAAGATACAAATTTTGTCTGACGGATAGGAGTTTCCATTACATTTTCCACAGGAACAAATTTTACTCTTCAGTTTCAGCCAAGATCATGTTTTACTTCCAACATAGTAAGGGCTTCATAAACATCCACTGTCATCATTCAGTCTTTGAAACAGTAGCGTTTACAAATTTGTTTTGAACTATAACAACATATCATAAAATTTTAAGGTGTGCAATTCAGTCTCTTTTTAAAAAGTAAAAAAATCTTCGCAAGGTTTTGTAACCATCACTACTATCTAGTTCCAGGACTTCAAACAAATTCCATAAGTGTGAGCCATGCACCCTCTGCTCTAGGGTTTCTGGCAGCTAACACTTCCTTTCTCTATGAATTTGCCTATCTCGTGTAAATTACAATATTCAACCTTTGGTTCTGGCTTTTTCCACACAATGTATTGCTATCAAGGCCCATCCATACCACAGTATACAATCAGCACTTCATTACTTTTAATGGATGAGTGATATCCCATTGTGTGGACATAATAGTTTGCATGCCTAATGCATGACTATGCCTTCGTTAATCTCTTTATCAAATGATACACACTTGAGTTATTTCTGCTCTGAACTATCGTGAATAATGCTGCCTCAAGTTCTGTTTCTAAGTTTTTGTGTTGACATGTCTTTGGCTTTCATGGACATTTGCTTAGATGTTGACTTACTGAGGTGGATGCCATGAGCAGTTTATAAAAATGCTACTTTCTACACACACGCACACACACATGCATGCACGCACACACGCATGCACACGCACACACACACATGCACACACACACACATGCATGCGCGCACACACAGGTTTGTAGGTGTTGCATCTATTTCTTTTGATTGTAGCTATTCTTACAGGTGGGAAGTGGTATCATATCCCTTAGTGACTAAGAATGTTTAGTCTTTTTTTAATGAGATTTTAAATTTTCTTCTTATGAGATTTTTGTCTTTGTTTTTGCTTAATATATCTATTTTCATATACAAATTTTCTTTGGAGAAATTTCTGTTCAAACTTGATTTCTCAATTGAATTACTTAGGTTTTATTGTTGAGTAGAAAAGTCTATGTATTTTAAACACAATCCTCTTATCAGACACACAAGAATTTTTTTTTCTCATTTTGTGACTTGTCTTATACTTTCCTGGTTGGGTTATTTGGGCCACAAAAAGGTTTAATGTTGTTGGAATGCATTTGTGCCTTGAGCATCAAATGACATTGTATAACCCAAGATCACAAAGACTTAAGCCTAGCATGGTGGTTTAAATGAGTGTGTCCCCCAGAGGCTCGCATGTTTAAATGTTAGTTCCTTCTTAGTGTGACTGTTTGGGATGCATGACCTTGTTGGAGGAAGTGTGCCACTGGAGGTAGGCTTTGAGGTCTCAGAATTCCAGTTCAGGTCCAGTCTCCTCCCCTTCCTTCCTTCCTTCCTTCCTTCCTTCCTTCCTTCCTTCCTTCCTTCCTTCCTTCCTTCCTTCCTTCCTTCCTTCCTTCCTCCCCTCCCCTCTCTCTGTGTAAGTCATAGGGCAATTTGTGAAAGTGTGAAAGTCAGTTCTGTCTTTTCACCATGTGGGTTCTGGGGATAAAACTCAGGTTTTCAAGCATGGTGTAAGTGTTTTTACTTGTAGAAACCATGTTGCCAGGACCTCATGGTCTCTATTTTGAGATTAGGAAATGAACCCTGAAACTTTGTTCCTCTCTATTGCTTTGTCTGTCCCGAGTCTCTTGATTTCCCTGTAAATCTTGAGAAGAGAGGGAGGAAGAAAGAGATGGAGGGAGGCTGGAGGAAGGAAGCAGGGAAGGGGGCGCTGCTGGGGTTTTGACAGTGCCAGTTTGGGAGTGGTGCCATTTAGCAATACTGTCTTCAGATCCTTTACCGGGAAGCGGCTTCCCATTAATCTAGGCCATCTTTAATTTCTTTCAGTGGTGCTTTGTGTTCAGTGTGGTCACGTTCTTTTCTGTTTCCTTATAAGAGATGAGATGCCCCTACAATTTAGTCTTTAGTTAAGGCAGAATGAGAACGGCAGCGAGAGACAGGAAGAGGGGTCACTGCGGCGAATTCATGTGCAGTTCTTGGGTGTCTGGCAATGTCAAAGTAACACGAGAATATTTGGGGACCATGAAGGCAGAGTGCCAGCTGTAGGCTAAGATATCTCACCTACAACAGAGAGGGGGGAGAGTGAGGGGAGGATGAAGAAGAGGGACAGAGTGAGAGGAGCCTTTGGGAGGTCTTTGGCATCCCAGGAAAAGCCCTGACCCTTTCCACTGCTGTCTGGGGGACATAATAGCTTTACACACTGGTCTGTTCTGCAGTCATCTGAACTGACTTGCTCACAACCTGAGATGGATGTGTTTCTCCCCACTCCTGGAGGCCTGTCACACTGCAAGAGACTACCGACACCGAAAGTTCCCATTTAAACATGAAACAGTATTTCAGGATTGGCCCTCTCTTCCCTCCCGGTCTGCCATGGCAAAGGGGAAGACAACAGCAATAGCCGGGAATAAAAACAATCCCAAGGAATCTCCTGAGTCTGAAACCCAGTTATGGAAAAAAAAAAGACATTCCCTTGAAAAGAATGGGAAAGAATCCACATAAAAGATTTTATTACTTCTGACAAACTCTTGCAGCTCACATAAATTTGTATAGACTGGAATAACATTATAAATATGCAACATATATGTACACACACCCTAATGCATTGAAGAGGCTGCATCTGCAGTGTCCTGTGCAAAACCAAGGGCTGGTTTTAAGCCAAACATCTTTAAATGCAATAGAAAAAGCAATGACAGGAGCAGAGCTTGCCCAGACTCTCGTGTTCCGAGAGAGCCACTCTCCGGCCCTCCCTGTTTCATTCAGAATAATTCCTCAACCACCACAAACTGGAACTGACACCGACATTTAATTTAGTGTGCAGATGTGCAATTTCTTGTCTTACCAGGGATGTTTTGCTGTAGTGTTTCTTAAGATGCTCGGGGTATCTCATAGCCATCATTGTCCTGGCGCACTTGGGAGGCAGAGGCAGGCGGATCTCTGTGAGTTCGAGACCAGCCTGGTCTACAAGAGCTAGTTCCAGGACAGGCTCCAAAACCACAGAGAAACCCTGTCTCGAAAAACAAAAAAAAAAAATCTTTTGAGTATATGCTTTCCTTTTTAAACTTTTAACATATGGCTCTAGATGCGCCATTTGGGTTCTACTACTACGTAAGGGGGCTCTTTATCCACACCAATACTTTTTCACACAACATGAGGGGTGTGTGTGCATGTGTGTGTGTGTGTGTGTGTGTGTAGGGGGTGTGTGTAGGGGGTGTTCTGTTTTGACTTTTGGATAGAGATAGAGACTTTTTGGTTGAAGACATTGCACACTCTGGGGGAATTGTATCAATGAAGATGGTCTTTCACCCAGCATTTGCTTGGCACACTCATTGGAGGAACGCAGAGGTCACTAAACATGTAGGTACCTTTGTATCCACTCCTTGCAGTGAAATCAGACAGGCAAGCTTCCTGGTGAGGGATGGATTTTACAGCCAGCCTCTCGCCCCATTCTGGGTCAGCTAAGAGTCCAGTGATATGTGCAGTTCTATCACATCCTGCCTCTTTCGACACCACCAGTTCTTTAGATATTACACATTCTCTACTATTTCAAATATCACCGGCAATAACAGGTGAGGAAGAAATAAAAGAGGCTAATGGGAATATTGAGAGGAAAGACAAATGAATTGCCAGATTGGACCCAGCATATGGAAGCTTTTCACTAGTCGCTTGACATAAGCTCTTCAATTTAACGTGCTAAGAGTCTGTCAGATAATTACTGCTATCGCCATTTTACAGTTGAGGAAATGGGGTCTTATGGAGGTTAAGTGCTTTGACCGTGTTCTGGAGGTGGTACTATCCAACCGGGCTTCCAGCCAAGGGCTACTCAACTCCAAACCCTGTGACTCCCCCGCCCCCTTTGCTCAATGAATGATCCAGGGATGCTAGACAAATACCATGAAAGTGTATTTGCTTCAAACCCATGCAAGTCTCAGGCTCCCAGCAGAATCCTGGACCCTACTGCACCCAAGCACGCAAACTCCAGGGCTCTCGCATAGCATCGTGGACTCTCACGTAGCATCGTGGAAGAATTGTGTGAGGCTGCCCGCCTCTCTCCCCAGGCTGAGCTCTGGGAGGGCCTGCTTTCTAACTCACTGTGCAATTGGCAAGCTTTAGGTTCTCACCGCCAGATCTCTTGCCTTGTGGGACTCGCCAAAGAGCAGCTCTGAGCTTGGCAGCTGGCTCCTCCTCACGTGGCAAATTAAGAGAGTGGGAGAAACATCAGAGATGGAAGACACAGGACTTTATAACCCAGTCTTGAAGGTGACACCATGGTCATTGTCGTCATCTACTCCCTAAAAGTGAGTCATCACATCCAGCCTCCTTCCGAAGGGAAGGGTGTCACACAGGCCAAACCACCAGGAAGAGGGAATCAGGTGGGATTTTGAAGAAATCATTGTTCTGAGTTCATCTCTAAAATAGTCTTTGCTCCACAAACACTGTTTGTGTCCCAGTGACTGTGAGAAGAGCATGAGCATCCTACCTGGTTCTTTGCATGACAATTTCAACACAGCACATTCGTAGAAGTTCAAGCTCTGAACTCAGTCATTTAAAGTAGACCTGAAAGATGCAACCTTGCATGTACACACTTCTATAGCATTGCATATTTTATGCTGGCAAATACACAACATTATGCATATATACTGTAGATTATACTTGTATGCTGGGTATATATACACATCCAATATTTGAAAACTCATCCAGCAGTGTGTAAGGCAAAGATACTGCAGAGCAACAGAAATAAGCAGTGTTTGTCACCATGGGTTTTGCACTTCTGCACTTTTTATTTTACAGTTTTCTTTCTATTTTATTAATTTTTGATGATTTCATGCATGTTTCCATTGTGTTGTGCTTAGATTATATTGACCCTGTTTGTTTATCTCTCCCCTACTCCTCAGGCTCCCTTTCTTCTTCCCCGATTGTCCCCTTGCACTTTTGTGTCCTTTGTTGAGGGTCTAGTCCAGGTAGCCACGCACCTGCTCTGCTCATGACGGCAGCACCCATGAAGACGGCCCTCAGGGTGCTCCTCCCTGTCCTCTAGCTCTTCCAGTCTTTCTACTCCCCCCTCCCCCCCGTCTACAATGGTCCCTGCGTCCTGCAGGGGGGTGACATAGATGTCCTGCTTAGATTGAAAATCAATGATCACTTATAAAGGTTTCTACAATGTTACAACTTGGACAAGAACGAAAAGAAACAGCCGTGTGGCCATGCACATTGTATGTATATCTAGCTCCTTACTGGTCACGTTTTATTAATGTCCCAAGACAGCCAAAGATGTTTACTGAGTAGACACTAGAAATGAAATCCTTCATTTTGGTGAGCTTATTAATGAGCAAGCCTCTCTGCACCCCCAAACATTATAATCCTCATAGAGCTTAACAGAGGCGGGGGTATAGATCAGTAGTTGACACTTGAACAAGACCTTGGGGCCCCAGGAGTCTGCACTTGGCTGCAGGGTTCTGACAAGTAGCCGTACTGCAGCACAGATTGACAAAACACATGTTATAGGAAAACTTTGAGGAGGACGGCGTAACCACACAGGCTAGGGACATGGACGCTGGAACCAGTCTGTTTTCATTCAGTCCCTGGGTCAGCCTCTTACTAAGTGGAAGCAATGGTGGTCACTCACCTCATGTGTCCCCTGAGAAGACTCTTGGAGTTAGTATGTGCAAAGCATTGAGAATGATAGTCATTGCTTGGTAAGTCTTAATAAGGGTAAAATTAACACATTTATGCCAAACTCATAGCATAGTGCTCACAGAACACTGTTTCTGGCATAAATTAAGATAATTAATTAATTTTCCTCAAAGTTTTAACCTCTGGTTTCTTTACCTAGAAGAAAGTTGCCATACAAAATTCTTATGAAAGGTAGACAAAATTATATATACACATGTAAAATTTTATATGTTTATGTATAAATAACATATGGGTTTGCAGTCCAAAGAAGGACCCAGGAAATGACAAATGGCAGCTATTTATATGATGAATATTTACCAGCATTTATACAGTCAGTAGTAAGGGAGCATTGGGAATACCAAATACCAGAGTGCAGAACCTCTCCCATAAGGGGGTGAAGAGCTCCAAGGGAATGGCTCTCCCTGAGGCCTTGGCAAGGTCTTCTGTGCTCCCTGGACGTGAGGCGTGCTTTGCAAAGTGTGCATCTGGAGCAGGGGTTCCCAACAAGTGGGTCATGATCCAAGATGGTGGGGGGAGGGGCATCGAACAACCTGCTTATCAGATTTTACATTGCAATCCATAACCACAACAAAATTACAGTTATAAAGTAATAAACAAAAATAATTTTATGGTTGGGAGTCACTATAATGTGAGGAACTGTGTTTTAATCGGTGTATTAAGTTTCTAATGTACTTCCCTCATGTCTCCTTGAGGCTATAGGTTGAGGGTGCAAAGAAGGAATTAGAACTGGCTAGCTGTTAAATACCTTCTGAGGACATGCAACTTGGGACCTAAGCAGCGGGAGTTACAAGCCCCAGCAGCCTCTCCTAATGGCTGTTCTCATGGGGTGATGTGAGAGCCTCAAAAGCCCCCAAAGGACAGACTGAAATTCTCTTAGGCATCTTTCTCTAAGTCTCCCATGGCACTTCCTTGACTCCCTCGGCCTCATTCAGAACTGTGATGCTCTGGGCCTCTCCTCAAAAACACGTCAGTAGCCCCAGCGTGGGTAGAAAAGAATGCATTTTTCAAAAACATAATCCTGTCTTTGGCATTACTAGTAGTAGCCACAATCCAAGGGGGGCAAGAAAAGCAGGCTCAAAGCCTGTTCTGGGAAGGAGCCTGCCCCCTGACCTCCTCTCAGAGCCAGGACACCAGTTATCAGACTGAAGGCAAACATACCACAAAACAAGCCATGGGGAGACACCACTTTGTGACTAAGCACTTTCAGGAACAGGGAATAAATGAAAATACACAAACAACCTTTGCAGCTTTGAAACTCAATGCTACTAAGCACCAACGGTTACTCATGAACTTCGTTTTTTTATTAGAAACCCCAGTTCCAGCAACTATCACTGTCCCACCCCGAGGGTGAGTTCATTTGGGGATTCACCCTTTCTGATGACTAGCTTCAACAATAGACGGAATTTTACTTGGTTTTGCTATGTTTTCTTTTTCTACCTGTGGCTTTAGGGAAATCTAGTTACTGAGTAATAATTTATATCTTAAACCAATAATTCGCTTGGCCATTATTTATCTTGGTTGCAATTCTTTCTTAACTAAGCGAAGCCAGTAACAACCCGCAAACTCGAATCCTTTCGTTTTAAAAAATGGAATAGCCCTGCTGTGCCTCAGGTGTCACTTTGGTTTTAATTTGAAATGTCCTTGTCTGCTGGTGACACTATTTGGGGACTTCCAGAAACCTCAGGAGGCATACCCTACCTGACCAAAGCAGGTTGCAGTCTGTTGGATTCCCCTGCTCTCTGCTTCCTGCTCTTCCGGGAAGTGAACAGTCTCCACCGCGTGCTCTCCCACCACTGTGACGTCTCTGTCACACCCACCTGGCCAGGATGGAGTGAGCCCTCCCGAAGCTCGCAGCCGAAATAAAAATTCCTCCTCTACGATGTTTATTTTGTTGGGGTGATCTACATGTAACTAATTCAGGGCCGTGGAGAGGGGAACACTTCAGACACTGAGCAAGGCTTACAACTGCCTGCTCTGCCCTGGCCACCTCACTAAGGTAACGTTAGCGCCCTTCAGTGCAGCTTGTCCTGCTTGGCCCAGGAGCATCTTTTCTAAGATGCTGAAGACAGAGATGGTTCTCCCTCTCAGCACAAAACTCCAGACAGGAATGGAAGCAGGAGCACAGAACACTTACTAGTAAGAAAGACAAGATGAGGGCTAAAGAGGGATTAGATGAGCTGACTGCATCCCGAAAGGTGAATGCAGCCATCCCAGCAGTTATGGCCCTAGCAATTTAACCATGGACTGTTTTCTCTTGCATGACGTAAACAGAGGGTGATATCCAGTGGAGCCCTGGGAAATGCATCAAAATGAGCTCTTTGGGGAAAGAAAACGTGCTTATCCGTGGCTTTGATTGATTTGCTCAGAATAACACTCTCGCCCTGGACGGTTTTAAGAAATCTTAGTGAGATCTTTAATGATTTGGTGTTGTTGGGGAGAAAAGTAAGCAATTCCCTTTCATCATCCGGTGCTACCTGGGACCAGCCAGGGGATGGGGGAGGCCAGGACCAGCTGTCATTCCTTAGGTTTGTGTCTAGGGAGCTAACGAAGGATGGAGAAACAAGGCAGGAAGCAAGGGATTTGTAGCAAAGGGTGTGTCCTGCAGCATGGGTGTGGACCTTTGTGTGTGGCACGTGGGGCCACGGATGGGCTGAGGAAATGACAGGCCAGCTGTGGCTCTGTTTCATCCCAAGTTTTCAGTGGAGTCTCCTTTCAGGACAGTTAGTGTTGAAACAGAAGTTTTGTCTCCAACTGAGCCCTATTAAAAAACAAAGTTGTTTTAAATAATCCATGGGTTACGGGAGTCAGTGTAATAGTCGGTGAGCTAGCCAGTCTCCTAGGAGCCAACATCAATAGGTTACTATTACAGAAAATGGCTGCACAGCCGAGCACAGCCGAGCCAAGGAACAGGGAATTCAGACTGAGCCGGTTAAAGGTCATGTGTCCGTAGGGAATGGGGAACGCGGAAAGGTTAAGAGTGATGCATTAATTTGCGTCAAGATAAGAGCTCTGTGTAAGGACTATTTCAGAGTGATCTTGTTAGCAACTGTCTCATACAAGCCCATCCTCCGAAGGCTGCACTTCCTTTGTGGCATCTGGGGGCAATTCGAAGTCCTGCCCCAAGGCAAGAAGTTTATTGTTGGGCATGTGAAGATGGGGACAGACTTCAGCTCTCAATACGTATTTACTGAGGGGCATCTTGGCCCAAGATGTGAACTAAATCTGTACATCACCCACAGTATGCCACGGCTGAGTGTCGACATGACACCTGCTCCCACAGGCTTGCTTTCTCGAGTGATGCCTCTAGATTCTTCTAGTCAGCTCCATCTGGTTCTCTTTTGTGACCTACAGGGCAGGCTCTCAGACACCATTTCTGTTTCCTTTCTCTTTCATGGGGATTTTATTTTGAGGCTTCTGTAATTCATTTAAGCACTTTTGTGTACTTATACTATATTTAGACATCCAATCTAGCTGTAAGTAAACATAAAAATACTACAAACATAAGTATAACTAATTTAACTATTTTGTAACATGAACTTGCACTAGAGGCCCCCGGGGTAAATGAGTCCTTTAAAAATGAGCCAAAAAAGTCTCAGTGAATCAGAAGCATACGATGAGTGTCTTCTGTAAGTTCTTGGTTTTAAAAAGAAGGGTTGGCTTTTTTTTTAACTATGGGAAAAATGCTAATTTTCTTGCATAAGAAACTTTAACAATCCTATGACAGTCAACAATGAAAATAGTTCTGTAGCGCGACTACTTTAAGGACATTGAAATAAGAACCCACTGGCAGCATTAAGTATATGCTAAGGCATACAGATAATTAGGACAGAAGAGTTCTCAGAAACAAGAACAGGAAGAAAGATGGTTTGTTACATAAGTCCTTATTTTGCCGCCTGGTCTTAGTGACTAGCCCAGTTCTTTTTGAGTTCTTTAAACACTGGTGAACCGGAATAAAACTGCCTCTGCCAAAGGTCACCTTACCAAGACTAAGAAGTTTCTCAGAAAATATCCAACAGATGAGGCAGGCCACAACAAAACACTGCCCCCCCCCCCGGCTCAGAGAAGTATATCTGAGGATTTATTTTATTTTGATATTTTTTTATTTTATTTTATTATTTTGGTGTGTATGTGTGTGTGTGTGCGTGAGTGTATCTGTACAAACACCTTGTGAGTGTAGATCTCACGATGTTAGAGGAGGCCATAGATCCTTTGGAGATGGGGTGACAGGAGTTTGTGACAGGCCCCGTCTATCTGCTGGGAACAGAATTCAGGTCCTTTGGAGGAGCAGCAAGTGCTGTTAATCACCTAGCCTAGATGTGTTGTTGATAAACAAAACGGTTTAGATCGTAAGAAAACTTTTAAATTTTTATCAGACTAATTAAAGGAGCTCCGAGTGATGGAAGGCAGCTCCATCAGCCCTGACAATCAACCCTGTCTCGTCATGGATCCTCTTTATCGTTATTTCTATCTGCTAAGCCAAGACCCAAGTCCCATGCTAAGCCAAGACCTATGCCACAAAGGGGTTAGGAATGCACCTGCTGTCTAAAGATCTGTGCTCTGGGTCTGAACCCATCCTCTTGCTAACTTGTCCATGGCCATTGTTCATTCTCAGCTGCCCTGAACAGCTGAAGGAAGCACACCTGGAGGGAACATTCCTTTGGGACACAGCATTCAGAGAGTGGGCATGGCTTGATGGGACACATCATGTGGACTCAGCCCTTACTGTCTGAATGATCTGAGAACCTGCTTTCCATATGGAGAAAATAACGTTTGTCATACAAGATTGTGTCAAGCATCAAGGAACACGGGAGCAGAGTGCCTGCCACAGACCAGAGCCGTGTTGATGACCGTTCTCATCACATCTCAAACCTCCACCAAATCCGCTCCAGATTGAAATCTCTCTCTCCCTTCCCAGTCCCCACTCTACTTGAGAGGAGAAAGGAATGGCCATTATTGCCTTCCTTAGAGTAACTAAAGACAGTCCAGTTTCAAACCATGTTTGAGAGCAATGGAGAACAATCTCTCACTTGTGGGAGCTGGCCAGAGAGACTTTCAGATAACTCTAGGGGAGTTAGCTATGGGGAGGTCAAAGGTTACATGGTGAGCCAGGAACAGCTCCCAGCAGAAATGAACTCAGCTCAGTAAAAAAGGACCAAGTTCCATGTCTCGAGAGAACAGGCATTCCACCTCTTCCAATAAGAGGCTGAGATAGCCTGTAACCTTCTACCACGTGGCTGAGGAGCCGAGCGCTGGAGCTCTCCAATGCTTCCTATGCTACATATTGTACACTACGGTCCATCTGTCTGTCTGCCCACTTATGATTGTTTCCAGTGTCAGCTGACGGAATCTGAACTCACTCTGCATGTTGTGTTTGGCGGGGGGAGGTGTTTTAATATCCTCACTTGACTGCAGCCATCTCCACACTGCCGAGGCCTGTTATTTTGACGAGGATAAAGTGCTGCCAGAGGTTCCTGTGTGGCCATAACAGAGCATTTCAATTTCAGACTCGACTTATCTGCTGTAGGAAATTCTTGATAAAATAACCACACCTGGAGCTTCCTCCTGTAGGTTCCTGGAACGCCAATCAACTCTTGGACAAAGCTCGCACGTCAAAACACGCTTGTTTCCATGTCTCGGCCGCAATGGAAAAGTCTGAAATTAGCATGGCTTCCTTTCCTCTGCCGTTCTCCTTTCTGCACGTGTCTGGAATCCAGCGCATCACCTGGGCAGGGCTAGTGAGAAGGGACAGCTCTTCTTATCCAGATGTCTATGATAGGCGTTCAGTCCACAAAGGGTGTGTTGACCAACCCAGGCAACGTGAAACTCAAGGTATTTATTCCTTTGCAAATATTGTATGATATGCCATGTGGGTAATGTGCACACATTGGGGATCCAAGGGGTTGCTACCCAATTCCTTGTTAAAGGACCCGCCATCATGTAGAGTGGCTGTGTGGAGGATGCAAATGAGGGAAGTCAGTCAACTGAGAAGCAGGGAAAACCTCCAGCCAAACTTCCTTATCTCCATCCCTCATAGAACGGAGCACCTCCTCCATAAACTTGGGATCACCCTCGCAGCCAACAAGAACACATCACACTGTTCTGGCTTGAATTATCTGTGTCAACTATTATCCGACCCCACATTGACCGGATAAGTGAACAGTCGCTAGGTTTATGATACATGCTTATCTCTTAAGTTGGCAAGAGGAACTCTGTTTTGAACTTGACAGCCTTGGCAAGAAGTGTCTGAAACATCGCCCTTCATTAACGACCCTGCTATTCTTGATAGTCTGAGTAAAAGGCTTGACTTCTTAAAGTTTGGGGCTGAAAGTGAGGTTCCTGGTATCCAGGGTGAGAAGGGGTAGAAGATGGGAAGCGAGTTTTAGTCCAGAGACAATTTGTGGTGTTTGCACCCACATACTTGCTCCTGTATGTTTGCTTCCACATGGTGACACCTAAATGTTTAATGGTCACTTCCCACTTCTTTATCATAAAGCGTAATTGGTTTAAAACACCGCTGACCCTATAGATTTTTATACCTCAGAAGAAATAACTTTGTTGGGTGCAGTGTGAGGTTTCTAATACCATGGATAATAAGGGGCTTGCTCTGACAGTGGGGAGAGAGGAGATGAGATTGAAGTGAGGTACCACATGGTCTTCACTTGTGATTTCTTGTAGGCTAACCTCGGCACATCCAGATAACTCAAGGATTCGGGTCTGAGCAATGATGCCCAGCCCTGAGATCTGAAAGTTCTCCAAGACAGGCAAGCTTGATATATCTGCTAAGTTAGGCACCTCACCTGTACTCCCCTGCCTCTGTAGCTACTTGGAAGTTTCTGGTCTACAGCCAATCAGAAGGCAATGGGCACCTAAACCTTGGGCATACAACAAATGGCCCCTGGTAGCTCATACACTCAGGGAGCTGATCCTTCAGCTTAGAGGATATTTTGTGCTTCATCTTTATCACCTTCCTAAGTCACCAGTCCCTTACCGTGTCCTTCAGGGACCTAACCTTTCACGCTTCATGCATGACTTGTCTCCCCAGCACAGTTCCAGCACATAAGGAAACACTGAGAGGCAAATCAAATGTCCGCAGTCAGGAAGTTCAGACTTACAGTTTACGCTTCTTTTAAATATTTATTTTTTAATTCATTTATTCTCTGGGGTGTATGCTTGTGTAAGTGTGGGGTAGGCCATGAACTATGAACTTGGAAGTCAGGGACAACTTGCAGAAGTCAGCTTGCCCTTCTACCATGTGGTCACAGGGCTCAAACTCAGGCCATCACACTTAAACCCACTGAGCAATCTCACTGTTTAATGGTTCCCTCCTCCCCCAAAAGCATATCGTTTTTCAATGGCCTCTGGCAGGCCTGTGATGACCTTCTAAGAGGCAGAGAGTCTACTTTCTCAGTTTCTAGCTCAGACAAGTGCAGCCTTTCCCTTCTTCCTGAACAGAAAGGACAGTGAGTGCTCACATTCGTGCAGTTGCCCTTTGACGGATGTCAGAACAGTAACTGACCAGAGTTGTGGTCTTGTTTTGCTTATCACAGTGCAGGGGAGTTGAGCATGCTGGTTCCTAGCCATTGTCCTAGAACTTGGGAGGTGGGGGAAGGAGGATCAGAAGTCCCTTGGCTCTAACAGCAAATTAGAGGTTAGCCTGGACTACACGAAACCCTGCCTTCAAATAACAGCAAATTGTACCAGAGAAGTAAACTATGAACTGTGTATGGAAGTTGGTCACAAGAGGCAGTTAAAGACCAGTTATCAAAGGACTGCCGTGGAGGGGCTAAGGAAGCAATTTTCTCAGAAGATGAGTGATCTGTGGATGCAAGAACATGATTGGTTGTTCACTGGTGCATCTCCAAGGGTAAGCACATACAAATCCTCAGTAAGTCCATTGAGAACATGAGTAGATGGGTGGATGGTAGATGACCAGATAGATAACGGAGTGATGCCATCATGAAATGCTTCATGAAGGAAGTGAGTTTTCTACATTGCTAGACTTTGATAGGATATCATAGTCCTTACAGGCTTTTATAACAAGCTACCACAAACTAAGACACTTACACACTAAAGAAATGTATTGCTCACAATTCGAAGAGCCAAGAAGTTAAAAATCAAGGCACCAGTAGATTTAGTCTCTGATGAGGAACCATCTTCTGGTTCCACAGCTGGCAGGTTCTCATTGTATTCTCTCACGGTGCCAGAGGCTAGTTGGCTCTCTGAGGTCTTTTTGATAACAATGATAACCTATCCCCAAGACATAATTACCTCCCCAAAGCTCCAATTCTTCAGCATTGCTTAATATGAATCAGAGTGGGGCACTTAGACCATGGCTGAGGGATGAATGACAAATCTATGGTGTCCCTTCCTGGTCTTCCCTAGGACGTTTAGGAGGATTGGGAGACCACTAAGATGTAGGAAGCCTTCAAGTACTCTTGGCCTGAGCCTCAGGACTCCTGAGCAAGGCCAAGTTAGTGGCAGGCTGGAATAGGAACACTGGGAGTCTCTTGTAAAGGCACCTTCAATCCTGCTGAGCTGAGGCTTCTTCTACCCGTGTTTCCTCTACCTGTCATGTAACTCGCAGCGCTCCTGGATCATGGCCTGTGTCAACAGTGACAGTTATGAACCAGTAGATGATTTCTGTCAAGGGCATGTTGGACAGTAGGTAAACATGGTCTCAGAAGCTTCTCCATTTCTGAAGATTTTCCATAGACTTCTCCTTCAAATAATACGCTGATGTCACCTGAAGATACACATTCATGCATGCATATACATATACATCCACACATGCAAACATGCACACATGAACATATATACACACAAAATGGGCTCTTATCTGAGGCTTTCTACAAGATAAGCAAATAAGCAAAACCCCCTTTTTTGTTTGTTTGTTTGTTTGTTTGAGACAATGTTTCTTTGTAGTTTTGGGATCTGTCCTAGAACTAGCTCTTGTAGATCAGGCTGGCCTTGAACTCACAGAGGTCTGCTTGCCTCTGCCTTCTGAGTGCTGGGATTAAAGGTGTGAGCCACCACCACCCGGCGATAAGCAAGCCCTTTACCACTGAGTTACAGCTCCCGCTTATGCACAAAGGTTATTAAAAATCACTACACAGTCTATCCATGCATTGACAATAAGGTCAGCCTATAAATGGGCCCAAGAATCACATTCTATTTTCAGTTTCTATAACCAATAGCAAGCAGCAAGAGTTATCGAAGCTGAAGAGAGGAAGTGCACACAGCCCTAATCCTCGATCGGTTGATTGCTGATTGCACTTCCACTGTTGCTGTATCCTGGTACCCTACCATCAGACCTGGGGTGCTCTATTTCTCTTGGTTGTCCTACGGTATGAGGCTATTATCCATGTCCTAGATGGCAAGTTGCTAGAGTTCCTCAATATTGCTTTCCTCATATTACCTTGTGCCTCCCCAAACAGGGTCCTCTAGTGCCATCCTCTGCCTTGGCCTGCCACAAATTCTGTTTCTTACCCCCTGTGTTCAAGGCTCCTCTCCAGTGTCACCTCCTCCTGGAATACTATCCTCACACTCAACTGGGGGTAAAGGGAGACCAGGGAATGTTCCCTTTCCTCTCTCTGTTCTCTAAAGTAATGCCAAGCACTCATTAGTCACTGAAAGTTTGTTTAGAAAAGAAATCAAGGAATGTCTTACAGCAATCCAGACAGCCTGAGCTGTGGCCTATCTGTGTCTGTCCTCTGCCCCTCACACTGAATGTTCCTGTACCTCAGTTGGTTCGCTGGGGGAGTCTTTGACTTATCCCTGTTCCCTCTCATTGGCCAGCCCCCTGTCCCAAGTGTTCTCTCTGGTCATGCCATGAGTTATGTCCAATATCGACTGAGGGTTGCTTTGTTTAACATTGTATGCAGTCTCGTTAGATACATATTTAGCTTTCATAAATTCAGCTATGTACTCTCACAGCTTCTGACGTTAGGATTTACTAATATGAAACTCGGCCCTGAATTATATGCCATTTATTTCAGCTGGCGTGAAGAAATGCTCATTTATTCCAACAGTAAAAAGGAAATTGTTAGGTTTATTTAAAGATGGTAGACTATGTTCTGTACTTTTCAAACAATTTAAGGGATCTTTTGAGAATAGTTTTTGTCTATAAAAGAGTTTTACCTTGTGTTCTGGGTTGATAGTGCTTAAAGAATTCAATGTATAGTTTAGTATATATCTACAAAAGACAGATTTCTTTCCAAAAGTGATCACCATGCCACCATCATATAAATAACATCAGTAGCAATTCCTTAATATTAACAAATGTCCTTATATATCTTACCCATGTTCTATTTTTTAACCTAATTTTAAGATTTGAATTTGAATCCAAATAAGGTTAATATTTTTCAATGGAGTCCTGAATATAATTTTTATATATTCCTTCTCTGTTAATTTTTCTAAAGATTTATTTACTTTTATTTCACAAGTGTTTGCCTGTATGTATGTATGTGTGCTATGTGTATGCAGTGCCTATGGAGGCAAGAAGAGGGCATTGGATCCCTTGGACTGAAGTTACAGATGGTTGCGAGCTAACATGTGGGTGCTGGGAACTAAAACTGGTCCTCTACAAGAGCAATAACTGCTGAGCCATCCTTCAGGTCCTCCATTGCCCTTTTTTCCCTTAAGATTTATTTGTTCTATCTTTTCTTAATGTTGTAAACCAAAAGTTTCTTAAAGACTAGGATTTGCCAAATGCATCTTCTCAGCTACATCCAAAACAATGCTTGTTTCCATCCATGTTGCAGGTCACAAAGATGATGGAGTTCATATTTCATCTTGTTTCCTTCAAAACTGGTTTAGTGTTTCCACAGAGAGATACAAAAATCTGGATTTCAAAAAAATTATGATGTGTGCATAGAATTTAATCATGATTAAATCCTACTTGGATCCTACTTGGATCCTGAACAGCTTGCAAATTAGCGAAATTCTGATTCCATTGTTCCTACTTCATGCATTAACTGGGTTATTGCTAATGGCCATGCTTTCCTTTACCTAACATTAGCTTAGTTTGTTTAGACATGGCAGAATCAAAATTCAATTGCTTCTTATTCTTAGGGCTCTGCATAAGTCATTTATAGTATATCCTCCAAAAAATGAGAGTGGGAAATGACAACTGTCATTATTCTCTCATGGGTTTAAAGCATTTGACTAAACTGGTGTGTGGTGTGTGTGTGTGTGTGTGTGTGTGTGTGTGTCTGTGTGTGTCTGTGTGTGTCTGTGTCTCTCTGTGTGTGTCCTTACTGGCACTCAAATTGTTCTCTTTTCACTAAAAGGGAGATTGTTTAATTGACTTGCTTTTTCTTGCCACTCCAGGACTTGTATTTAGGTCTGCTCTGGTTTAGAACTCATAGTTTGGAAGTGCCTACTAAAGGCACGTATGTTAAAAGAATGTTGCCAGTCTGTGGGAGGCAGTGAAACTTTTATGAAGTGGGGAATCATGGGCAGAAGCTAGGCCATTGGGAGGTGTGCTCGACGGGGATTCTGTGGCTCTGGCCCCTCTGGTCTTTCTCTTTGATTCCTGGTTGTCATGGCATCAGCAGCATTGCTCCACCACAGACTCTTGTCACAGGCCTCAAATCAACGGATCCAAGTGGTCATGGACTGAAAACTATGATGTCATCAGTCAAAACCAGTCTTTCATTACTTAAAGCTGCTTTTCTCAAATATTTGTCACAACAGTAGAAACTGACTAAGATGGGACCGTTTTGCAGTTTTATAGATTCCCACCTCAGATCTGGAATCAGACTTTTCTCCCTTTAAGAAGCTCTGGTTCCATTTAGTAGAAACAGCATTCTGGATAACAACCTGGGCACTATGGGTATTCACTGCTCTCCAGCTGCTCGCTGTTTCCAGATCTCTGTGTGTGACAGAGAGGCAGAAAGTCACAAGTTTACAGAATTATCTCTAGTTCAAATTCAAGATGACCAGCTTTTTGCTTACCCATACTTTATCCGTACCATGTTCACTTCGGTATTTCCTACCCCACAGCAATAATCATGTTATTAATGACACAACATTATTGTGAATTTGCTTGAGCTCACATTGCACACACACTAGAATAATATCACTTATTTATTTATTTATTTATTAATTATTTATTAAAGATTTCTGCCTCCTCCCCGCCACTGCCTCCCATTTCCCTCCCCCTCCCCCAGTCAAGTCCCCCTCCCTCGACAGCCCAAAGAGCAATCAAGGTTCCCTGCCCTGTGGGAAGTCCTTCTTAGATTACTGAAAATAACAAGGGGTCCACGATTGTTTTCATTTTCTCTTCCTTGTTTCTTTTTCTCCTTGGTGTACACGATTAGGACATGCAGTCTGGCCACTGAGTTTCGGAACCATTCGGAACAGTTCCTTGTTATGTGGCTGCCCTAGCTTGCTCTCTCTTGCTGTGATAAACACCATAACCAAAAGCAACTTAGGGGAAGAAACGGTTTCTTTATGCTTACCGCTCTCAAGTCGCTAGGGAGCCAAGGCAGGAACTAGAGGCAGGATCTGGAGAGCAGAACCACGGCAGAAGACTGCTTACTGCTTGCTCCCAGGCCCACATTCAGCCACCTTTCTATACCGTCCAGGCCCACCTGCCCAGGCTTGGTACAACCCGCAGTAGGTTGGGCTCTCCTGCATCAGTTAGCAATCAAGGAAATGCCCTCAAACATGTCCACAAGCCAATCTAATGGAAGCAACTCCTAACTGAGGCTCACTCTTCCCAAGTACATCAGTTGGCAATGGAAACCAATTGTGGCAATGGCCATGGCACCAAACAGTTACATCACTATGCCCATTTACTTCATTTAATTTTGTTAGAGAGATTGCTTCTTAAAAAATGTCTTGGCTTTTTAAAACAGGGTGTAGCTGGTTTTTTTTTTTTTTTTTTTTTTACTTACATAGCCCTGGCTGACTCAGGGTTCCCATTGCCATAGGCCACTCTCTACACTGTGATCCTACCGCCTCTACTGTGGACATATACTGACGTCTCTGGATCTAACTTAAACTTCTGTTTAAATTTAATCTTTTTGGTGGTTCTTAGGACAGAATAGCTTCTGAAGTTTAGCTTGGGTTTGTTTTTATTTTCACATCTATTTATTTATTTTTGTTTTTTGAGACAGAGTTTCTCTGTATAACAGCTGTCCTGAAACTGCTTTGTAGATCAGGTTGGTTTTGAACTCTCAGAGATTCGCATGCACACTTCCTGGCTAGTTTGGGTTTATAATGCATAAAACATTGGCAAGATTTCAAACTCAAACTTGTATAAGAAAAATAAACTTTGGAAAGTCTAACTCCACTATGTTTCCTAGTCCCTCTCTAGGAAATGTAAAATGTAAAAATCTGTGTGTGAGTGTGTGTGTGTGTGTACGCACGCGCATCCTTCATCCCTAGATAAAAGATGAAATTGCTGTGTGATCTTCTCCACACCTGCCATGACATAGCAGTACCATCTGGAGGTCACATGTCTGTGCAGATAGGTTCACGGTTCTCCGTTAATGGACCCACTTACCCTGGAAATGGCTATCTGGGTTGTTTCGGTCTTCTGTGATTACGAAGAGTGCTATAATGATTTGTTCTGTGCACATATATTTTTATAATTCTTTTAGGACTGTCTTTGGGAAAGATTCCTAGAAGTAAATTGCCAGGGCAAAGGGTAAATGCATAAATAATTTTTTACTAGGTCTTGCCAAATTACCCTCCACTCTCTTCAACCCTTTGCGTCTCTACCAGAAATGAACTAAAAGCACCTATTTCTCCACGGACTTGCCAACAGTGCTTGTTGTCAGACCTGAAATGTTGCCAATATAATATTGTGGTTTTAAACTTCTTTTTGCTTATCATGTTTAGGGATGAACATATTTTCTTACACTTAAAAGTTAATTGCCATTTTTTAGGTCAAGTGTCTGTATCAGTTTTCTATAGATTTATCATTTTTTTTCTTTTATATTACTACATATCTTTACTATGTTAAAAATATGAACATCTTGCTAGTTTGTCCTGTTCTTAATTTTACCTATGGCTATAATTTGGATTCAGATCATCCCCAAAGACCCTTGTATTCAGGAATTCAGACTGTGACATCAATACAGTAGTGACAGGACCTTCAGGAGATGGGTCCTAGTGGAATAAGGTTGGTTAGAAACCGCAGGCTCTTCCTCTCTCTCTTCACTTCATAGACACCATGAGTCAACAACTTCTTTGGCCATGTGCTCCCACCATGATGTACTCCACTGTAACAGACCCTGAGCAACAAGAACAACTCACCATAACCCCCTAAAAGCACAATCCAAACCCAAGAGTTCTTCCTTTTAAGTTGTTCATCTCAGGCATTCTGTCATTTCAGTGGAATGTGAATAGCTTCTCATAATATGCTTATTTATGCAGAATTTAAAATATTATATGCATTAGTGAGGGTTCTCTAGAGAAACGGAACCTGTTAAGAATAATTTTAAGATGAGCCTCTCCGCCGATGCAAATAATTTCAATCAGACCAAATCAATGCCCATACTTAATGCAGCAGTCCGGGGTAGCTGGGACAACATGGCAATGGGGAGAGAGACCACACAAAACCCGTAGACCAAAAGTTCTTTTTCTTGGCCTCAGCCAAAATAGCCTGTGGGAGTGGTCCTGACCCTCCCTGGGACGGAGTCAGTGCTTGGCGGGCTTTTCAGGAGGTGGAGTCCAGACTAAGGCAACTCCCAGGCCAAGGGCTGAGGTAATGCTTCCAATCATGGATGCCGGGTATTACAGAACCCATACAAAGAATAGTCCTTACCAAGAAGATTTATTAGAATGGTTTACCAGATGCCGGGTGGGTAGTGAAACAATGGCTGTCTGAAACCCTGTGCAGCCTGAGAACCTAGTAGCTGCATAGTCCCTGAGGCTAAATGTCTCAACAGTCTCACTCAGGTAGTAATAGTCTGGGTGAGTTTCGGCCCATGATTTCTTTAGGTCTTGTATGTTTGATGCATTAGAACCCATCCTGCTGTTCCTTGAGACAGGCACTCTTGGAACCTATCTTGCAGTGTATTAAGACATGCACTCTTGGAACCTATCCTGCTGTGCATTGAGACACGCACTCTTAGAACCCATCCTGCTGTTTCTTGAGACATGCACTCTTGGAACCCATCCTGCCGTTCACTGAGACATGTACTCTTGGAACCCATCCTGCCGTTCACTGAGACATGTACTCTTGGAACCCATCCTGCCGTTCACTGAGACATGCACTCTTGGAACCTATCCTGCAGTGTATTAAGGCATGCACTCTTGGAACCTATTATGCTGTGCATTGAGACAAGCACTCAAGTTCAGTTGCTTTCATGTGACTATGAAATCTTAATGGCTGTGTGATCTTTTGATCACATTCTGACAATAAAGTTTGCTTTGAAGCAGAGAGCAGAGCTAGCTACTAGCTGACCAAAATTAACCACAGAGGCTTTGGAGGACTGAGGACAGATAGAGAGTCAGGACGTAGTAGGTTGGGGCTTCATTCATGGGGGAATGAAAGACATAGGAGGTCACTGGTTGCTCTTCCACCGCTTCTCTGATGATTCATGTTCTTACTCTGATATCTGACTCTCAAGTTTTTATTGATAAAGAATAATTAGATAAGCACACCCCTTCCCAACACTTTTAAAAATGGTATTTCCTCACTGACTTGACATGCTGCCTTTATTACATAGCAAATAGCCACCTATTATTCAATATCTTTGGGGATTTTTTTCTTTTGTACTATTGATCTATGTTTTAGTTTTAGTTCTTGTTGCTATGATAAAGATTCCCTGACAAGAGCAACTGGAAGGAGAAAGGGTTTATTTGGGTTGTCATTCTAGGTTACAGTTCACTGATTCAGAGAAGCCAAGATGGAAAGAACTGGAAGTAGCTCAAATGTTTTTATTCCACTCCTACACAGTTGAGAATCCCCTTATTAGGGGATGGTGTCACCCACAGTGGGTGAGTCTACCTATCTTAGTCAACACAATCAAGATAATTCCCTCATAGACATAACCACAAGCCATCCTAAGCTAGACAATATCTTACTGAGAATCTCTTTCTTAAAGATTCTATATTATGTCAAGTTGATAATTAACATGGACACAGTTGTCTATCTATGTACTAACATTTATCATGAAACAGTTTTTTTTTGTCTTTCCAAATCCATAATTATGCCTCCTAAAATATAGTGGTTTTGTGTGGAAAATCCTTCCATATATGTGTTGCTTTTATTGGTTAATGAATAAAGAAGCTGTTTCAGCCAGAGGATTAGCAGAATACAGCTAGGTGGGGAAAACTAAACTGAATGCTGGGAGAAAAAAGGCAGAGTCAGGGAGAAGCCATGTAGCCCTACCAGAGATAGACACTGAAACTTTACCGGGTAAGCCACAGACTCGTGGTAATACACAGATTAATGGATATGGTTTAATTTAAGATATAAGTTAGCCAGAAATACACTTAAGATATTGGCCAAACAGTATTGCAAATAATATGGTTTCTGTGTGATTATTTCTGAGCTGAGCAGCTGGGAACAAACAAGCGGCCTCCTACTACAGTGTTTCCTTCTAATTCTTATGTTTCTAATTACCTTCTCTTGTCTAATTACTTGAATATCTCTTCCAATTCAACATGAAACATAACTCCAATGTAAGAACACTTCTATCATTTGTTTTATTTTTGTGTGTGTGTTTAAAGAAGGAAAGATCTGGTGCAAGATTCCAAGTTCCAGTCAGTTGTTTCAGGGAAGTGAAGGCAGGAACTTGGTCACAGAGAAGCCATGGTCAAGAGCAAAGAGAAAACAAATTCAGCCCTGCTCACAAATCTGTAAGAAATAAACTTCTGGTGGCAAGTGCCTTCAAGAGCACCTTGTGGTTTCAGAGAGATAAGCCAGAAGCAGAGCTCTCAATTAAAAGCAGAGAGATGGTCAGCTGGCCTAGCCACAGGCCAGCAAACACTTAAGCCATTTGTGGGTTTGCTATTCAGTAGTGATCAGTAATATGGGAAACAGAACAACAAGAAGGTAAACACTTTAAGTTATGCCAATTTACATAAGGCCAAATCACTTGAAGAAATCACGTATTACACAGAATACAAGTGATATTACTTCTCTGTTCAAATATTAAATGATTCATAGATTGATTCTGGAACAAGGAGCCATTGTAACAAAATCTCAAGGAACTAGACAGAGTTTTCTGCAATGAAGAACTAGAAGAACATAGATATCTATGGGACACTATATGGAAACCCACTTATGCATTGTAGAGACCAAGCTGCCCGCAATGTGATGCTCACAAATTGAAGGACCAGATAGCTGGGATGATCTGTTCTGAGTCCCAGTGACTGATGATTAGGGAAGACATTAATGTCACTCTTAGTACAAGGCCAAAAGCCCAAGAACTAAAGTAAGTATGAGGGTGATCAGCATGAGCTCCAGAATTACAAGACCCATACCTCCAGGGCTCCCATATTGGAGGGGAGGGGCCTTTGATTGATTGCCAAAGGCCTGCCCACATCGATAAGCTGGAAACGTATGCACAGAAACACCCACGAATGATACTTTACCTGCTCCCTGGGTGTCCTGCAGTAAACTCAACTCTTGGAAGTCAGCCTTTCTTCACTTGTACCTTCCGTATCTACTTATTACTCTGGTCCTATTCATCAAAAGAGACAAGAGTTTGTAATTCTTCCCAACAGGTTGTACACTGTCCTTCATACAACCGAAATAGGCTAACCCCTTCCCCATGATAGAAAGTAAATTCTTTGTGTGTTGTTTAATTTCTCTTGGTCTTCTGTCATCTAAATCCTACAGTTTATAATTAACAACACTTAAATGCTCCTATAAAGTTAGTGTATCTTATATCACATGATAGAGAAATAAAGGACAGGAAATAAAGACATTTATTTCATACATGTCTGTACACATACAAACCCAGTCATAGAAAACTAGGGAGAAAGTACTCATGGCAAACACAGCACCTAATTTTTCAAATGGCTGTGTGGTTATTGTGCTTTCTGTACTTCCCATATTTGCCTACTCATTCCCATCCCCCCCCCTTGCCTTGAGCAAGTGACTCCATTAGATTGAGTTCTTCACAAGATGTGGCCGCCTCAACCTGTTTCTGAAGGAGCCAAGTCATTAGTAGTCCAGCCTGGGTTGGGTTGAGTAAAGACCCTTGCTGCTAAGCCGGACAATCTGGGCTCAGTCTCTAGAGCCAAGTGGTGGAACAAGAGAATGGAGTCCTGCCAGTTCTCCTCCGACTTTATAAGCATCCTGTGGTGTAAAGCATGCACACACACACAGACAAATAAAATTAAAAAAAATTAAATTAGGTGTTTCACAGAATAAAGCCAACAACAGGGTAGTAGAATCCCAGACATTAAGTGTGATCCCCAACAAGACACCATCTGCCCAGCTACATTCAAAAGTGTGCTACTGCCTAGGCAGTTTGGATGCTCACCTTACTAGACCTGGATGGAGGTGGGTGGTCCTTGGACTTCCCACAGGTCAGGGAACCCTGATTGCTCTTCGGGCTGATGAGGGAGGGGGACTTGACCGGGGGAGGGGGAGGGAAATGGGAGGCGGTGGCGGGGAGGAGGCAGAAATCTTTAATAAATAAATAAATAAATAAATAAATAAATAAATGTGTGCTATCTGAATAGCTGTAACTATTACAGCTCCTATGCCTATTACAACAACATACATTAGTTGGGGACATGATATAGGCGGCACGATATTTGATGTTAGGCCTCAGTATCATGCTGTATCAAGAAGCATTAGATAGCCAATACTTCACAAGCAAGAAATATGTCTGGGAGAGAGGGTGGACACTTACATTTTTCAAAAAATGGACTCAGCACCCTCTACCATCACATACATTCCTCTTCCGTGTGACTTTGACACTCTCTCAAGAAACAGAGAGTATGGCCCTTTTCTTTAAATCTGTACTAAACCAGAAAAGTGGTGCATGACTTTTGAAGTTAAATCAAGAGAAGTTTTATGCCTTCAGCCGTGGTCCTCTAGAATGCCTGCCCTAGATCCTCCCAGCTGACGTGCGTAAGGACCATATGGAGAAGTCACGTGTAGGCTCGTAAGTAGGAGCTGAGCCCACTCTTCAAGTCTTCCTGGCCCAGGCATCCAAGCAGGAGGAAGTTTCCAGATGATCTTAGCCTGCAGAAGTTAGAACCATCCACAATTAAATTATTTCAGCTGTCAAGGTCTTGGCAGCAAAGTGGAGACAAAGTTTCCTTCCTGTAACCTATCTGACTTTCCAATCCAGTGACTCTGGGAGAATAAGAACAAAACGGAATAACAACAACAAAACTCCACACTTTCTGTGGCAAAATCTGAAGCAGTTTGTTACACAGAAGCAGATACCAAAACAAACAAACCCGTCAGAGATGCCGGGTGACAATGAACCAAAGACCATGAAGAGAACATCTTTTCATACGCAGACAAAAATCATGAGGTGAGATAGATCAGGAAGAACCAGAGCAGAGATTAGCTGTACCCTTAACAAATGAGGATTAAGCAGTTCCAAGAGGAGAAGAAATTAAAGATTGATTTTTAATACATTATATTAGATTTGTTTATTTTGTGTGTTTCAGTGGGAAGCGCAAACAAGAAACAGCGTGCGTGGAGGTAAGATGACGGCCAGTCGAAGCCAATTTTCTCCCTCGACCACATGGTCTAAGGATTGTACTCAAGGAGTCAGTTCAGTGGCAATTGCTTTCATCTGCTGAGCCGTCTTACTGGCCCTAGAGATTAATTTTTGAAATTAATTTTCATGTGTATCATTTCTAGATTGTTGTATATACAAACCTTACTATACCGTAAAACATGAAAAATCCGGGGTTTTGACTGCTTCATTCTTAATTTCCTTCTTTTATAAGTATGGAATCTTCAGCACAAAGACCAAACAAAACAAGAAAAAGCTAGAACTTCTGCCTCCATCCATGTAGAAATATGATCCAGAATCACAGATACTCTCATAGTAAACAAGCCAAAAGCCAGATGAAATGCAGGAAGCAAGTGTTTTCCATTTCAGTAAGAAGACAGACCAGGAGAAGAGGGAAAAGAGGGGGCAAGCCCTGCCATGCCACACTTTCTGCCTGGAGATCATTCCAGGCTTGCAGCACTCCAGTGGGGAATGCATACATGAGAGCACCAATTCTGCTCTGTTGCAAAGAGTTCAGGGAAAGCCAAGCTGGCCAGAAAAGGACAGAGCTAAAAGGCCAAACTTGACACCAAGAAAAAGCCTTGGAGATTTGCATAAGAACTAAGTAACTGTCTGTAGTAAGGAGGGAGAATCCGTCTTGGAGAAGCAAGAGTGACATCAGAGAGAAGGCCAGTATGAGCTGGAAGATGACTCCAGCAGGAACTGGTCAGGTCACCTCTGGACAAACTGAAGAAAGTTCTATGTATGATACACAGATGGAAAAATGCATATTCTAAAAGGTCAAACCTTAAAATTGGGGCTTAAAATATACAATAAAGGCAACCCCTAAATTATTATAGAATGTCAATCAAATTTGAGGTATTTAAAAGTAAGGCAACACAATACAGCATTTGACAGTAAAAATCAGCATCCACTGTAATGCCATTATACAAGCAAGCAAACTGAGATGAAAGCCAGACATAGTTACACAACCAGGGGTAAACACGACATTGAGATTAAGCAAGAATTTAAAATAGGTGCTGACATCTCTTGCAGTGGAACAAAGGAATACAATCTTCATCATTTCAAAAATAATACATGATTTAAAACAAACTAGTAATTTGTTGCTTGGACAATACTAAAGTAAAAGTCCAATAGTAGTATAAAAGAAAGCAATGGGAAAGAACTATATAATGGTAAGATTTTGATAATATACACAAAAAGAGAAAGAAACGCGTATGTATTAGTTACTTTCCTGCAGCTATGACAAAATGCCCTAGTGAAAGGCGGTTTCACGGTAAAAGGCTTTCTACTCCAAAAGGATACAGTCCATCATATTGGGGAAGGCACAGGAGCAGCAGCATGAGGCTGGCAGATTGTACTTCTTCCACAGGCAGGGAGCAGACAGAGAAAGGGAGCAGGAAGTAAGGTAAGGCTATACCCTCTCAAAGCCCACCTCTAGGGACATACTTCCTCCAGCAAGGCTCCACCTCCTAAAGGTTCCACAAGCTCCCAAATAACACCATCAACTGGAACCAAGTGTTCAGATGCATGAACCTACGGGGAACATTTCTTAGTGAAACCACCACCGTTCAGATATCAAACAATGAAGAGAAACTTGAACTATGAATATGTGAGGAGTGGGATAATAAAATGGGAGAGAAAAAAATAAACTGGAGAGACAAAAAACAGAGAGCGAGATGGTAAATTTAAAGCAAACTGCATTAGTATCATATTAAACGTGATTTAACAGTGCAGAGATGAGTTGATTTGATTTTTAGAAAATCAGAGTATAAGTTCCTCTGAAATACTCTGCTCTAAAGACATTGACCCACTAACCGGTAGAACATGGGAACGCACCATGAAACACCAAGAAAGAAAAAAGATGGAGGAGGCACAATGACATCAGAAATTTCACTCAGAAAAAGAAATAGTACCAAGGGTAAAGTATACATATGAAATCATCAGGGAGTCCGTTCCTAAATGAAGAACAATCTGGAAGGAAACAAAAGAATGAGTCAAACTGAGAGTCGAAAGAATCGTCCAGAACTTCCGCTGGAGGTTTTGGTATTCCTCCCTCGGTAACTGACAGAAGAAATAAAACAAAGACTCAATATGGATATTTTAAAAGACCCAAACAAAGCTGCCAGTCAGGCAACCTAATTGGCATGTCCATACATGCCATCCAAATAGTACAGAACAGACATCTTCAAGTGCACATAGCCATCCACTTAGGTCAGGACCTGAGGGCTAAAAGCAGCTTTTGGTAAATGCTAGGGGAGTGGAATCACACAAACA